>NC_031769.1:27006473-27151682 GCF_001522545.3 Parus major
CTTCCCTTCCCTTCCCTTCCCTTCCCTTCCCTTCCCTTCCCACAGGGACATGTGAGTGAATTTGAAATACAAGAAGAAAATTTTTACTGCTGTATCCTTGAAAAGAAAGAGAGAAGGATGAAAAATATATACCAGGCAGTTTAAAAGTGTAACATTCTCTAAGTGAAAACTCAAGTAATTTTCTACTTAATTTTAGTATTTTTTCTATATGACACTATTCACAAGCTGATGATTTTCACACTCAGTGTCAGAGAGTATTGTATGTTTGAGAGATTATAGCTAGCTCATTCTGTCTGGCCCTGTGCTGCTTAACTCTTGAGCCATATATAAGCTTTGAGGTGTCAGCTGTCACAAATCAAGTGTCAAAAGTGTACATTTGGGAATAAAAATGAGGACAGAAAAACAACTTTTCATTCTGATCATATTGATGGCAAAAGCTATGTCATTCCCAGAGATCCACAAGGTGGACTTGAAATAAGACATTAAATCAATGTGCTACCGTAATATATGAATAGGGCTCCTATAAATGCACCTACATTTCAGACACACATTTCAGACTTCCCTGCTGTACTTGCACATTAACTTCACTTATCTCCAGAAAGTTTTCAAATTCTGGGACATATGTATGTTTATAAAATCGTTATCACCACCTCTGAGAATCAGCTAAAAAGCAAAGCCACATACTGACTTCTCCAAACAGGCAAGTGCATCTGCCAACATGCAGCTCTTGTTTGTACACAGCCAGGACATGGTGTAGTTACACAGATACAGGGACATGGAGCTGGCTGTTAAGGTAAGCTAAGTCTGGTGCACTGTAACACCGCAGGGCTTCTTCCTGCTGCTGAGTATGCTGCTGTGGTCTTTCCCAGGTCCACAAGTTTGTCTAGGCAGCAATCCCAAATGTGCACAGACATACATCTGGCAGCACAGAGCAACCCAAGGAGATGGCAGTGCTTTCACTGGCCCCTGCACAGCCAAAAGCACCAAAAGCACTAACATGAACATTAACAAAACCAGTGACCTGATCATGCCTTACTTGCCAGCTAGCCAGGCCCAATACTTGCTAGCACACACACACAAGGCTTGCTGTCAGCTGGTCCAGGTCTGTGGTCCCTTCAGTCACCAACTACCAGACCCCCAACCCCTCCAGTGCCAAGCTCACAGTCTTCTTACTCAACTTGCTGGCTACCCCAGCTGTGCTGTTCAGACACACACACACACAGATGGGCCCCTCTGCCTGCTGACCCATCTCTCCAGCTGCTGTTCCCTGGAACTATGGGCCCCTTCGACTTGTGGCTTCAGAGTACATGTGTCAGCACCCTGAATGCTCATCCCAGCCACCAGCTAGTCTGTTGTAAAGCTCCCTGTTATCAGACACATCCAGATGGAAACAGTAGTTTAACTGCATGATAAGCTACACTGAAGTAATCAAGCCCAAAGGTTTAGCCAGGGAATTGTAATGGCCAACATCTTGTTTCACTCATGACCATTTTATTCTCCTCTCCTTTATTCCACTCGTTCCTATCTGGTTCTTCAACATCTCTTCCTTTCCCTGCATTTGGCCCCTTTTCTATGTGATACAATAACTTTTGTTCATTCCCTCAATCCATCTTAGTAAGTTTTGCAAAACCTCTGACGTCCCTTCAAATGTTCCATTAGATGCTTGCACCTCTGCATGAGCTCTATGATAGTCTTGTTTCTTGCTTTCTTTGTTCTTTCAGCAACAAACTTCTGGTTGAACCTCTTCAAGGTCATGCTTTAGAGTCCATCAGTCAGTGTCCAAAGGACCCCTGTATTTCTTATTGTCTTGCTATCTCCTCTTCCTCAGTGCTGCTGTACCAATGTTTAATGCTCCTCTTGCTTCTTGTCCTTCTTTTTTAAGGTGACTAGTTGTCAGCTAGATATCCCTGCCCACCAGAGTCCACCTATTCTCATACTGTGTGTCCTCCCTGAAGAACATAATTCTTCTCACAGAGCATGAAATTACGTGAAAGAAAATCGAATCAGCAGACTGGAAAAATGTAAGCCAACTTTTTCCATATGTTTGATTTAAATTGAGTGATAAAATCTTCTTGCTCTTCACGCTTGCTAACAGAAGTGTCCAAACACTCTACTTTTCACATAAACATTCTCAGAAACACAGATTTCAGTAATGGTGTTTCATCAGTGAAACCTTCACACTTCCAAAAGAAGCTGTGAATTCCTCAATTCATAAAATCTGTCCTTCAAGCATTTTGTTATTCCCCCATTTTCCAAACAACCTAATCAGTAATTATATATGTTTTTAAACATGTTCACCTCTAAGTTTTATTTTCTCATGGTCTAATTTATTCCAAATTAATGTCATCCACTCTGCCTTATGCACAAGCATAAATCTACATTTTCATTTGAATGTTCAGGCTACCTGTATTACAACTCTGGTTCTAATTTCAAACAAGTTAGCTATTAATTGAATTACTTGTAGTTAATCAAAGGGGTATTTTTACCACTGCTAAAATCTTCCTCAGGCTTCATACAAATGTTACACAGTTGTTTTTCTATTCACAGCTGGCATAAAATTATTTCTGGTTATTTTAGATTATTTCCCAGTTATGGTAACACTATTTAAGATATGTATACACATGGGAAACTGGTTGTTAAAAGATTACAGGACACACAACATACTAAACATCTAGAAATTAAGTGCACAGTTAGATCTACTTATTATTTAATGATTTAAATATTATCTGAGATGCCACACCTTTAACTGGAGGTTTATAATCCTGTTAGTGGATCCTTTGCTAAGAAAATACTTATGGTCAACCAAAGCTCTGTGAGGCTCACAGCTGCAAGATAAAATGTAAATTCTCTAATCTATTTAGCAACAAATTCATATTATTTGTGGTATCCAAAACTCAAAAAAGGAAGAAAAATGTAGAGGTTAATTTTTGAAATCTAAAGCCATAGCAACAGAGAAGCAATGAATTATGAATTAATAATACTCTATGTAGAATCAGACCTGTGAGTACTACGTACATATTGAAATAAGCATGATACATTAGAAAGAAAAAGAGAAAAGTTTAATCTTTAAGAAGCTAAAGTCTGTATTCTTCAAATCTCCACTGTGCCATTCAACAACTAAAGCTCTCTCCTGTATTACAGAACAAAAAATACATGAATAGTTTCATATGGTACTATCATGTTTAGAAATGGCATTGCTCTTTGCTGGAATAAAATTTTCTGCTTCCTTTAAAAATAGTTAAACTATGTTGGGTATTACAGGAATGAATACATTGTCATTGTGTACGGATTAAAGACACTATTCTGTAGGAACGTGCGCTCTGTAAAAAGTCCATCTAGGCTGTATTAGGTTACTGTGGCAAGGTTTTGGTAGTGGGGGAGGCTACAGGAGTGGCCTCTCTTAGAAGCTGACAAAGTTTTCCCCATGTTTGCCAGAGCTAGTGCCAGGCAGCTCCAGTACAACCTGCTGATGGACAAGGCTGAACCAATCAGTAATGATAGTATTGTTTCTGTGGTAAGAAAAAAATGTAATTGCCACCAGGGAAGAGAGGAGTGAGAACATGTTAGAAGCACAGCTCTGCAGACACCAAGACCAGTGGAGAAGGATGGGCAGGAGCTCCAGGTGGCCAAGCTGGATTCCCCTGCAGCCTGTGCTGTAGCCCATGGTAAAGCAGCTGTGCCCCACAGATGCAGAGATCCACCCGTAGCCCATAGAGGAGCCCAGGCTGGAGCAGGTGGATACCTGAGAGGAGGCTGAGACCCCATGGGAGGCCTGTGCTGGAACAGGCTCCTGATGGGATGTGTGACCCCGTGGGGGACCCATCCTGGAGCAGCCTGTGCCTGAAGGACTGCACCCCATGGAAGAGTGTCCTACATGAGACGGACTTACACTGGAGAAGTTCATGAAGGACTGTCTCCTGTGGGAAAGACCCCATGGCGGAACAGAGGAAAGACCCCTCTCCCTGAGCAGTGGCAGGAACAACATGTGATGCACTGATTAAAACCCTCATTCTGTCTCCTTTCACTGCTGGAAGGTAGGAGGTGAAGCTTGAGAGGAGGTAGAGCTGGGAAGGAAGGAGGGGTGGAGGGAAGGTGTTTTTAAAATTTATTTTATTTCTCATTATCCTGCTCTCATTCTGTTAGCAACAAATTCAGATAACATCCCCAAGTTCAGTTTCTTTCGCCTGTGATGGTAACTGGGGAGAGAACTCTCCCCCTCCTTTTCTCAACTCACAAACCTTTTGTTATATTTTCACTTCCCTGTCCAGCTGTGGAGAGGACTGATAGAATGGCTTTGGTGGGTACCTGGCACCCAACAAGAGTCAACCCACCATACAGACTAAACTACTTTTGCAGTAAGATATTATGCAACAATAGCTTGATTAAATTATCAATAAAATATTTCATTGCAGTTCTCATGACAGTAATGAAAAACATTTTAATAGGATCCTATTTTGAAGAAGTGCAAAAGTGGACAAAAATCAGACATAACAAATTATACTTTCTAAGATGATCACAATGCAATTATATGATCATCTTTTCCATGACAAATTATTTTGATGGTCATGATAAATTAAAATATTAATTTCTAGTTCTATTTCTTCTATATGTATTCCACTAAAATACTGCAGAGCATATTACAACAGAAATATGAACACTGTCTCTGATAGCACTTTGGCACAGTAAATGTCTCAACTAAAAATTATTATCAAAGTATTTTTCTAAAGAAATAAAGTGAACTTTAGAGTATAAACTTTAGCTGAACAGTTGCTTAAAACAGATTTATTTTCATCTGCCTTCATGAACTGTGATGCAGTTTTTTAAAGTAAAAAATGTTTTCTAATATAAAACCTATAAGAGATGGACATAGGAAAAAAAAGAACTTTTGTTTATTAAATGAAGTATTAAAGCTAAAGACCACTTGAGTGTGCGAGAATGAAAAATTACCATCACCATTATGTGGAAGACCCTGTTAAGAAGTAAGGGAATTCAGGGTGTTCCATTTCTAAGACACAAATTTCTAAATCCCTTACAAAGCTTCTGACTCTGGTCCAGTTAGTAATAAGTAAAAATTGTAATTGCTGGAAAGCTAAACCTCTAGAAATGAAAGTAGCCTCTGTAAACTGGTTGCCTCTATCTATTTTCCAAGAAATAAAAACTCACATCTTTTGGCACCTTCACCTGGCAAATTTGCAGAAGAGGCTGGGTGGGGCTAGACATGACCACAATGACAAAATCATTACACTGGTAGTGTTTTGAACAGCACTCCCAAAATACCTATGCATTTGCAGGTTGGTTTGCTGGCAGGCTAACACAGCGTGATTTTAACAGTTGACCAAACAGCCTATCATTTTGCTACAATAGGCAGGCTATCAAAGATGTCTTGACATATGCTACTGATAAATA
This sequence comes from Parus major, assembly GCF_001522545.3. Taxonomy (NCBI): domain Eukaryota; kingdom Metazoa; phylum Chordata; class Aves; order Passeriformes; family Paridae; genus Parus; species Parus major. The sequence goes on from NC_031769.1 coordinate 27,011,880, forward strand.
TGATATTTACTGCTGCAATGCATACAATAAAGAACACTTAAGCTATAATGCCAGGAACAGGCTTTAGGCTGTATGTGAAATATTTTACTCAATGTTATTTGTTCACATTTTTGCTCCTGATGCTGCACCTTCTGTTATCTCTTACTTATCTGTTACAGGTACCATTTCTCATATTTTGTGGCTCAGAAAAATACTTCATGTATCTGTAAGACTGATGCCATAATCAATATCTTTACATAAATAATGGAATAAACTGTGCAGAAGGTTGCACAGATTTAAAGATTGAGTCCTGAATCTTACACCAGGTGGGAGAGTACTAAATGAAAGATGGAGAACTCAATAGCACATTTCTCCCAAGGTGTTTTTGAAGAACAGTATGGGAACTTTTAAACTAAAAATGGATTTCCTTGGTGCTGATGTGCTGATCAACTTAAATAAAAATATTAAAAAATAGCAAAACCCATTTATTTATTGCATTGTGACATACTGATTTTGTTGTTAGTGAAGTGAGAGACAGTCATCATCACACACAACTTTCCAAAAACATGAAACTAGATCTTCTCAGAAGTTTATGTAACTCATATATATGCCATTACTTTTTGCAAATATGTGTTTAAAACACATTCTTTTTAAAATTTAAATAATTTTGAATGCTTAAAGGCCAAAGATTCCATTGGGAGTTGAAGTCTTCCCTTGAGGAGCTACACAATTTAAAAAGACTCTCAGTAGTAGGTTTAGCTCTGCAGAAAGCAAATTTGAATAAAGCTAGACAAGTCATGAATTAGAAATAATAAAGATAGAATATCCTTCTTTGTACTTTGCTCCATCAGAAACTGCAGCACAGATCAAATGTAAATTAGATGAGTCTCAGATCAATGGGACTGTTCACAATAATATTATTCTATGCCCATATGCATGGCTGAAGGTGGCCACATCTGCCACCCAATGTCACTCCTCTAAGGTAAAGACAAATGGTTCTTAAATAAAAACCTAGTTCTGAAAGAAGCCATTCAAAAGCATTAAAAGTATAATCAGAAGAACATTCACCCAATTGATCCAAAGATCTATTTTTTGTCTAGATCTGTGGATTCTTGTCAGTTTTAGTTTTTCCTCACCAATATTCAGGTAATGTTTTTTACAAAAAGAAGGGTGAGAATATGTAAACAGGAGAAACAGGGGCCGTTTTCCCCAGAAGGCATAGGAAGCATGTACTGCAGCAAGTGTGACACATTCTTATACAGCATCAGAGCTGTGGAGGAATGGGCAAAACCATGTTCTTACAGAATATAATCATTTCCTTCATTTGTCAACTAATGTAGAATTTAAGGTTTGTGCACATGTGGTGAACAAAGAGCAACTGTAAAGTATACACAGCAGAAGACCCTGGACTGTTGCAACGATGACAGCTACTTGCAGCTGTGCAATGTATCAGAAACACATCAGTTATAAAGTACCACTTATGTTTTATTCATGCAAAATAACTCAGTGCTCAGGCCCCACCATCAGAAAATACAGAGCATTGAAAGTATCTGTGACAAATTACATTCAAGTATTGTGTCTAAAATATTTACCATACCATTAAAAGCAGAAATTCTCAAGTATACAAAACACTTTAGGAGGGAAAAAAAGATGTTCTAGAACAGAACTTTTAAAAGTTCAAAATAAAATAGTGGAATTTGTTTTTAATATACATTAGGATTAGGGTTTTTGTTAGTTTTTTGTTGGTTTTTTTTTTTTTGTTTTGGCTTGAGTGTGACTTTACCTGCCCTTCAATGATGAAACTTAGGATATTTGGCAAAACTGCAATTAAGTCACTGTTGCAAACCCTTATAAATCAGTCTAGTGCATCCTAGTACTAGAGTGACTTGCAAAAAAAAAACAGGAAAAAAGGGTAAAATCACTGAAAATCAGATTTCTTATTTTTGTCTGGTTAACTCAGATCTCTTTTCCAAAATTTCTTGATAAGAAAACTGTAGTACAGGGAACAAACATTTTCTTTCCTGTGTCCTTAAAAACTAGAGACAAATTTAGGAAAAAAACATGGTCTTTACAACATGACAATATAACTATTCCCTGGACTATTTAAGGCGGAGGAGGAACCCAATCCACACAAACAACTGTAATGGTTCTGCAAAGCCTGCTTTTCCTTATATACAATACTCCCAGTGAAGATGAACTTAAAGTAATTACAGGAAATTGTAAGTATCTTCTTTACCACCAGCAACAGACAAAGGGACACAATGCCCCATTCTTTATACTTTAGATGAGATGGGAATTACAGTTTTCACATTTGTTTGGTTTTTTGTTTTGTTGTCTGTTTGTTTTTCTGGACTTGGAGGTTGCTTACAGATAAGCAGACTGCTTACAGTTCTGTTCCCAGCTCAGCATTCAGATAGGATGCCATCCAGTTACAGCCTGGTAGGCTATATGAAAACAAGGTTTTTGCAATCTCTGTCTGTCCCAAGTTCCAATAACCTTGAAAGCATTATTCATCTTCAGTGGAGTTTGGGAGATAATATTAACAGAAATTTCATAGAAATAGATAACCAGGCAGGAGACACAGGGAACTGAACATTTAGGAGCCAACATTAAATAACTCCCTATCCAGACAGAAAATTTCAACAAATTTCCACTTCTGAGCACGGCAGCTTGCTTGTTGCTGTCAAAATGTTGTGCAGTAGAAGATGTTAGGTATATGCAGTCGTAACAGAAAATACAATTCAGGTAAATAATAGCCAACCAAGAAGAAACTCTGTAGAAAAACAGGGTTCATTACCTTCAATATTCACAGAAGTAGTAGCTTATATTCCTGAAGGATTAAATAAATGTAGGCAGCCTGAAGTTTTTTCAGATTACCAATGTTAGTGGATTGCTATTCATCTTAGGAAAAAATTAGAAGTAAATATAATTCTTCACTGGTTCTTCTAGGATCTAAGTCTCTTGCTCGCAGGACCTGGGAGGCTGCACACTGGTGCAATCAGCTCCTTTATGGATTGCTAACTCCAGACCTTTCAAGGTCTTGACTCACTTATCATATCCCAGCCACAAAACTCAACTTGAAAGCAGATTCATTGCTTGGATTTCTTTACTGATGCACTATCAGAAGTATAAACTGCATTGCTTTAGTGATCTATGAGAACTAAGAGCTCATATTATTTGCAGCTGTCCCATAACTCAGTCCAAAGGTGATGATTTCAGCTTCTCTCCTTCTGCCATCTGAGTGTTTCTGTTTCATACCCCTCCTACAAGCAACAGTATTGCCATACCATCCCTCTACCATTTATTTATGAACTGATTAATTTCTGTCTCTGTTTAAGCATGCAGTCCTCATCTAGACATAATCTATTCAGTTCATGCAATATTGGATGTTGTGCATTCTGTACCTCTTTACTGCAAAAATACTCTTTCATAATCACAAGAACCCTGTCTTGATTATCCTAACCTCAGTGTCTCATTTCAGTAACATTTTAAGTACCTATTTAAGCACCGCTTCTAAGTTTTACATATTCTTACCACATATAATTCTTTTTTTTTTTTCCCCAAGACAATACACTTTGTGTGACACTTTAATATTATTTTTTGTTCTGTTTTCTTTTAATTATCTCAGTTTATACCAAATAAATTATATTTAGGGTGACCTTGAGGATTTATGGCTGAGCTTGATCCTTACACTGCTACCATTTCTCTTTCTACAATGCTATCTTTAACATGTACTTTCAAAGTGAAAATAACACAAAGCAAACAGATAGTCAGAGATATGTTCTCTTTCATCATGACAGCTGTAAAGAGATAAAAACCCCAAACCATTCTGTTTGTGTCAAAGCTATGGAGGAAGGGCTCTGCCAAGCAGTAAGTCTTTAACCAGAAACATGTCTATTTACTACAGTAATGGAGAACTATCTCTAAAGCCCATACTGACTTCGACTGTTGCTTCTATCATAGCAGGGGAAAAAACTCTGCCCAGCAGTCTTAAAATATTCTTGCCTGCATGGGACAATGTAAGTTAGTTTGAGGGCTGGAAGTATTGGATAAAAACTGCTGCAGTTTAAGGTGCAAAATTCTGATTTGATAAAAATCTCCATGCTAATTAAAATTTACTAGTAATATTTCTCTTGAAAAGAATTGTACTGAGAAAATTTAATTGCCAGAACTCAGTGGTATCTCCCAAAGCTACTCCAAAAACTATTTTTCTCGACCTTTTCCGGCACATCCCCTGTTGTGTGATGATTCAGGTCAATGTGGCTGGCTGCCACTATTATTTAAAACAATGTGAAAGGCAAAGACTTGATGTTCTTACTTTCTGTTTGTACAGCTGAAAGCTATGAGTATTTTTCACAGTGCATTTTGTGCTCCCTGGAACAATGTAAAGTTGAGCCAGATCCAAAAACTAATAGCCAGTGAAATTGCTAGTTAGACCTGAGCCTACCAAATTTGGGATTTGCTGATGGTTTAAAGCGAGATACAAACTCCATATTGATCCTGAGCATGCCAGGCACCTCTTCAAGTTATCTGATACATATTGTTTTGTAGTTAAGAGCTCACAAAATACCATGATCAATCTTGCTGTACAGAGAGCCTTATATGGGTACCTCAGGAACCTTGAACAGTGATGGGCCAAAGATTCATGTGGAGATCTACCAGAAGGACATGGAATATGTCAGCTTTTGCCAGTACTGCCAGAAGCTTGACCATGCCTGGCTAGATCAGTAGAGTCAAGCCAGCTGCAATGTAGGACTCACCATTATTTGAACTGGATGACAAAAGCTAGAGACTACTGCAAGACAAGACTTAAACTCCCAGAAAACACCAAGAAGTTCCAAGGATAAAGAGAATAAATGAGCTGGCACTGGCCTGCTTAAAGATAAATGAATATTTTTTTATTATTTTTTTTTTTTCCCCTAAGCATATGCTTGGTTGGGAAAAAGTTCTTTTCTGTGCTGATCATACGCTGGTCCCACTAGCAGGTGCTGTGCACACTGTAGGCATGGCTGTACTGCAGAGGGCCTCAGAGCTGCACTTGCTCTGGGTGGCTGCTGCAGGCAGCCTGTCTCCTTCCTCCCAGCCCCTGGAGCAGCCTGGCACCGTGCCCCAGCCTCGTCATCGCCCCAAACAGTCATAAGAGCCTCTCTTCCTCATTCTCTCCCTAAAACCCTGACCCTGTGCTTGTCCTTGCACTGCAATATATGGCGTGAATCACAGAACTATCCCCAGCCTGATTCATTCTTGCAGCTGGGTCGAGGTTCCCAAACCAGGCAGAGCTTCTTCCTGCTTTCCTTCTAAGCTGTGTCCCCCCTGCACAGATCTCCTCCCTTTGGGGCTCACGGATCCCCACATGGTCGTCTCGAGCATCTTCAAAGACAGAGGGTTTCGTGAACAAGAGTCATGAAGAGAAGCCATGAAGAGAAGCCATCACAACTTCCGACGCACTTCATCTTGCTCTGTCAATCTTTGGGAGAACACCTCACGCCCGTGCCCTGGATAAACACCCGCTGTACACGCAACATTGTATAATGTGCCGCGAGTGATGAAAGCGCGCTGCACTCGTTCCCAGCACCTCTTACCGCTGACCTGCCACCGCTTTGCTCTCATGAGGATCTCCTGTCTCCCGGAGCACAAGGGGGAGAGGAAATTCCTCCAGAGCTACCAAAGAGAGCACAGAAAACAGCGGTGGTGCCTCACAAGGCAGCGCGAAGCTGAGGACAGAAGAGAGGGCGCTCATGGCTGCGGGCGACAAGCAAACTAGCAATAGGACGAGAGGACATGGGTTTAACCCGCACGGGGGGTGGTTAGGTTGGACGGTAGGAAGAATTTTTTCACCTAACTGGTGATTAGACATTGGGATGGACTGTCCTGGGAGGTGCTGGAGTCACTGTCCCTGGCGGTGTTTAAGGAAAGACTGGACGTGGCCCTTGGTGTCGTGGTCTAGTTGACATGGTGGTTCGGACATAGGTTGGATTCGACGATCTTAGAGGTTTTTTCCAACCTAGATGTTTCTGTTAATGGGATTCTGAACCACGCCTGACAGGGAAACTCCGGATGGAATCCCGCTCTGTCGCCTTTAGTCTCTCTGCCGCAAAGCGGGGCTGCGCGACCTCCCTATTCCCCTTTCCCGCGCCCTTGATTCCACTCCCAGACACGGGATCACCCCGCACTCCTCGGGACGGCGTTTACTGTACCATCCCCGAGCCCTGGGGCAGCCCTGTGGTCGGGCACGGCCCGGCCGGCCAGGAGAGGAGAGGAGCGGGCAGGCGGCTCCGCCCGCGGCCCCGCCCCGCGGCTGCGCACACGCCCGATCCGGGGCTCAGCGCCGGCAGCTGCGTCGCTCCGGGAGGCTCCGGTTGTGCCCCTGTGCCGAGCCCAGCCCGGCCCGGCCCGCGGAGCCCGCGCCGCAGGTGGGGACAGAAGCGCGCTCCCGCGGCGGGCGGGGGCTGCGGGGCGCTGGCGGAGCTGCGCGCCGGGCGGGGGTCGCCGCGGCCGCCCCTGGGCCTCGGCGGGGCCTGGGCAGGCCCGCGGGGGAGCGGGGGGGCCCGGCCCGGCCTGGCCTGGCCTTGCCCTGCCCTGCCTTTCCCTGCCTCACCTTTTCCTGCCCCGGGACGGCTCCAGTGCCAAGACCACCCCAGGCCGAGCGGGGACCGGGGGCCGGCCGGGCAGCGCAGCAGCAGCCGAGCTCGCCGGGCCTTGGTCCAAGCCTGCCGGCTGTAAACTTCGCCATGTTTGTGAGAGCAGCTGGCGCTGGTGGACGAGAAAATCCCTAAACCACAGGGTTTTTGACTCCTTTATTTTGGCAGCGCCCGCCTTACCGCTCAGGCAGTGTCGGTCTGTAAGGGGGTCGTGAAAGGCAGCGCTGGTCGTGCCCACCCGAGCTGGACAGGCGTGTGGCTGCTAAGTCACTGCCTTACCCTGCCGCATCCTCTGCTGTGGAGGAGCTTGGGGTGTTCGCAGTAAGGCACAGCTAATGGGGCAGGCCGTGGTTGCCATTCGAAATCTTGCTGTATTGAAAAAGAAGCAGGCTTGTAATCTCATGTTTATGTTTTCACATATAAAGGGTAAGAGCACCAGCCTAACTTGTTGGAGAGGTATAACAATATAGTTTGACTCTATGAGGTTTCACTGAGTTTATAAACAAAGTTTTTTTCCCTAGCCTTGCATGCAGCTCAGGATGTGGTGGTTCAGTCTGTCTTGTGACACTGTTTGGGTTTTGTCCGTGTACCATTGTGCTGCAGTGCATAGCAAGTTGAAGGGTGTGGTTATAAACAAAACTTGTGCCACTTGTCACAACATTTTTAATTTACCAAACTCATTTTAACAAACTGTGAATTCATGGAAACCCCAGATAAGTCTAAGGGGAATGGATCATAACATCAGTTGCAGGGGAGACTGGGCCGACACAGAGCTGTTTATGAAGCAGGATTTCTGACTTTGGTGGCAGTATAGAAGCTGTGACATACAGAGATTTCTATTGTCAGAGTTATTACTGTTTAGCCTATAAGTGCTGGATAAAAGATCAACATGTTCTTGATTTGTGGTCAGCTGTAATAAGGTTCAGGCTTGGCGGGGGGAAAAAGCATGTTGATGAATCCAATTTTGCTTGAAGGTGGTTCTTTGTTTTCCTGTTTGTGAACTGAGATGTTCTCTCTGGTTTCTGTCACCATTAAATTCAATTATTGAAGCTCAGTTACAGTTGGCATTGAAGGATGCACCTGCATTAGTACTTTAATTTGAATAAAGGATGTGCTCTTGAAAGGAGCTCCCAGTCATCCTTGCCTGCTGTACTTTGGTTCATGTCACAGTGTGATCAGGGAGTGTGTGAACTTTTCCTTCTGGAAGAAGCTATAACTAGAATGTGCACTTCTGTTGTCAGTGGGTGTTGGTTGTAGTCAGTTGGATGAAGTGGTGGCAGAACAGCATGATCCCTAAGCTTTCAGATCTATAATTGTGACAGCTATTGCCTAAGCTGCAAGACTCAGGTTCCGTAGCTGTCGGTCAGCTGCAAGGAGAAAAGTAAACAAAAACCTCATGTGAAATAACTGTCAACAGTGTCAGCAGCTTTTTCAGAATTCTTTTTTTTCAATGGCTCAGTAGTTTTAATTTTCAATTCAACAATTTCCATTATTAAATGGCTCCCAAACTTAGGATGTTTTAAAAGTACTGTAGCAGCAGAAGGGTGAATAGCTTTCCTGCTTGTAAGGGTTTAATGATATAAATGAAAAAAATAATCCTGCATTTTTGCTGGTGCAGTAACTAGGACTACTTGGCATTTGTTGACTTACTTTCCTTCTCTCACATTCACCTAGCCCTTGTGGCGATGTAATGAATTCATGTTGTGTTTGCATTGCTGTCACTCTATTTGAGATATCTGTGTTCTGTCTTAAAGTAGCTGGTTTAAAATAGTCTGACTTATTTTCCTCTTTTAATCTTTTGAGGGCTTCCTTTTAGTGAACCAACATGATAATTCTTAGCTGCCACTCTAAAAATACCTCTTAATGGAAAAAAAAACAGTGAAGTTTTGCATATTCTTTTTAAATCATGCGGTTTCTCAAAACAGTGATGAATTGAGTGACTTTTGTCTCTGTGTGTTAAGTAACTAAAATGGGTTATGTGCATGAGCTGGACAACTAATTGCCATTGCTGTAGAGGCTTATTTTTTTTATCTTGGAGGTTTTTTCCCACATGTTGCAAACTGGGAGGTTTCTGCTTGCTGTGGTTTTTTACATACTTTAGTTTCAAATGTTCTGTGTTTCAAGGTATTTTCAGTGTCATGGCTGGAAAGCTACAGTAATGAGAAAAAATTAAAATACACATAGTTAACAAAAAATGCTTTTGTGAGTACTCTTTTTTAAACAAGTCTTCATAAATGCTATAAATGCATTCATAATGCTTCATAATGCTTCATAAATGCAGCTGCTACATTTAAGCAACTCCCATTTTTTGCTTGACTTCCCTGTGAATTAGTCCTGTTTTGAATTAAAGGGAATAATCAGTTTAAATACCGGGCAGTCTATATTTCGAGCTTGGAATACGCAATATCATGTTCTGAAAACAATTCCAGGCTAAAAAAAATTACTAAAATTGGATCTGTCATGTGTGTAGACTGTACTCAAAATTGCTTTCTATGGTCCAGTCTTGATTTATTTTTTTTTAATACAAAGATCAGGGTGTTGTGTTAAAGCCTGTACAATAACAATTCTTTGAAAAGGTGTTAAAACTTTTGCCAGCAGTTGTACTGTTCTAGCTTTAAAGCTTCTCATAGATCCCCTTTCAACCTGTGCATATTGGAGAATCTGAACAAAGGAGAACTGAGTCTTATCAGACTATGGCCACAGACTTACAGTTACCTGGTGCAGAGCCATGTTTGAATCATTCTCCCTGAAAACCTCTGACTTTTTTTTTAGACATGGGAAAATCACTTTCTCACCTGCCTATGCACACATGCAAGGAAGATGGCTATGATGGAAGCTCATCTGATAATGTGAGGAATGGTTTAGTTCACTCAGAAGTGCACAATGAAGACAGCAGATGTGGAGATGTGTCGCAGTTTCCCTATGTGGAATTCACAGGAAGAGACAGTGTCACCTGCCCAACCTGCCAAGGAACAGGAAGAATTCCACGAGGTAAGTTTCCTTGTTTATTACTTTTATTTCTTTTTTTAACCTATAAATTTACATCATAGCCATATGCTGTTGTAATAATTCATAATAAATAGCTTTTCAAGTCAAGATGAAGTTTTCTCCCCTTTTTGACATTTTTTTATTACTGAGCATTTTGTTAAACCAGATGAGTGTAACAGATTGGGTCAGCTGTTACACCTTGGCTGTTACAACTTGGATCTCCTCTTGTCCAATGCAACTGTTTCTTCCTCCTCAGCTTTGAATGCACACATAACCAATAGCTCCTGCAAGTTAAAGTAGCCAACCTTTGGTTTCATGACATTTTATTGCATCCTTTTTTAACTACCTAGTTTAAACTATTTGATCAATACGTAACCAAAAATGGCTGCAAATACTGAGACGGAAAAGTAGACCTGGGCTGCAACCACTGTTCCCTGATATATAGTGAATTTTTTTGCCCTCACTGCTGCCAGTGTCCCTTGTTTTCCTTTATCCTCCTTTTGTCCCACTGGTGCTTGCTAGGTGGATAACTCCAGCTTGGAGTTGAAAATATATAGGTTCTTTGGCTGCCTCAGGAGGGAGTAGGCTACACAGCATTAGTATCCTTACCTGTTTTGTTTGCTTTGCCCTCATCTTTTGCTTTTCCTCTTGGTAAAACATGCTGGTTTGTCATGCTGCTTTCCTAAATGATAAGCTACCTACATATTTATGAGGAGACCTGTGAAAGGAAAATGCGGGATACCTGAAACTGGGCAGAAGGAAAGAGGTGTTCACGAACACTTGCATCTCACCTTTGTAGAAAGATCAGGGAGCATAGAATATTTCAGTGGTTGCAAGTACCATAGGATATTTGTGGCTTAGCTATTAAACTTTCTACTACAATGTATTCTTGGAGTACCTCTGAATTCAGCAAGTTTGACACCTGGAAAAACTATGAACCTAAAAATTGCCTTAGTTAGAAAGGGTAAAGAAGTTCTGTTAACTTGAAATTCTTGTTACTATCAATAGCACATTTTACTCAAAATGCAGAAATAGCATGATTTCTAAGTTCTAAAGTTTCTTATTTTCATTGTAGAATCTTTAGATGTAAATATAAGTTAATTGTTTTATTAAAGATTTTGCAGTAACTGTAAAAACGTGCAAGTTGTCTATACATTCTAATGAAATAATGTGGTTAAACTTAGAACTTAAAATGAGTTATTAGAGCTAAGAGGATTGTCTTTATGATTATTCCTTAGTATTTCAGAGAGGAAAAAGATATCACATTTGAGAGGAGAGGGGAAAAACTAAGAATGACAGCATGACTAGTAAGACTGTAGTTAATTCATAATATAATGGCTAAACTATAATAAATCCATGAAATTATGTTTTGTTACTTGGACAGCTTTAGTTTTTTAGTATGATGTATGAAAGCAGGACTGTGCTATTTTCTTCAAAGGTTGAAGATGCTTCATTGAAGTAGAGATGAAAATGTGTTTTAAATTGGTAGAAACCTTTTAGAAGGTTGATGTTTTGCATGGTACTATGTGCTTGGTTAGCATGTTTTGCTTAGCATAGTGATTCAGCATGGAATCATTACCAAGTGCTTGATTCCCTAAGTGATGATTTGATCAAATTCTGCATTTGGCTTAAAAATTGCAGATCTGACTTGGCCTTGAGGCTTCTGTTCTCATACAGTGCCACAACAAATAGCAAAAGCTCTACTGGCAGATGTAGTACATGTATTTTCAACTACTCATCTATGCATGTGCTCTTTACTTCTGCTGTTAAGATATCCCATTTAAAAATGCTGTCTAGTGACATAACTTTCATGGAGAAATTCCAGTAAATACTTATTTTGACTTCCAGGGTGCTGCAGCTCAGCAGCACTATGGTAAGTGTGGTTTTATTTCCAGAATGCAGTGTATGCATAGCCTTTGTTGCCCAGATCAACTGTATTGATAGCTTTGGTTGTTTCAGTCGTCTGTTGGGTTTTTTTAACCAAACCTGACTTCTGCTTTTCAGAAAAGCGCATGCAGAATGACTTCTGGATCAGTTCTTACTGCCTAAGCTTCTAAGTGTTTTGTTCTGTGAGTTCATATGGTCTGGCATAGAGAGCTCAGAGCTGTTCTACATCTCTTTTTCTCCAGGAAGTGGTGCCAGAGGCAATACTGCCTCCAGTCATGTGTGCAGCACAGAGGCAGAATTTATTGCTGTTTCGGTCCTTGTGAACTTGGCGCTTTTTCATCTTGATGTTGCATAAGCCATGCTCTATTTCAGAAAGTGACATCAGCTACAGTAGCATTCGACCTGGGTCCTTATCTGGAATTTAAATGTTTATCTTTAGTGTCTGTTCTTTGGTACCACTAAGTTGTAACAGGTACTCTTTGTTTAAAAGAGCTGCAACAACACTTGCTATTTGTTTAAATTCTGAAAGTGTGTTTTTGTTTCTAGGGCAGGAAAATCAGCTGGTAGCCTTAATTCCATACAGTGATCAAAGGCTGAGGCCAAGAAGAACGTAAGTCAATAGCTGTTTATGAAACTTGAATCTACACTTAATTATTCTCTTCTAGTTAAAATTCAGCAATTCAAAGGAGATAGCAGTAAAAAGAATAAAGCAAAAATCACTGGAATGCTTTCTTGCATTCATTATTGGAAGAACAGGGCTTGTGGGTAGTATCAGCCTTAACCTTTAACTCTTGGAGAGTTATTTATTAACAGGTGTGCATACTTCTATCACAGTTCATCTTAGCTCAGTGCAAAGCTAAGGAATACTGCATGACCTATTCATGTACATGTTTACAGTAATGATGTATGTCTCAAGCTCTGTAGCATCCTAATTGATCTAAGCAGACACATCTTCACTATTAGAATTAATCATTACAATCTTTGAGCCACTACTACAAAATAAGTCACCTAAAATTAATTTGTAACATTTTGCTTTTTGCAGCTAGAAAAATCAACAATTTATGATACAGCATATTTCATTTCTTTTTCTAGGATTACTTAGGGGGTTCACTTTAATGCTCAGGGCTTCTTATTATGACATGTTTTGGTTTTTATTTCAATTTTTTTTTTAATGTTTTGATATTTTTGTAGTAAACAGAAATGAGTACTAGGAAAAAGAAATATATTAGCTTCACATAACACTATTCTGGATAATGTATCTGATGTAATGGTAGTACAAATATGAAACATATTACTCTAGTGTTGAAACTTGACAAAATAGGAGCTGAAGTAGATATTTTTATTTGTGGAGGCTTTCTTTATTATCTCTCACACCACTGCCACCACCCCACCCTCCTGTGCACATACACACACACACACAGAGCCACAGCCACACAAACACACCCATTTGTATTAGCTTGATAATGAATTTCCTGCTTCAGCTAAGAAGTCTTAACACTTTCCCTGGGAATTGAGATTCTCTGTCATAAGAGCTTTATTTTGTGTTCTGGGTGTTTTTTGTGAGATTTCCAGGAAATGACACAAGTTGTGCTATAAATAAATGTTAAGAGGAAGTGGATTTGTTTCAAAACAATTAAATATTTACTTCTTCTTTTTTCCTTTGCAAGTTGCATATGTTGTGGTAACCACATGATTTGAAATGTGATTTCTGATGTATATGCTAGAGTAATAGCTGTTTAAGACATAGTTGTGAAGTGCAGCATAGGGTGGTTTTTTTCCCTTTTTAGAAGCTGATGGAAGCTAGAAATAGACTGAATTAGTTGTATTGGCTAGTCCTGCTCCTTATCCCTTAAAAGAAAATAGTATGTCACTCTTTTTAATGTGCTGTTGACTCTGAAATGTGGTTTTTTTTCCTCCAGAAAGCTCTATGTGACTGCTTCTGTAACCGTGTGTTTACTACTTTCTGGGCTGGCTGTATTTTTCTTGTTCCCTCGCTCGATTGACGTTCAGTACATTGGTGTGAAGTCGGTGTATGTCACTTACGAACAGGATAGGCGGATAATCTACCTAAATATTACGGTAAGTCTGACTGTTTGGGTGCTTGTAATGCATGAATGCAACAGGAGGTACTGCTTTGAGAGTTTAATGTAGGTGGAAACCGTGGTCTGGCTGAAAGGCTTAGTTGGTGCTTTAAGAACTAGAATTGGTGACTAGTTTGAAAAATGTAACTGAACCTGCTGTGGCTGGTTCTTGTAGCTATAGCTTGTAGAGGTGTAGCTGTAGGCTGGCACTGGGTCTTCTGTTTTCAAGGGAACAGTAACTTTGGAGTTCTCAATAACTCTCAGTAACTTTGGAGTTACTTTTGGAATATATATGAAATGTTATATGTAGGAATGCAATTTGCTATTGCTCTGGTATTATGCCTCTGTCAAAATTGGTGTTGAGGAAGAATATTTTCTTACGCACCTTAAAACCTAAAGGAGCTCTTCCCACATAGCTCTTGATTTCTTTGTAATGACCTTGATACAGGATCGCCTAAAGACTTTTGGCAGAATTCTTCATTTTAAATAAAGCAAAGCTGCCATGGGAGAAGGAGGTTCTTTGATAGCTAAATTCCCTGGAAGGAATAATTGAGGATAAGAAGTAATGCAGTATTTGAAGTGTAGGGTTGTAACCAGGAAAGTTGTGCAGAAGTTTGTCTTACTCAATATATTCAGTAAACAAACTCAGAAGGGAGTTAAGTAATGGTCCATGACCCCACTCCTCTCTGCAATCCTCACAAGCAGGAAAATTTGCTTGCAGAATTTCTGATATTACTGTCTCATGCACAAGATTCAAAATGCTTGCTCATCAAGGTACACAGAATGGATAGCTGTTAGTGTTTTGTTTGTTTTTTCAGAACACACTTAATATAACGAATAACAACTATTACTCTGTTGAAGTGGCAAATATCACAGCCCAAGTTCAGTTTTCAAAAACAGTTATTGGCAAAGCACGGTTAAACAACATCACCAACATTGGTCCGCTGGATATGAAACAGGTAAGTAGCTTAGGCTTTCAAAGCCTAACATTAAAAACATGTGTTAATCTTCATACAGAAATCTACTTATTTGTGTTTTCTTTGCTTTTTTTATTGTGGGTTTTTTTTTTTTTTTAGATTGACTATATGGTGCCCACAGTCATACAAGATGAAATGAGCTACATGTAGTAAGTGTACTCACCTGTAAATATCACATGGGTCTTTTTAAAGATTTCAGTGGTGTCAAAAACAACTTTTTTCAAAAGTTTTCCAAAAGTTAGCAGAAATCTGTTTGAAAATATGCTGAGGCATTTTCTTTAAGTTTAGTAGTACCAAAAGAAAGGTAAACCACAATTGCTTGATTAGTTTCTTATAGTGGTGTACTGTACCTGGCTATAAACCCTTTAAATGGTATCTCTGTTACAGTATTTTAGGCCTCAGCACTAGTTAGGACTGCTGCTTTAGTGGGTGAAAGTGCAGCTGTGTTCCTCTTACAAGTTCTCTAGTAACTTTCCTGCAACTTTTTCTGCACTATATTTAGTGCTATGAAAATTAGAGACTTTTCTTCACGTGTTGTGTAGACCATGGTAAACAGTGTTTACAGTCTGCCCTTTGAGTGGTTTTATTCATAGCTTCTGAAAGTTCATTTGTCCAACAGACTGTTACCTCACTATATCTTGGTCACAAACCCCAATTTTAATTCTCTTACACTGAAATCCAGACTGAACAGAAAGAGTTAACTATTGAGACTTCAGGTCTGTGTGCAGTTCTAGTGGATGCTAGCCCCTTTGGGGTGGGAGAAAACCTTACTGCTTTGAAGTGTTCAAATAAAATGATATAGGTGTGAAAGGCCAAGAGAGGCACAAACTTCAACAGAAAATGTTGAACCTCTGTCACCTTTTAAAAGTTTGTAAGCTATTATTACGTAAACACTGAATCTTGTGAATCTGCTCACTCTTTGGATGCATGAGGAATAAATAAACTTCATAAATAGCCTTCATTGAACTCATGGTAATGCTTTATTTTCTTACAGTTCAGATGAGCTAAGTTCACTGACTGTTTATATATTGCTTTTGTTGGTGCAGGGGGAAAGAATGACAAGGGCATGCAAATATTGTAGGTGGCTGCCAAGCAGTCTCACTGCACTGATCACATGCTTTTCATTCTAGGGCTGATAAATTTATGACCAAGAGCAGTGATTTAAGAAGCAGGGGTTAAAAGTATGCACTTATATGGTGCTCTTTATGACTGGTATGTAGGCATATGTCAGAAAGTCTGAAGAGGTTGTTTTGCAAGAGAGCAATAACCTTGACTTTGGAACCTCTGTATGTTTCTTAAAGGTTACTCTGCATATTGTTATATAGATGAGTGTAAAGAAAAGGAGACAAAGTAATATTGACAGGCTTTAAATGTAGTGGCTCAGGTTAACCTGGGTTAGCTTCCAGAAGATGGAATGAACACTTTCTGAGGACACTTCTTTTGGCAAGCATTACATGAAAGCAAACACATGTGAAAACAGTGCCAGTGAAAGTAAGACTGTGTATGTAGAAGTGAGTCCCAGGGAACATACAGTCACTGGCAAATTATTCTGTTGCCATTGCCAGTAACTCTGTAGTCTTTATATATACAGACAGCAGAATTCCAGTTGAAGCCATAAGTCTTGCTTTTTAGAAAATTACCCTGGAAAAGTTTCTTGTAAATATAACAGTTGTTCTTCTTTTTTTGCAGTGACTTCTGTACTTTACCATCTATCAAAGTACATAACATAGTAGTGATGATGCAGTAAGTATGGTGGTCTTCCTGTGTGTGAGAAACAACTTCAGAAGCCATGTAATTCTTATTAAAATAATACTCAAATACCTGATCCTGGAGTCTTTGCATCATAGATAAAATGAAGTCAACTTGTTTTCTAGTGTAGTAGCTTTATAGTTAGTGAACTGTCTTTTGACAGGTACTGGTGGTGTAAAGACTGGATTGAGAATCCTTGTTACTGTATCTGCAATTGGGCTATAGCCATGGAGCTACTGACAAAGCTCAAAAACTTTAAAATGACTTTGTGTATCAGCCACTGTTGAAAACTTGAGATCTTTGATTTTGGAAGAGTTCCTGGCTTTAGTATTCTGAAACTGGTTTTTGTGACATTGCATAAATTTCAGCATGGTGGAGATCAGGGCATGTCTTTAGACTAGATACAGCATGGCTTGTAGTTTGTTTAATCGTGTGCTTTCTTGTCACAAACAATAAATATTATTTGTAGTGGTAGATCTTACAAGTAAACCTCAGCTTTAGCATCTTTAGGAAAAAGAGACAGATGTCTCTCATGGAGCAAATCTATAGTGGTGTAAATCAGTAATGTTCTTAAATTTATTTAAAACATTTTCTTTTCAAAACTTTTTCCTTAATAACCCTAGTAATATAAACACAGTGATTTTTAGAATAGGAAACTCAAAATCTTTTCTCTTCTGTCTTTTTAAGAGTGACAGTGACAACCTCGTACTTAGGCCACCCTGAGCAAATATCCCAGGAGAGGTACCAGTATGTGGACTGTGGAGGAAACACGACCTACCAGCTGGGCCAGTCAGAGTATTTAAATGTCCTTCAGCCTCCACAGTAAAAGCACCTGTTGGTTGGTGTGGAATGACTGCTGTTGGTGCTTGCAGAGATCCTTTGGATAGAACTGGTGGAGTGGAGAGTACATGCGATGTACAGCATAGCAAACATGGAGATCTGTACACTTTAGATGCAAAGAGGGAAAGGTGCAAATTGTAAATAGGTGCACTTGTTAAATGTTGTGTTTTCCCCTTCTGTTTGCTTTCTGTTACTGTAAGCACTTCTGTCAAGTTGTGTGGTGGGGGGGAGAGGGGGAATATCAGATTTTGGAACAGAACTGGGACTTTTCCTTACAGTGTGGTACATCAACTTAGAGTAACTGTGTGTATGTCTGTGTTTAGGTGAAATGTGTCACTAATGAGCATTTTTACAAAATAATACTCATAAATTTTAAGTTGATAATTCAGTTCTTGATATTTGACTATTGAAAATGCAGTATTACTACTTAAATAACAAGATTACTTTGAGGTGTCTGGGTATGAAACTTCTATTAGTAACCCAGTGGCAACAGTTCTTTATTTTGGGATTCTACACTTTATTTGCTATCCATGATTAGAGGTGACATGCAGTCTCTGACAGCCAGGAAAGCTGGATGACACTATAGTTGAATGTGCAGTTTATAGAATCTGGCATCTTGTCATTCATATTCCCTCTTGCTACCTCTGGGATGTTGTAAGGATGTTATAAGGAGAATATATATTGTTAGATTTAAATCTGGGTTTAAAACTAAACAAGAAATAACCCCCACAACAACTACTGACAAAGGAAAAACACAAGACTCTAGAAAACGAACAAGACTTTACAAGTCTGGTTTTTAGTAAGCTTTTTAGAACAGGTATTAAAATCAAGATTGTGCAGTTGGAACTAGGTGGGAAACTTTGGGCATGGGTTTGGAGACCTTGGCATAATTTTTTGTGATTTTTACTGTTTTAATATATTATGTAACTAAGCAACTTTTAAGTGTTAATACGTTGGGTTGTATTTATTTCTTGCACGGGCTCAATAAGCATATGCAGTAGTTATCTGTACCTCCAGAGCACTCAATGGTCACATCAAAGTCATGCAAGGGAAGATGAATCAGTTCTTTCTGTAGGAGTAAATGCTTATGTAATTGTGAGATTACTGACTGACAGCATGAAATAGTTTCTGTAGCACAGTTTGCACATGCGAATTTCTGGGGTAATTGTCAATCATGATTATAAGCTTTGGGTCCAAAGTTGTTTGACTCTTGAAGGCTGACTGTTGTGAGGGTTAACTTTTTAATGAGCTAGATCAGGATTGCTTTATTTCTGAACTAGGTGAGATGCAGTTGTAAGAGGGTACTGTTGAGACTGTTGCATTGTAATGAATAATGTGTTTTTTAAAATAGCTATTACTGGTTTTGTGCTGCCTATCTCCTGGAAATAAGCTACACAAAATTAATTGATAATAAACAATAGAAAAAGGCTTCTGAGTAACTTGCCACTAACAACCTCTGATGCTCCAGTTCTTCAGTACATTATTCTTTTCTTTACTGACCTAATAGATGGACCTAAGGGGGTGGGTAGGCAAAAATTGTGGATGATGTAAGACTGATTTAAAAGACATTAAGTAAAACCCCCTACCCTCCACTCTTTGAATTGCTATGAGCACTTACTCCAAGAGTCTGTGAAAACTTTTGGAACCTCAACTGTCAGTTTCATATAGTTGTTGATAAAGATGACTTCATCTTTTGCCTTTAGAGAATTTCTGTAACTGGAGTAGTCAATTGAGATGACTTATCGTAGTTATAGTCTAAAGATTATTCTTGATTTTGGGCCCTTAAAAGTAAACATTATTACAGCTCAGAGTCATGAGGGAAATTATGTCACAACTGACTCACCTGTCTAGAGTTTAGATGAGGTTCAGTCCTGTGGCTGCTAAAATGCATTGATAAGCTTGTCTGATAGCCTGAAAAGATACATGTGATAACTGAAGGCCAGGAGAGTGGGGAGCTGGCTAGAAGCAGAGAGATAAACTCATGATACCTGTTGTAGAAAGGTATGCTAATAACAGAGAGTAGAGACAGAATTCTGGTTTAAATCATATTAGAACTGAAGTCTGCCAGCAAGTGATACAGGCTCTTTTCTTCTAGGCTTAAATATTTACACACTAGAGTGCTGTTTTTGTTTGGGGGTTGTTTGTGGTTTTTTGAAACAGATAAAGAATAAAATGGCTGTAGGCAGTTAGTTATATTGATTTCAAACAAATTTTTCTTCCAAGGATGAAAAGTAGTCTAAAATAACTGGAATGGCACAATGATTCAATTATTCGGTGACAGTAGTGAATGCTGCTTTTGAACAAGCATGCAGGAAGGAAGTTATACTTTATGCAACGTTGAGACTCAAACTGGCTTTTGAAATTTTGGTGGACGTGCTGAGCAAAATTAATACTTAAATCTCTGGTTCTTAACCTTGCATGAAATGCTTGGCATTAGCTGATTTAAATTAAAGAATTGAGTGGAGTTATTCTTTCCATGTATGTGTCAGAAGGGAGAAAATAAAAGTCAGGTTTTTTCATCTAGGATATCTAAACATCAATTTGCGGTTGACTTCCTGAGTGATGAAGAGTTCTCACCTTAAGAAACAAACTGTGGGTTAAAGATCCTACTGAATTCTCGAATTAAGTCAGTAATGGGAGAATAAAAGGTTTAAAGTTCCAAGTGCTAGTATTCCCTTACACAACTGTCAGTATAACACTAACCAAATAAGGCAAGTATTTAAATTTATCTACTGATTTTAATATAACATCAGATAAGCAGGTAAAACATCTGTGTGAATATTTAACTTATACTTGCTTTATGTGACTGAGCTTGGAAACATGCTAAGGGAGCAAGGGAATTCAGTATTAACTTGCATAACTGTGTAAACAAGGTATCAGTATAGATCCAAGTACCAGACCTTTTTTTCACATTCATTTTATTTTGATCTTAAAATATGAAAGGCAATCCTTTCAGTTCAGCTGTAAATCAATAAATACAATTCTCTCCAGAAAGTTGGCTTGAAAAATTACAATTTTTTTCTTTGTTTATCTTATGTGTGTCTTCTGAAGTGATTCATATTTCACTTGTAACTTCTCTAGTCTTCACACACTATCAAATGTCTTTATACTGGTATTGCAGAGTGTTTATCTCTAGTAGAATGCTTTTCACTTGAATACTTTGTAGCAGTTCCTTTACCAAAATCTTTTGCACTTTGAAATGGAAGCTCTGTTAGTTATTTCTTAAAACAGTAAGAAATACAGTTCAGGTGTTGCACTGTAATGGCACTATTGAAAATCAACTTAATGTATTCTGTTTAAAATAACTGTAAAATTTCAAAATTTTAACTTAAGTAAGTATGGAACACTTGAACACTTAAGAATGTTTGGTCATTGGAGAATGAAATTATTGCACATTTCAAATACACTGCTTTAAAAATAAATGAATAAATAACCATCCAAGATCAAACCATCAAATATCTATTTGGAGAGATTTAAAGGGACGCACTCTTACTAAAAGATGAAATACCTGACAGTCTTGAATTCCTGGTGTGGGAAAAAGCCTGTAGAAGTTCATTCATAATTTCTTTACTCATTTCAATGTCATGGGGATGGTTGGTTAATTCTTAATCTTTTGTGAAGAGAAACATAGGTATCTTTTTTTCCTCTGTGGTATAACTTTGAAGTTCTTAATACACTTCTGATGTGTGCATGACCTTGATATTAACATTGTAGTGTTTATATTTTGCAGCCCAATGTTGGCAGATTTGAGTACATGTTTTAGTTGACTTTGCTTCAAATTGTCCTTGAAGTTCTGCAATTGAATATATTTTTTCATTTGTAGTGCATTTGCAAATTTGCCTGGGCTTTTTAGCATATGGTATATAAAGGGAACCATTTAAACACCGAATCTCTTAAGTGCTTGGATTGAACCATGAGGGTCTTTAACCTCTGAAGTGTTGTGCCCTCATGATGGAAAGGATGGTGCTTGGAGTGGTATGAGAGAAATTTCTATATTCAGAAAATGTTAAAAGAAAAATCACGGTATATCTTACTCAGCATTTAAGGTTTCCTTTTTTTTTCCTTCTTTTTTGAGGGGTGGTAGTTTTTCTTCCTGTGGTTTTGTTTTCCTTCCCACCCCACTAATCTTATAGCAAGACATCTGTCTGTTCCCAGACAGCACCTTCTGAAATGGGTGACTTGTTCCAGAGTTGGGCAGCTGCAGGGAGCTTTACATCACCTGAACTGCACCTCTAGAGTTAAGAGATGAGAAAGGCTAGTGCACTGGTACCTCAAGAGCTAATTTTTTTTACTTGCCTGTCTAACAAAATGCCACAACCAGGCTTTCTACCACGGAAAGGGAAGGATAAATAATGCAAGTGCAATTCCAGCAATGGACTACTTGCAACCCTCAAAATACTTGTTAGTGACGGCCCTGGTCATGCCAAAAAGTCTCATTTTTTAATTTTGGCCCAAGGAAGGAGGAATAGATCCCAGCCAAAAGATGTTGAGAACAATTATTTGGCTGTGGCAAACACCCAGTGTTTGTTCCACTTCAGAAGTCACCTTCCTAATTAATGTTTATCTTGGGAATTCTGATCATTACCAGAGGGGTATTTTGGGGTAATTCTACTACCTACAGCTTTTACCATGTAAATCTACTTTTCCATGGGTAGGCAGACCTGTTGGTCAGGAAAAACAGTCTGCATGAGATCTGCACACTTCATGTGGAGAGCCCTGCAGTCTAGTGGGAGGCTGTTCAGTGGCAGTAACATCCTGATCCTCATACATTCCTCTTCCAGCCATCTCAAGGATCCTACAGCTTGGATGCATGTGTTTCCTGGGTACTGAAACTGCTTTTGCTTTGCATGGGCAGGGATGTTTAGTACCACACATGTAAGTGTATTATGGTGCCTGAGTATTTTGGGTCTGACTGACTGTGATTCAGTTCTTTTGTTTGTTTTAAGGAAGCAAATTTAACTGCTGTTAACATCAACTGTACAGAGTGTGCATATAATAGCTTGAGATATGTATAGAAATACTAATGAGTGATAACTATTTTTGTAACTTAAGATGTTCTTGTAACTGTGTAGCAAACAATCTATCCAGTAAAGCATGATAAACACTCTAGAAGTCAGAGTATTTTGGAATGACTTGTAGGACACAGAAGCTGTGTTTATGTAAGCTAACTGGGGTGGAAGGCATCTTGGTATTTAGAGGTTCAAAATCTGGACCTAACTTCATTATGAATATGTTTCTAGACAGGATTGTTTGACTCAAAGAATGATATTAAATTTTCTATTTAAAAAGCTTGGATCACGTATATATTTTTTTTTTAAACTGACTTAATATTTTTTTCCCCTTCTTCCCTGCCTCACATAAGTTTTCCCTCTCTCTCACTATATTTTCCCACTAGCTTTCATGTATTTTCAAGGATATGACTTCAGATTTTGTAACTTGGCATTCCATGATGTGAAGACTTTGCAATCTACTTTTTTTATACTATGTTTTATTGTGTTAAGTCTGTAATAAACTTGAGTATCTGAAAGCTGACCACCATCTGTGAATTAATTAGTGTTGTTTGACTGAGCTACTGAAGTAACTGAGTTCAAACTTGGGCTGTTGTGGTGGGTTGGCCCCTGCCACCAGGTGAGCCCCCACACCATTGCTTGTACATTCTTCCCTTCCAGTAGGATGGTGGAGAGAATGGGGACAAAAGCAAGAAAACTTGTGTCAGGATGAAGACATTTTAAGAAAAGAAGCAAACCTGTGTGCACAAGCAGAGCAAAATAAATTTAGCAGCAGGCAGGTGTTTAAAACAGGAAGACAAACCCCATAGCCCTGATTAGCCTTCCTTTCTCTTTTCCCTGAGCTTTTATTGCTGGGCATGATCCCATATCCTAGGAATAAGATCCCTTTTGTCAGCTGGGAGCATCTGTCCTGGCTGTGTCCCCTCCCAGCTTCATGACCATGCACAGCCTGGGCCCTGCAGGTTTGGGCAGACACAAAGGGGGAAGAGGCAATGAAAAAGGAAACCTCTGGTGCTGTGTGAACACTACTCATTATTAGCCAAAATATTGGTGTGTTACCAGCACTGTTGTATCCACAAACCCAAAGCACAGAGCTCTATGGCTGGCATGCCGTAAGGAAAATTAACTCCATCCCAGACAGACCCAGTTATACCTATCTGCAAAGTTATTTTAAGAACCATTGTTGCTGAAAAAAAAATCTTTAGGCAACAAAGAACATGAATTTGGAACATTCAGAACATTCAAATAATATTAAAATGTTACAAAAAGCCTTGCACAGATGTTTTGATACAACTTAGTGGGATATTTTTAATGTTTGTCCTGGAGAAACCTGTTGTATATTCATGAGTGCTACATCAGTTTTCTGGTTTGGATAACAAATGGGGGTCTTTATGTGTAGAGGGTTTTTGTTTCAGCTTGTGAATCTCTTTAGAAAGGCTGATCTTTTAAAACTGAGTTTAGATGGTAAAATAACTACAGTCATGTTATTTTCTTTCTTGTAGAGTCATTTTTCCATCCCAGAGTTGTCATAACCATTGTTACAATTGTCCAAGCCCTGTTTGGAACATTGTAAATGGGAGAACAACAACCTTTAAGCACTAGTTTACTTTGTTTAAATAAGAGCTTGAAGAGATGGATAGATCTTCTGTCTTGTGTTACTGATCTGGAGATGGATCAACAGAAATATATCTTTAATGGTGAACAGTTTTATTTGATCCAAAGACTTCAAACTACATGATTTGGATTCCTCTCCTGTGTTTTTTTTTTTCCCCATTCAAAGCAGGTAGGGGACTACAAAGGGTGAAATTCTACCAGGTAAATTTCAAATGTCACTTTGCCTGTCTGGAATGTATAAAGAGCATTAAAAGTGAATAAATGCACTGGCAGATGAGAATAGACAATCAGTTACGAATTTGGACAAATTTAAAGACCCAGAAATTGTTATTCTGAAACACCCAAAGCAGATGATTTTGTGATCTAACTACTGAAAGGTCAGACATCTTGAAATAGACTAGTTTCAAAGACCTGGTTGACAGAAACTTCTGAGAGATTTTGAAGTTTCCCTGGTTGTCTGTACATTGCTTTCCTTTTGCATCTCAAAATTTCATACAGGTCTCAGTACAACTGTGTAACTGAGTGCATTCTTGGGATGTGGTTTTGGGATGTGTTCACCTGAAAGTACCCTGGGTACACTGATTATGAATGACACTAATTGCCTTCCAGTGTAAAGACGATGTCTATCTGGCAACTTAAGGAATACCAAGTCACACATTTAATTTTGCTAGAAATCTCTTGCTGTCAGATGAGGTAAAGGTCCTGCTACATTTCTGTTGTGATTTTTTTTTTTTCTTTTTGTTTTTCTTCAGAATCCTTGCTTCTTAAGCCTCAGAGCTGGGGTGTTTTTCCTGTGGACGGGTAGCAGGTGCCACACAGTTTAATGAGCTGTCGTGGGCACTGTGGGGCTGACCTTGCTCCATATTGCAGCTGCTTTTTCGTGAACCAGTGAATCACCTAATGCAGGAAAAGTAGAACTTGATTAAGGAGCTTTGGCCTCACTTTAATGTAACGTTTCACTGACTGCAGTTATGGATACCTGGAAGTAATGATGTATGTCATACTTGAGAGGTTTTTAGGAAGTAATGCTTCTAGCAGCCCTAGCGATATAGCTGAGCTTGAGAAATGAATGTAATTTCATTTTTTTCAGTCTGTCTTTTCCCATGACAGTTCTACCACAAGACTCTAGTTCTGGCACTAGTCAGAGGAGTGCTATAAGGGTTACCTATATAGATGGTAATATCTAAAAAAGCAGATAAAGACCTACTATGTTTTTCATGAGTTTTGGAGTCTTATATCCCACTAATATATATTATTTCTTAATTATGAAGTCTATCTCAAATCATTTATGTTTGTGGAATGTTAGTGGCTGTCTGCATTGAGATCCATACCCACAATAAACCTGTGACCAACTTTTACATTCAGTGTGTTTAAACATATTGAGACAATCAATGCAACTATTTCACTTTCCACACTGACACCAGATTTGTGAGTTTTTCATCAAATATGCAACAAAATGGTAAAATTAGACTCAAAAGCCTAAAATATTGCTGCAGAATGTAGATTCTAAAACTCTAGAATCACATATACCATCTGCAATCACTTTTGCTTGCTGCCAATGCAGAGACAGGGCAGAGTTGCTATCTTCATGTCCTATTTAACATACTGTGTTGAGCTGGCACATCCCCTGAACGATTTATGATAAGGAGAGGATCCTGTCTTCTTTAATGTAACTATCAGCCTTTGTAGCATTCTGGGATCCAGCTCTTCAGTACTGGTAAATATTATTGGGTCAGGGCTGAAATGTTGCCTTGTAGACTTCCAGAGGGCCAGCAGTGTTCATGGAGGACCCAGCAGATTTGAGTCCTGAAAGCAAATTAAGCTGTTGTGTAAATACACCCAGGCTCTTACAGATGGCTACCAAGCTTGCCTTTGGTTTGCTGTCACTAAAAATGCAAAATAGTAGGACAGAAGGAAGCTAAGACATGGAAAAAATAAAATGTGCTAATCTTATGTTGCATGCTGTCAACTATACTGTTTGATATGCTAATACTTGAAAAATCCTATTTAAACTGAAAGCTGGGCTTCTCAAACATGGGAGGGATTCAATTTCCTTCTCAAAAGAACAGTAGAAAAGCTGAATACAACTCAAGGTTACTTAGTAACCTTGATGAGACCAGCTAAACCCAGGGGAAGGTGTGTGCAGGGTCCTTGATTTGAAAAACAGAAATAAGCCCCCTGACATCTAAGATACCCCCTAAAAAACCCTAACAAACAAAGCCACCACCACTATTGTTAACAATTTATTTATGTGTGTATATATATATATATGTATATATATAATTTATAGTGCAGTCTGAGGCATCCTAGTTTTTATTGCAGGGGGAGAGATGGGTTGTAGGGATTTTTTAATACGGGGAACTAATGTGCCACAGTGATGGAGTGCTGCTGCCTTCCCTCCTTCCATCAGTGATGCCAGTAGCCTGCAGCATGTGCCAGTGGCAGCAGCCTCCTTAGTGAGATGGGTGTAGCTCAGGTGATGCCTGAGGAGTTGAAAAGTGCTCTGTGAAGAAGAAAAGAGGGTTAAAAGTGTGATTCTGCTTCCCATCCCTTCACTGCCCACCCCACTCCCGTATTTAAGTGCAGGCAGAAGCAAAAATAACCTCCCAGAAGAGAGCAGGGCTGTCCTGGTTGAACTGTTCAGATGAAATGGACTTTCACTCTAATAAATCCAGTATATGACCTTCATTCTGAATGCATTAAACACTCCCACTCAGAGGTCTATTTTAGATTTTAAAATATAACAGGTGTATGTGTTTTAAGTGAGTAATGGAGAGAATCATGTTGATGCTGAGACAATTTACTGAAATATCTTGAGCAACCCCTGTTTGTGTCTGCATAGCTGGACTTCCACAGACTCAAAAATGGCAGATTGGCCTTGCAAGGGCATCAGCTGCTTCTCCCAGTACCCCTCAATGCAGAATTGCAGGGGGTGAGTCCACAGCTCTGGAATGGCAGCGAGGGGCCCAGCACAAAAAGAATGAAGTGGTGAATTTAAGGCTCCAGGCAGAAGGAAAGGTTTTGGAGAAGCTTTCTTACTACCCAGAAATATGTTTTAGTCATACAGTTATGACAGTTCAAGAGTAATCTCTAAAAGAGAGTAATATATTCATTCCCTGTAAATCAGCATTACTTTATATCCTACTGAAACTATGACCCTTGGCTGCCTCTGATTCCAGTCAGTTTGAATTGTTCCTAGATCTAGACCTCTGCAAAGTCACTATAAGTCTATGGGAGAGGATGGTACTGGCACAGCAATTGATACCATTATACCAACATGAATGTAGGTAGAATTGGATAAATGTGTGTTAGATACAGTGGTACTCTGTGAGATGCTCTGTTCATCCTCTGGACTAGGAGAACCCCAATAAGAGATGATCTTGGTTAGCAGCTGTAGCTGCAGACTCTCAGGGGCACATATGCTGTTACTGAGACAGCTCCATGACCTTACTCATCTGCATGTTCCCCTCAACAGAGAGATGGCTGCAAATACATATTGTGTTAGAGAGTACTAACATGAAAAAATCTCAGTTTTGTGCAAATGCTCTTTCATGGTGTAAATGTCTGATCCTGTTCTTCATGAGATGTCTTCATCCGTTATTTAAGTACATAAAATCAATATTTAACATCAGAATGCTACCTTTTTGCTGCTACCTAGGAAAGGAGATACAATTGTACCTGCTTAGACTGTTAGTTTTACTACATGATCGTCCTTAGATAGCGAGTTGTTAACAGTACACTGAGAAACCTATCCCAAATTCAGTCTCTAACATATGCCTGGGAAAATCTCATTTCTCAGTCATGCGTCCCTGTGTCATTTTTAGCACAGTCACATAGTAGACTTGCATTTTGTATGGATTAATTTATTTAAATGTCATATCATATTGCTTAATGTTGCCTGCAAAACTAAGAAACTCCTGAATTCATTCCCAGGCTCTTGAATTGTGATCTTTTAAAAGCAAACTGCCTTGTGGAAATTTGGATATCCTTACTCTTTCACTACAGAGAGACTGATTAGGATGAAATATTTTCAAGACTTATATGTTAATCATCATTATTAATGCAAATCAGAATATGAAAAGCAATTTTCCTAATGTATGAACAAGACCATGTTTGAGAGTTACATGTACCAGTGTATCTGGAGTAGCATCTATTTTCTATAGACACTTAATTTTGTAAAAAATGGATCTCTGCTCCAAAAAATAGCCTGGGGTGAATGAGTTATCTCTTCATAGTTGAGGGAGGGAAAATTCACTGGAAGGGTGTCAAAGTTTAGTGTAACAACAAATGCAGTGGTCAGGTTTGTTAGTGTGTCAAATGTTCCTCCACAGTGTTTACATCTTTACAGCGCTGCAGAACCTCTCTGCTGCTGCAGAATATATTTGCACTGACCCTGCAACAGACAAAATGGTCTGGGATTTCAGGCTGATGAGAATAGCATTTTTTAAAATTTTATTTATTTTCTTAGTCTCCTGAACTATTTGAATAATAAATATTAGCAGTATTACTTTACAGGGTACTCAGTGGAGCCCTCATCAGACAATGTAATACACTTAAGATTAGCTAAATACATTCCTGGCATTCCTGTTTTATTTTGGGAAAGTCTTCTGGAGTGTTTCCCATGAGGGCTTCTGATCCATTGCATTTGCAGCTTTTCCCTCATGTTTGTGAATTCTATGCTAAAAACTCATGGTAATAAATTTCATCATTAGCATGAAACTCTTCACAAAAGCATGGTTTCAGGTCTGTAATTTGAAGGTTAAACAATACTTTGGGTTTTCTCTGTGATTGTCTTTTAGCTCAAGTAAACAAATTCTGCTCTGAAAAACATTAATATTCCACAAATGTTAAATAGTGATGTCATCAGGGTAGTTTAGAGCTGATTTTACAATTGATGATGTCACAGAAGATCTTTATTTCTGCTCATCACCACTAGTCATGTAGTGTTGCAGCTTTAGCCTGAAGTTAGTGAGCACTTTCACCGAATAATATCAAGTGTCCTTGTGGAAAAAAGCATTAAAAATGACAAATGTTGAATACTTGTGTAACTAGCAAAGCACAGTCATAATTAGGAAAGATCTGGACATATAAGTGCAAAGCTATGGAAATGTTTTTATAAACAAAATCCTCTCAAATGGCAAATTAACTTCTCTGGGGTTGATGCAATACATGGTATAATAAGTGTGTTGGTGAATCCTGCTGGAAAAACATAAAGTTAAAAAAGTAAATTATACGTATATAATAAATATACCATACAATGTGTAATATATAACATATAAATAATGTTCCCATACTTTATATCATATATATTATAGGTAATACATGTAATATATATACACACTCACAAAAATACCCAATATGTGTGTGTGTGTAGCCCACTAGAAATTACCAGGCAAGAAGTACAAATGTGTTATTTTTGCTAGAACTTTACACTGAAATGCTGAATCTATATTTGATACATTGATAAAGTGGATAGGTTTTTAAATATTCCCTGGACAGTTAATGAGATTTGCATTGGTGTAGTACCTTCCAAAATGAAACTATTCATTTCAAAGATGAATGAATACACATCTCAGTGGACTTCTGGCTTTTGTGCTTTGTTCTTGGGCAGGGACATTATTTTTTATTTAATAGATATAGATTCTCTACTTCTCCATTTGGCAGATAGTGACAGGAAACAGCAGAACCTGGAGAAATTAAATTGCTCAAAGAATCACTGTCAATGATCTAAATAAAATAAATCCTCAAAAGGAAAATGAGCTCCCTCATAACAAAACAATCTGTATGTAGGTATCAGAGGGAGGAATGCTAAAGTAAATACAAAAATCAACTTTACAGCATTGTTTAGCTGTTCTTTTCTCAGATTGAAAAGAATATTTCTAATTTTTTTTCTTTTCTTAATAGAAATAGGTATCATGTAGTAGGGTTGTGTTTTTTGTCATTGCCTGTTACAAATACACAGGTGTTTTCCTTTGGAAATTTAATCATTAAATTAAAAATATAAAACAAATAATTTTAAGTAATTTAAAAATTAAATGTCCTTCTAATGAAATATTAAATGTGCCACGTATAAGGAAAGCAGTCATTCAAGTGCAGCAAGAAGTAAAGTGTAATTAAGATAATGTTAGGAGAATTCCAAGTAGTTGGATAGAAAGATACACTGTTCTTTCCTGGTGGGGTTGAAATATGGTTTATCCCTTGCATACTTAATTCTATTAAAAAGTAATATAAAATGATCAGGAAGGAAGAGATGTTTTATTACCGTAGTGCAACACTCAAAATCCAGAGCAATTTTACAGAGACACATTTGGCTTTTGCAATTTTAATATTCTTTTTACAGACTCTATCATTTGTAGATGTTTTAAATTACTACTCAAATGCCTAAGTCTTAGCATTAAACTAGCAGTGTTGACTGAAATTTGGTAACCATGGAGAAAACTGTGTTTTGTTATGAATCAGAAGAAAAATCAGGAGTTTTCCATGAGGCCTGAAAAATGCTGATTAAAATGTATTTTGGAAACTCAAACTATAAGGATGTTACCAGGAAATATATTTTACTCTGCTGTATGAGCAGGGTCCCACAGGTAGCTTCAGTCCCTGTTGTGGTTGGCTAGTGTGGGATCTTGGTTACAGAAAAACACTGGAGATTCAGTGGAATCTTGTAGGTATAGTCAAACCCAGGATTTTGAAGACCTAAAATTGGTTAAATCAGGAATAGAGACATTTGAATTTGGTAAAGACTTTAGTATGAGACCAGTGATTGGTGAATGTTTTGTCTACTAGAAAACAATTACAAACTATGAATTAGACATTAGCAGTACCAGTAGCACTGCTGTTCTGACAGCTTCACCCATCAGATTTGTTTCTCTTCTGTGCATAAGAGTGCACTGCAATTTTCACCTCCAGCACATGAAGAGGTGTGTACATGTGTATGCATACACATATAAGAGTGAACATTTTAGTTAATATGCTCTGAAGGCCCATGATAGAAGACATAAACATTGATGGGGTCATTGAGTCTAAGGATTGTTCTAATGTTTTGCTGACAAATAGGCTATTAGGCTTTAATATCACATTGTTTAAACTACATTTTTTGTGGAAGAATTATTATATAATGACTATCTCTGCCATCTTTGTAATATACTGATGTTCTTGACAGATTTTCAGGAACTATTTGTTAACAGTCCTGGGAGGGGTGTCATGATGATAAATAATGACTGTATCATCCAGTGTTGTCTCTAGAGAGATGTTCCCTCCAGAACAGGGTGACTGGGGAAAAATGGCTAATGGCTCAGACTGAATTGACATACAGACTGAAGGTCTCATATGACAATATTTCAAGCTAAAGGCAGATTCTCTATATTGGTATACATCACCTCTCCTCAGTGCTTTGTTATCCAAATAATTTCCTGATATAGTTTATTCAGCAGCCTTTCCTGCTTTCCTCTGACCTAATTTCTGCCTTCAAATAGTGCAGCATCCATTCATAACATGGGTGGTGGATGTGTCTGGCTTGTAGGCTGTATCTGAAAGCATCTTAAACAAAAACACAATGGTGCCTGGAAGCCATAAGCCTGGACATGTCAGGTGGATGATGCTGGACATACAGTTTCTACTTTAACTGTCATTTGAGATGCATTGACAGTGAATAGTGAAGTCAATGTTTATACAAGTAACCCAAGTGTGTTTTCCTGGGGTACCCAGGACAAAACTTTCCATCTGTTCATGTATAAAATGAGTCTTACAGCCCCACAGTTCTTACACTGTCCTATCTAGGTACAATTTTTGGTGAATCAGCTGATGGTAGACCTCCAGTAGCTGTCCAGGCCAGCAGCTGGAGTGGGACTGTGAAGGAGGGAGGAACAAACATTAAAACCTTCTATATTCTGTGAGTGAAATATTTGCTACCCACAAAACACATTCACAGACTTGAAGGAAGGAAATCAGAACACAAACCTGTTCCTCCTTATGGGTTTCTAACCTCCCATTCCCCCTCTGTGCTGGGGTGCTTTCCAACAAAGCCATATCAAGATAAATTTTCTTCCATTAAATTTTTGCTATTCCCAGCAAAAATAATTGCACATTTTTTTCTGGCTGGAGATTGCTTAACACATTGCTTTCCATATTGTCTGTTTCTATTTATTCTCATGAATACATATGCCTGTGCACATATCCAGAATACATGACTTATACATCATATTGTTGTGGAATCTGCAGCAAGAAACCTGAACAGTCTGAGGCCAATAGTATTCATTAAAAGAAATGTTAGCAAAACTTATTTCTACACTTCTGGCAAAACTAAAACATTCAGTTGGAAATATCCTTTTGTGTCATATGCTGCAAATACCAAAGTAAACAGTCAATGCAGAATAATAAAATGTTCATTGCTCTACTAGAAACTAGCTATGGACTAGGTGTAAGCCCTGATACAGTCAGCAGAAGACTCATTGAACTGGGATTTTGGAGCACAATTTAGCTGAATCAAGGAAATTGGTTTTTTTCTAATTTTTTTTTTTATGTATTTGATTACATATTTGAAGATAACTTTTATTAGGTATCTGATTTTTAAAAACTTTTATTAAGAGTTTTGTGAAGTTTGTGAAATTTTGTTGAGCTCTTTGGTCAAACAAACCATTGTTTGTTTGAAACCATTTCATGTTACTGAAACTTTTAATATAAGTTAAATAAGACAAGAAGCTGCTTTTTTCTTTTAAAGCCAAAAAGAATGTTGTAGATTAGATAAGGAGCTTATTTAAATTTTTGGTTTGGGCAATCATCACTCTGCTGAGGATTTTCAGGTGATCTGGAAAGGCTGGCACCTCTAGAGCTACGATAGCATTTGCTTCCTGCTCAGAAGCAGCATGGAGCTGGAACTGGAGAGGAGTTAAACAGGAGAGGCTGCTGGATCCAAATTATACCCAGAGGTTGTAATGTAATGTGAAGTACTGTCTGGACACTCTGACCCATCCCATTTGCCTATGCACTGGATGTGACAGTCCTGCTGGACAGCTGGAAAATAGCCCTTAGCTTTGTGGTTGCTCGATGTACCTTCAAGCTGCTCATCTGGTGAGCTTGTCAGCCACGTTCCCCACTGGAAATGCAGGGACAGAAGGACAGGGTGGCAGTGCTGGGGTGGCAGTGTCCTTTCAGTTTCAGGTGCAGACACACTGCCTATGAGGAGGGTTCTCTGATACATCTTACACCACTTCATGCCTCCTGCCTGAGTGCCCGTGGCTGTCCACACTCTTCTGCCCTTTCCCAGCAGGTGCTCTGCCTGTGCCTGCAGGTGCTCCATGGACCTGGGGTGGCAGGAGAGATGTGCTCTCTTACACATCTTGTGTGCATCCTGCAGCAAAGTCCCTTGAGCCTTTCCTCAGGAAACCTCTAACCCAGTGTGACAAACCCTGCTTGTCAGACCCCATCAGTGTGGGGTTTCATGTCCACAAACAGAAGTTGTATGTTTATTTAATCTGAATTTCATGCCTGCATTCAAGGCAATGGCTTTGTGCACGTTTACTCCCTCAAATATGCACACTCACATTTTTGTGCACTTGGGTCATTGTACATTTAGCTGGGAAAAACACACGTATGGGTAATACACTGCTAATATTTAATCAAATCCCATTAAGATTTCCACCAAACTAATTTTCAGTAAAACTGAACAGATTAAAAATAAAGGGCAACCATCATTATTTTTTAAAGTCTCAGGTGAACTAGGTTTATATAATATTATATATGATGGATAAAATACAGTACAGAAGATAATCTTTGCCTTGTATCTATATTTTCAGAAATGACAAATGAAAGAGCTGTGGGGGCTTTGTTGTGCAGATATAGTTCCCATGCTGTTTTATATTGTTAAACAACATGTGCTTGGATGAGTTAGTGTCACATCATAAATTCAAGCCTTCAAGCAAATTCTGACAAATCCTACACGATTTTAATTACATTAGGAGGAAGAAACAAAGGTATTTCTCAGATTAAGAGTTTGCAGAGAAATGTAAGTTCCATTTCTCCTTGGGCTAGCTTGATGCAATGTACTCACTGCAGCCAGCTTGTACCAAGCATTAGAATTGTCAGTGGGCTTTTTATCCCAGGTCTCTTGCTGAAAAAATTACTTTTCTTGCAGTTATGACTGAACTGTGAATTAACATTGCAAAAGACTGTCTATAGTCTCTGGCTCCTGACTGTACAGCTCCTGTTTGCACAAAGTGTCCTCTGAACTGTGGAAGAGCAGGTTGAATCTATCCACACTTGGACAATAAAAAACATTGCTATTTTTAATTTTGTGTGAATAAACACTTTAAAACACTTTATTACAGCTGATGAAAATGAAAGGAGTTTTTCTCATGTAGACAAGTTTGCATGTCACGTGTGTGACCACATTGACAGAACATGAGATTTCCATTTTCTTAGCCTCATCTTCAGTCTCTCAGGTTACAGATTTCTTCAGATTACCAGGTCTCAACCACAGAATTGAGCTCAATGCCCAAATTAATCTGCATTTGTCAAAGCACTCTGGAGAGAGATGAGTTTGTTCTGTCTCCAGCTTCCCAGGAACTGGGGTGGTTTCTCTTGGGGTCGCACCACTGGTCCTGTTCTCAGCTGGCTGCTTGGCTCATGGGCTCTGCACAGAGCATCCTTTTCCTGAAAAAGGTCTATCAGAGAGATGAGTCCATCCCTGGCACATCTTCAGGGCACCACAACACCACTTGAGTGTTAACAACAAGCAAGGGCTGTACCTGAGTTCCTGCTGAAGAGAAACTG
The DNA here is from genome assembly GCF_001522545.3 of Parus major. Lineage (NCBI taxonomy): Eukaryota > Metazoa > Chordata > Aves > Passeriformes > Paridae > Parus > Parus major. Next base: position 27,046,412 of record NC_031769.1, read on the forward strand.
CCTAGATGAGCGTGTTTATCCTTTCCCAGAAAGACATTTACCATATAGTTCCTCTGCACACTAATGACCAAACTTCCTTCATATTCCCTGCTGTTATGCCCCAGAATGCTCTATGCTCTAATGGCTAAAACAGATCATTGCAATGCTGGTCTCACTGTGTTTGCACTTCAGATTAAAGGATGTGGTTTTGACAAGACATCTGCTGAGCAAACCACTTTTTCCTTAATCAGCATGCTCTGCCCCTATCTGCTTAATCTCTTCTAAGTCTCATGACAAAAATAATTGAGCCCACAATCTAAGAAGCATGGGCTTTTAGGGGATTATTTATGGCACTGACTAATTTGGGATTTATTTCTTAGAGGAATGCTGTGCCTGGAAATCTAGGCACCTCTAATTTTCCTTCCTTTAAAACTTTTATTACACTGTCAGGAACTTTCTCTTTTCCGTTTTTTTAACAGTAATTAAGCTGTCAGATAAATCAGCAAATCCTTTAGATTAGATATTTTGCAACTGGGCCGTTTCTACGTGGAGTCTTCTGTGGTGCATAAAAGGTGGATTTTCCTACAATGGAAGCACTTTTGACATCTCTCTTTTACATGACTATCAATTTTTGCAATAATTGCAAAGGCCTGAGATCTCAGTTGTCTTCGCTTCTGTGTTTGGTGATGTTGAGCAGGTTCAAAGACAATAGGCAAGCTGGAGTCAGGCAGATAGACTGTGTGTATGCTTATTTGGTTCTCTAGAACCAAGTTAAATCTTATCATCCCTGTTCCATTTTGACTGTACTTGTTAACTACTTCACACACAGATTTGATTCATGTGATTTTGATTTGGAGATGCCTTGCAAAGCTCCTTACGCAAATGGAGCTCTGCATGATTCAGGAGTTAAATAACTGAGTGCCAGGTGAATGTGAGAACCCTGATAATCTCTCTGCACCACGCCCTGCAGATGAGGGACATGGTCATGAAGGGAGCATGAATAAACAAGCTTATTCATGAGATACACAGGCATCTTTTATTTGTTCTGTGACTTTAAAGCACCAGATTTAGAGCTGGTTTCTGACACTGGCTTCACTGCTGAGTCACTGTGTGTTGGTGGCAGAGGATGGTATAAAAAAACCCCTGGTCCTGTGCCCTGCTCCACAGGTGACTGACCTCAGTGTAGTTATTTGCTCTTTCAATGTTGTAATCTTCCCATGTCTGAAAAAGGAGGGGTGAAAATGAACCCACCTTTCCTGGTGCCTGGACACTAAGGAAGAGCTTTGTGTAAATGCAAGTTATGAATAATTTTTCTTCCATAATGTTCTGATCTGCCTCTTATGGGAAGTACTGACACTTTTTATTCTCTTGGTGATTTTTTTGGAGCTACAGATCCCAGGGGTTGTTAATGACATCACACAGGCAAGCAGATAGTCACACAGACAAACAAAATTAAAGCTAACTTTTCTTGTTTGTCACTGCAGTGAGCAAATATTTGCATGCTGAACTAACTTCAGTTCTGAATTGAGGAGGAGGTAGCTGGTATTTTATGAATTTCTGTGAGGAGAATGGAAGTTGGAGGGTCAAAAAGCAGCAGGAATTGACACCTCTCCTTTTGATATGTGTTATCAGTTGCAGAGAGAAGGAATGGTGCCAGGAGCATGGTTGCTGTCCTTAATGACATATTTCTTTGGGGATTGCTGCATTCCTGGTTCATTTCAGAAAAGTGTGGCTCCCTGACCTGCTGTGCACACCCACTGAGTGAGGGGCAGCAGCTGGGGCAGAGCACACCTGGCTCATGCCTCAGGTGTCTCAGGAGACCCTTGTTGTGATGCCCTCTGCTTTTCCTTTCTTCTTCCCAGCTGTTTCCATTAAACATATTTCACCTCTGGGCCATGTTGCACTGGATGAAGCCTGCTCTTCATCTTGGCCATGCAAAGCTGAAGTCATGCTGGTCCTGGCATGCTCATCTCTGCCTTTGTGACTGCTCAGTTTATGGTGTAACTCTGTACAGGTGAACTGGTGCTGCAGGCCTCATGTCAGCATTTGGCTTCACCTGTTTTCCTGGCTGAGAGCTTATTGCCTTCCCCAGAGTGGGAAGGAAAATTATGTTCCTTGCCACTTTCTGTGTTCAACAGAAGAATTATTTCTAGTGAAAGGGAGGAAAAAAAAATATTTCTCAGCTTCTGAAGTGCTCTTACCTCTTAGAAATATGCTTATGAAATGCTCCAAATGAAAAGCTTTTGTCTACATATTTTATCATTTAGCCAGAAGTGCCACTGTTGTGGAGAGGCTTCATTTATTACTTTGCTTAAGTATCGAGTCCTCATTTCTGCTTTAGTCTGAAGACTGTGTCAGACTTGAGCTCTTTGGGAAAAGGAAATGAAAGTGGGCTCAAGAGTCCTTTGTTTCTGAGCCCCTGATTACCACTCAGGAAAATGCTTTTATGCTACAAATGGATAAAAACTACAAGGGTTCATTCAGGAATGTAACATCCATTTAATTGATCCATTCACAATCCCAAAATTAAAGACAGGATTTATTAGGCTTTGACATATGGGTTGAGTATGCTCCTTTTGTTCTAGATGACGTTTTCCTCCTCTCAAATTTAGCCAAAAATGTAATAGCCTCTCAGTTCAACAGATTCACAAACCTCCATTGTCTCTTCTTGGTCAACCATTGACTCTTTGTAAAGCCCAACAAGGAATCACAGTCTCAATGGACAGTCCCACTGTGCTGTGATGCAAGAAAACCAAAAAGGGACTATCATGAATTACTTATAAAGTTCACTGAGATACATCCACTGACAAGAAGAGTAATGACCAGCTTCTAGGCTTAGCTCTTGCAGGCTTTTCTTTCTTTTTCCTTCACAAAAGACTTCCATTACTGAGCCACAGAGGTGTAAATGGGCTGACAGTGTTTCCTGCATTCATGGAGTGACAGAAAATCTAACAAGTGCTGTGGGACATAGACATTTTTCATGGGATCATGTTTTATTTTTAAGCTCAAAAATACCAGCTTCTTCAGGTAAACATACAGTCTCCCTGAAACATGAAAGATACCTCCTGCTTTCTTCTTGACTCTCTAAGTCAGAGCTGCTGGGCCTGTTTTGAATCCACCAGGAGCCAATTAATCAGATCCCATCCCAACTTCAGTATTAGGAAGAGAAGCACTAACTCGATTGCCTGGAATGTGTGGGTGAGATTGAAGGAAATATGGCTAAAATGGGTTTAGGGCATAGCCATGCATTTCCAATCCGTGCTGTGCTGGGGGGTGAAGCAGTGAGCAGCCCTGAGTAGAGCAGGTTTCTCAAATACACTGCTTACTGTCACCTCTGTCACTTGGACCCTGCTACAGAGCCACAAGGACTGTTTCTGCAATGTCACGAGCTGCTCACAGCCATAAACTACATCAGCCAAACCATGCAACACAAACAAAAACATTATTCATTTCTTTATTTTAAGTTCAACCAGATGCAAAAAATCCCAGTTACAGCACCTTACATGTTGGATTTCTTGCACATCTTTCAAGATAACTGAGTCTCCTCAGACTGAGCTGCTTATGTGGGTTAGGTTAAAGTCCAGACCTCTGGGTTATGATGCTGATGAACTCTCAGAAAAACATCCTCCTATTCTGCCAAAGAGCTCTTGGAAAGGACTTGAGGTGTTTCTCACCAGTTCTGCCCTCACCCCAGAGCAACTCATCTCCCCTAGAGGGTTTCCCTCACCTCACAGTGAGACTGCCACATGTAACTACATCAAAGTCTCATCAAAGCTGCAGAGGCAGTAAGTGCTAGTGGTGGGCAATATAAATCCTTCTGCAGTTAAAACTGGGCAACTCATTTCCTGATCTCACTTTCATGTTTGCATGGCCCTTCCATTGTTTGGTGCCCAAGAGCATTTATAAGGACAAGGTGAATTTTGTGGACAGCCCCTTGTCAATTGCATCCTATTACATGCTGGGGTACAAGAGGCCTCTGCTTCACAGGTGAGAGGCTGTAACCATTTCACAGGGTTGCTGATTCCCAACGTTACCATCTCAGTTTTTTCTGGCCTCCTAGACAGCAGAGAAGATGAGATTTATTCATCAGTCAGGGACAGCTCTCAGCCTCCGTCCAATTACTTGTCCCTCCTGCCATTGGTAACGTGTACCAAAATGGTACATTCTCTGGCCAAAACCTCGCTCTTTTGAAAGATGTTTGCAACAAAGCTATGGCACGGAACTCTGACTTCTTGCTTTATTTATGCTCAGTCCTCTAAGTTTTTATTTAACAATGTATTTTTTAGAAACAAGAGCAATCCTTGCAGGATTATAATAATCCTTGCAGATAACCTGATTTCAAACGCTACATGGGTATTACCTCATTAATTAAGAATGGCCTTTGCCTAGGACAGCTGAAATAACTTGCCAAGAGAAAACCAGATTTTTCCATCCCTTGCAGCACTGTAGGCAACAACTTTTAATGAAAAGTGCAAACTTTCCATTGTAGCTTTAAAGTTATTTAACTTGTCTCCACTTCACCATCTGATTCTCTTAATTTAATATGGCTTGCTTAAAAGTTAGCTTCTGCAGGTTTCATTCAGAGGAGCTTGTTCAAAATCACTTACCAAAACTAAACCTTTGGCACCATTACAGGGAAATGCTTGAAGGTCTGCAAACACCCCACATGCAGATAAGGAGGGTGAATATCTTTCTACAGTGTGTGCTTCTTTCTTGTGCTAAAAATGAAGCTAATTTTTGCTGCTTTTACTTCAGAGGAGATATATATAGCCTTATGCTAGAACAAGTAAGATATGTGTGGTGGTTGTGAGGTTTCCTTTGATGATGGGGTTTTTTTAAGCTGTGTTTGAGGTGACACCAGGATTTCTTTCTTAGCACTTTGCAGGACTGAACTCAAACTGAAGTCTATAACCCTTTCTTTTCAGATGTTGTTGGAACAAATATAAATTTTTTTTAAAATATATCCTATATGTCACACTATGGGTGTCAAGTTAAAAGTTTCATCCTCTCTTTGTCTTCTGAGGGACTTGTGCTGAGGTTCTCTGAGTTGCTGAGCAATAGAAAGTATAGCTATAGCTTTACATGTATTTCTATGTGAATTGCATATACATGAGAACCCTCAGATGCAGACAATTTAGAGGGACATTTACTGCCTCCAGAATGTATTCAAATTGCTTGTTTTACCCAGCTATCTTGCTTATAAACAGTTTTCATAATGTTTGGTTTTGTTTTCTCATTTCTTTGCTTTTTAGCAATGTTGGACCTGATGGAGAAACAGATTTGTTTTCTTTTTTTTAATGATTATTGTCTATGCTGATGACTTTTCCCCAGTAAAATGTAGGGCGATTGAGTAATGTTGTGAAAAGTAATTTGTGTTTCTTTGTAGAGCTTGCAACTATTTCTGTGTTGCTTTTATGTTAGGCTGCAGACTGCAAGACTGATTTTAGGAGCAAATCTTAAGTGGAATGAATATGTGTTACTGTGAGAAAAGAGTGGGAATTAAAAGGTTGTGATAGACAGTCCAATGGTGGTTTCCTCCTGCCTCTATTTTCAGGTTAATAGTCAGTCTCGCTAAATGTCAGGTCTCTCATTCTTCCACAAGCTCTCTTGTGGATATCTTCTTCCCAAATCATGTCAAGCTGTTGGGTCCCTCTAAAAGCAGTCATAGTAATAAAGAAACATGCTCTAAGCATTTTTACTACTCTCTAGTCTGAAATGTAGTCCAGACAGAGGCTAAATTTTTGCTACCAAAACAAAAAGTATGAGAAGAACATTATAGCAAATAAGCAACAGTATAAATAATAACTAAATAATATCCATTTAGATGATACACCATACAAATTGGTGTAAATATTTCGCTATTAATGTGCTTGTATCACTTTCTCTCACACTTCTCATCCTAAACCTTTTAAATCTGATGTCGTGCATAATATCAAATGAATGCTGAGCAACTCTTGCTCAACAACATAATGTGGAGTTAATACTTTACACATCTAACCCAGTATATACAAATAGCATATGGCACAAAATTAAACTGCTGACTGCTGTTCCACTGGGCTAAAAGGCTCTTTCAGTCAGAAATGGACCACAATTGTGGTTTTTCCTGTGTCCAGATCTTAATGCAGTGACATATTAGATAATAGTGAATCTAGGGTAGATACCCCTATGGTATGGATTACGGGATGCTAGGACTGTAAAGCTACATCTAGATTAGGGTATTAAAAGTATTAAGGTTTGTTTACTGCTAAAGGGACCAACAGGCATGATCTATCCTGCCCATGTAAACAGGCTATAAAACAACATGGTGGGGCACATGCTGCCTGCTGGGAATGGTCCTCAAGGAGTTCATCCCTCTAAGTGTCCTTGTGGGTGGCCTGTAAGAACACTGGCTCATATGGCCAGGGACCAGCCTGATCATGTGAATGGTGTCCTGCAGCACAGAATTTATAATTTTCCCAGTAAATGTCCCAGTTATAGTCCCTGGCACTGTTTTAATGCAAACCTACATGTTTAGCATGATCTTAGTGCTGGTTTCATATCTGTTCTTGCTGTTCACCTATAGATTTGGTTCACCACATCCCAAATTCATCATGTCAGATCCATCTGTGGTTTGAAGGACCAGAGCTGCCACTTTGCCAAGTAGAATGACTGCATGGAGAGGGGGGTGGGGATTCAAAGCTGAACACTGAGAAGCCTGGGCACACTTTGTCATTTAAACAGATCAGGAAATAGTAGAGTGCTGAAGTACCACTTGTAATATGTACAGTCAACAAACAATCATCCAATTGCACAGCCCGGAAATAAAATGTACAGAAAACAGTAAAGGGAATAATGAAGGAGGCTAGAACATGGGATTATGTGGGATAGACATGCTTCTGTTGCCTCCATGCTTTGGCTGCTTTTTATACTGACTTCAGCTGTTTGTTTCTTAGGGGTTTTTTTTCATTGTTTGGATTTTGTTTTCAGTTCATTGTTAGGCATTTACAATCCTCCACCAGTTCAATCAGAAACTCCAGGATAGTTATGTGTGATGACCAGGAATGGACAAAAGGCTTTTCTGCAATCAGTGTTTAATGGATATTTAATTTTAAAAATCTACAAAATTTTCTTTTCTTTCGTTTTGTTCTGACAAATGGAACTAACACAGGAATGATTTTCAGTGGGATTTATTTTTGGCTGATTCTAAGCAGATTAAATTAAACACTCATTCTTGTTCACAAAACCCAACTAAAAATCTCTGCCAAGGCAGTTTGTAGTATCACTGTGAACATGTTAATATGGAATTGTATTTTGGAGTCAAAGACTACAATCCAAGGTGATCAACAACAGCAACAAAAAAATCACAGTAAGTTCCAAGAAATTTTTCTATGGCTGTCTTTTTTTTTTTTTTTTTTTATCATGTCAGATAGGATATTGTATGCTGTTTGGATTTAGTACTTTGAAAACACCTCCAATTATACTCTGGAAGTTTATTTGTTACTAAGTAAGTATAGTACCTATATGCTGGATATGAACAGAACCTAAACGAACAGAAAATGAGGAATTTACTGACAGTGAAGAATAATTATGCTTCTGGTCAGCAAAATCTCTAGTATGTTTTGGAGGGGAAACAAAACCTCAGGGGGGAAGGAAAGGCAGCTAGTTGCCATCAGCAAATAAGTGTCAGGAAGTCATACTTCACATTGAACTAGAATAACACAAATGACACAGTGAAGCACAAGCTAATAACTGCAGCCATTTTGCTGGGGGCAAGTAATTGAGAGACATGGGAAGCAGTTTTAGGAATGCCAAAAAATACATCATTATTGGCTATTTGATGGGACATGTCAAAAAGGCACAGTCAGCTGAATATTAAGACACATTTGAATAGACATATCTGTAGCAGCTCAGACAATATTCCACAGACGGAGAGTTAATGCTCAGAAATGACATAAGCAAGGAAGACATTAAGGTATTTACACTCCACTTTAGCTCTGCTGTATCCATAATCTGTGAAGAGCTCACCAAGCCCCAGTGAGACAATGTGATGCACTATGTGGTGCAGATTGCTGGGTCATCTCCTTCTATTGCAAATCCATAATGGCCACTAGCTGGTGCAAAGAAGACAAAAGTTCTTACAGTCTCATAGTAACTCCATTCATTGCACCAGACTGTATTGTGTGTTGGCTTCCATGTCAGCTTACAGATAATAGCTGTAGAGGAGAAACAGCTATGAATATGGAATTATTCCATGTAGGTTTTCTTAGCACTGAAAATAAGAAATAAAACTTGCTTTTTCCAGACTACTATTCTTATTCTTATTATGAAACAGAAAATTAACATGTGCTTCTACAATTTTAATTTTAGCAACTCCCTTTGTTTGGTACTACTTTAAAATCAGTCTTGCTTGGCTTTGGCTATATACTGCTTATTTTATTTCTGTGATTAGCCTCACTGGGACAATGACAGCAATTCATAAAAACTATATCCACAAGCATACACAGGAATAGTAGCACTGGCCTGCTATTAGTCAGTACCTAGGCCATAGCACTGGTTTCTCACTGGGGAGACTCCAGTGGGGTGATTTTTGAGTAGGCAGAATGACTGCTACCTGGTTTGGATTGTGCTGTTCTGGACGAGCTGGTGTCCTCCTTTCCTTCTCAAAGACTTGGCTGGCAGGAAGCCACTGGTGGGATGTTTCCTTATGATGGGAAACATTTTCTTCTTAGGGTCATTTGGCTTCTCTAATTTTTCACTAAGATAATTCCATGCAGATTAAAGCAAATAGAGCTTTTGCAAGGTCTTTCATATATTTTGGTTTCTTTCTGAGGAACAACACAATTTTCTCAAGAGGTTGATTTTATGTACTAGGAGTTTTTGTTTGTGTGGGACGCTGGTACTGGATGACTCAGAGAGCCAAGAAGGGGTGCAGTGACCCGGAGTCCTTGGATCCATTGGAATAGTGCAGACTCCCATTAGCCTTATCTTCTTCTGGCAGTGTAAAAAAACACTTCTAACAGTGAGTCAAACATTAGTGATGTTTCATATTGATTACTAAGTGTAAAGGGCAGTTTGAATTGCATCTGGCACACTTGAATGCCACCCCTGAGCTGGCTGGGGAGAGAAGTGATGGCCCCCCATTTGTGATCTGCAGCCTGTGTGCTCCTCTGAGTGCCATTAAAAAGAAAGGGAATTGAAGGAAGTATGATTTATAGAAAAGAGCATGCCTGTTCCATCACTTTCTTCCTTGCAAATATATATTAATTTGCACGTGCCAGGGCCATTAAGGTGCCAGGGCAGCAGGACACCAGGTTTCTCAAAGCAAGTGACCAACTCTAGAAATTCTACTAGACAGCAAAGAAAGAAGTTTCATCTTTACTTCATCAACCATGTGGTTTATTTTAGCCCATAAGCTAGTACAGTATAAAGCATGAAAATTAAGTCAACCACCCTCTAATAATGATTTGTCTTAAGCAGGGTCCTGCAGGGTCCTATATTAATTCTGCAATCCAGCTTAAAAGGCTCTTAAAATAATTTCATAGAGCAACATTTGACATGCTTTACTGTAGTATTTTTATCACCAATATATGGTCTTAAGACAGAACTGCATATCTCCAAAAATGAGCAAATATATTTGAGAATGTTGCACAATTTTTTGTATGCAGATATGTTACCTTTTGAAAGATTTTGCTGGCAAATACTGTTGGTGGCATGTTACTAGTTTTAATTGTGGCAAAATAAAAATATAGGTACGAATTTATTTATAGAAATGAAAATTGCTTCCACTGAGCAACATTCTAAAGAAAGCATGGAGATATCATAATCTAACAGTATTATAAAAAGTGTGTTCATGTTGTTTTAATTTTAATGCTTTGCCTTACAAAAATTGCTAGACCCTTAATGAAAGTATGTTAGAAAAAACTAAAAAAGGGGAATGTCTGTTTTGGTATTGTCTGGTTGTCCTCTTTAAGGCACAGAGGAGGCTAAGTAATGCAGGACTGGACTTTTTCATCACTTAAATCAGTAAAAAGGATATATTTTGACATTAATATTAATCATTGCAGAGAGGAAGAGGCTACCTTAAGACCTGTTTGCATTATTGAGGCTGGTTTTCAGACTTCACATTTTAAATTTTGGTTATTCTTTTCTCCTAAAACAAGACAGAGAGCATATGTTCAGCCTACCTATTAATCTCCAGCCAGCAACATTTTGTTTGAACCAAAATCATCTTGCATACAAGCAGTGTGAGCTGAAAGTCAGAAGTACTAAGCAGCTGGGCTTTTATTAGTCTCATCTTCATCAAGTGTACTCAGTTAAATTTGTGCAGTCAGTGTTTTGGTTTAAATTGTCTGAAGCATTTTTGCTGAGCTTTCTTCTACTGTGTTTCAAGCCAGAGATGTTTTTACCACAGCTCTGCACTCTTCTGTTCAGCATCTAAGTTTTATATATGTGGAGCAGCTTCCATTATACAGCTCTGGATAGGATCAGCACAGAGATAGGTGAACATTTTCTGCCCATGGGGTGCATTTCATCCAAGGACTTCTAAGTCCCCCAGTGGATGGCAATTAGGTGCAGAAAGATGCCTCTTTTATTTACATGGAATTACCAGTTGTGGGGACCAGGATCCCAGACTTTGGTATCTGCCACCTATGTCGGTGCTGGATTTAAACGACTTAAGAATAATCATGAATAAAATGAGAAGTTGTGAAAAGATCAGGTGCTAAAATGAGAATTGTTCTCTCTCCACACTGGAGATTCACGTATCATTTGCAATTGTAACTTTGTAACAAAGAGAGGGAAGCTTCCCAGAAGAGATACAGCCTAAGAAATTGGTTTAAAAAAATGTCAGATGTCAAAATCACTTAAGGTAATGCATGGGATTGCACAGGTAGTGCTTGCAGATGGGATGTCTAAACCAGCAAATGGAGAATCTTATGCCTTGGAAGTCTGATTTTCAGGATTTTTGGACTCAGACTGTGCTAGAATGCCAGGCCACCTCAGGCTCTGTTTCACGAACACGTGTTCCCAGCTGGGCATGTATGTACAAAGCTGCTATTTTTGATTTATAGAAACTGAAATTAACAACATTGTTATATACCCTAATAGTTCAAAAGATACTCACACTAAAATAAATTAATAAAATAAGCAAACAGAAATCGTAATGAAGACTTTTATCTGCTTGAGTTTTCTAGGATTACATTCTTAACTCTTTGTCACAAGTTTTAAAATCCAGTCAGTGCAGACAAAAGTGTCCATCAGAGTTAGTGTCCATGAAGCGGTTCAGTTTAAATGGAGCACAATGGTGTATAAATAAGCTGAGCCGAATAACTGGAGATCACCTATGTAATGTGGCATTTAAAGAGGGACAATGACAAAGATGGAGCTTTTTTCTACAAATTTTCTGGATATATTAATTTCCTCTACCTGTTACCTACACATATGAGTCAGAGTAGATTTGAGACATTTTCACTGGTATTAATAATAGTTTTCCCTTTTTTTTTTTTTGTTTGTTGGCTACCATGAATTTTAATTCAATATCAACCTGTTTGCTCTGAAGTCATTAAGGATTTATGTTAAGGAATTCTCACTTTCTAAATTTCTAGGGCTCAGATTCAATCTCTGTTGAAGTTAGAGGTGTGCTCCCATGACATGCTCATACCTATGCAGTTACAAAAGATGATGCTTGCCAGTGGTTTTTAGATGAATGACAGCGTTCTTTAGAAATAAATTACTATCAGACTTCCTTCTTCTCACATATTAATTTCCTGGCCAGACAACCCCAGATCACATGAAGACACATTTGCATTAGTCATGCTGTCATATTTCAGTTGTGGACCTAACAATACCACATGTACTTCACCTTTAAATATGAGTTGCCAAAACACTTTTTGTTGTCTCACCATTTGTAAAGTGGTTCTGCTGTTTAATCTTCCCTCAGAAGTGCTGTGAAAATGAATACAAGCTGGAAACATTTATAATGAATTTTAAACTTGTAAAGGGCTTCTAAACTTCTGAGTATCATTTAATTGAGCTACCACTTTCTTTGTTCAGATGCAGCTATGAAGCATAACAAACAAAATAATGACAGGAAAAACAGAGAAATATGTTTTGAACCAATTTTTTAACAATCAGCTGCCAAACCTAAGTCTTCTCTGTTGGCAGACAGTAAAGAACTGATTGTAATTTTTTTTTTTTTTAAATAAGGGAGCATTCAGAGTGCTGATGCTTTGAATGAATTCCAGCATGAGTAATTACATCCTACCATATTTAAATATCAATTAGATGTGAGGGTTTTTTTATTCATTTCCTGTTTCACACTGCTGGATAATGTTGCTGTGCCCTGCTGAACAGTAGCCACATTCACCCTAAAGCTGGCAGTGTTTCTGTGGCAGACAAAGTCATATCTTTATGTCTTAAGGATGAGTCTCTGAATGCTTCCACTCACACTAGTTTTACTGTGGGACAGCTTCAGTAGTGTCTGCTCTGACTTACAGCAGCATAACTGTGTATGGGAATTATGATACAATAACAATTATATAAATATCAAATCATCAATAGTACCTTATACTGCAGGAAATTGATTGTTATAAAGCTGAATTTTGTAAAATTCCCTACTTAATGTTAAAAAAACCCTATCTTGGAATTTGTATTTAGCCTCTTGCTTTTTTCCCCAAATTAATCATAATTGTGAGTATGGGTTTTCCACTTCAACTAATTTACAGAACATTAGGCCCCTGGTGTTTATACTGAGTACAGTAGCGGTATCTGAGTTATACCCAGTTACACCAAGTACTATTCAATAACTCTTTCCACTGAATATTATGCCAAATTTCTTTGAGAGGAAAATATAAGATTCTGTGACCAAAAAAACCACATATTTATTTCAGAGGGACATGGCTGAGAGCCCACGAGTGGTGAGAAAAGTTATTTTCATTTACTTGCATGCCATCTTCACACAATGCAGAAAGAAAAGCAGATGAGGACTATTTCAGCTTAGCTTTGATGGTATTATGAGATACTGAGTCCTCTAAACTCCAGGCTGAATAGAAATTCAGGATAACCTTGAAGGTAACCTTGCAGTATCATGGCCTTTATTTGCCAGAATAGGGTCTGATACTATAGTACTGACAAAAATAAGGAGGTTTCCAGATGGCTTCAAAAGCTGGATGTGATACATTAACTGTCTTGCAGTCTTGCTAATCTGATCCTTAATTTCTGAATATTAATTATAGGTTTGGGGTTCCCCTGATGGCTCAGCATGTTTCAGATGGTGCATCTATAGAATGGAGCTGATCTCAACACCTTTAGGATGAGCAGAAAACCCCTTAATTAAGGTGATACTGGCCTTAGCTTTCAAGTTAAGTTGGGTGTTATATTTGTGCAGATATTTGGTCTCTCCAAACCAAGGTGATCTTCAGTGGAATATTAGGGCCTTGTTTTACGAAATCACAATTTTGAAGTCATGCTTTATGCTTGTGAAATCAGATAAAGAGTCACTGGTCTGCCGGCTCTGTAGAAATGGAACTAATGGAAATTAGGAATTCTAATCTTAGACGTCACCAAACTATTCCAAAAGATAGAACCAGATCCAACAGCTAATTAAGGTTACTGCTAAAAGCTGCATTTTTGCCAAGCAGCAAGACAAGCCTTGATCTCTTTTGCCAGTGCTCTTTCAATGGGCAGAAGAAAGGTTGTTTCTCTTCCTGTCAGGCAGTTTACATCCAAGATTCAAAAGACGGACTAGTGACTGGGTGACCTTGACTTGCATAGAACAAAGCTTCGAACAGAGTTAAACTGTTCCTAGTGAACCTGACTCATTTTGACAATACTCTTGTATTGCTTTTGGTTACCCAGAGTCCACAGGCACAGATTTATTCTGCATTTTAATTGAAAATGCCTACATAAGGTGGCAATCTGAGAGATTTATAACTAATTGCAATGATTGAAGCCTTAATTCTGAAATATCTCACTAACATATATGTTTTTCATGTTTCTATCTAGTAAGCAAGATACTTGAACAGGAACTTCAGTGCACATCAGTCTTGTTGACTAAAGATCATGTATTGAGAGTTTGCTATTATGTGAAGAAAATTACTTACTAGAATAATGGTTTTGAAGTTGCTTACAGGGCTGGCATCATTTGGATTAATGTATTCATTTCATATAAATTAAAATAGGGCTTTGTATTATGGAACTAAGGCTAGGTTCACTAGGGACAATTTGTACATGCAATCGACAGAGGCCCCTAATTTTGGACACGAAGAAGAGATGTGCCTGGCAGTTGTGGATAAATGTTTCTACATAGCCTGTACATGTATAATATTCCTGCTCACCTAATTCACACATGTGAATGTTTGAAAACAAACCCATATATCATTTTACTTATTTTAGCAGAACTGGTGTGACTTTCATTCAAATGCCACTGAAGCCCTGGAAACACTGGAAGACAGATCAGTATTCAGGCTGTCAATGAGGAAGACTGATGTTGGTCACAAGTCCTATTATCTGGCAGCCCTGATGTGGGCTTGAGTTGAGATACAGCTGTGATCAATGCTACTTAACTGTACCATTACCTGATGGCTCATCTACACATGGTAGAACAGAGGCCAAATTATTCTGAACAGCACTTATAAATGGGGTTGTTACCTGTGATGTGACACTGATAAACAAAGTGTGGTCTCTGGATGACACATTTTTTACATGTACTTATGTACAGCACCCAGTGCTGCTGCAGAAGTGCAGTGATGATTGTGCCAGAGCTTGGAACTGCACGTACTGCACAGGGCTAGTAACAAGGTAGCTGTGTAATACACCTTCTAATATTACCTCTCATCCCTGCAATTCTAGTTGATAACTGAGATACTGGCATTTTATCAGATGGTTGTGCATCACCTCTGCACAAGCACCCTCTAAGGTTTTGTATCCCAATTTCTAAACTTACTGTTTTCTTGTAAGTTACTACTATTGGGAGGAGGTTGTGCTGTATTACAGCTGGCTGGCTCATAAATTCCCATGGCATGTGAAGATCTGAGCTTGTACTTCCTGAATGAAGTAAAAGTGTTTGAAATAGGCCAGAGACACATGCACATGCTCTAAGCTGGCCAGAAGTGAATCTAAACAACAGGATTGTTGGGGACCCCAGTTTTGTACCTGCTGTGCCTTACATGGACTTGTAAGTCCATGTAAGATGAGCATCCTTATTCTCATAATATACCACCCCCCATAGTACCTTCACTGAAATTATAATGGAGAGCTCACTTCTTCCTTCTTTTTCTTTGGACTGGACAGCAGTGTCCCTCAAGAGGCTGTTACATATTGCTATGATAAAGCATCCACAAGATGTTGACACAAAAATGAGCCTGTGAATGTCCTGTCACTAAAACTGCCTTATTTTGAGTTTATTTTGAAATAAAGTACTAAACATGACCATTATGACAAGAATTAATGAATCTAAATTTTCTTTGCCTAACTTTCTACTTAAAAACTTCATTACCTGCTGGGGATCTTTGTTTTGTTTTTTTTTAAATCAGACTGTGTTTCTAAGGCTAAAGCATGTTGGATGCCTGGAAGCATTTCTGTTTTCAGTGAGAACCTCTGTTAACATGATTCAATAATTTGTAAATGCAGACATGCACTCAGCAAATTTGATAAGCCCTGAGATGAATTTAGATGCACAAAAATGGTGAAGCAGCCTAATCCTTCCCACAGATGATAATGTTTAAACAAATTTACTTCATTCAATGAAACACCTGGGCAAGCTTATTTTATATAGTCTTTGCATTTAATTATCCTGTCTGATGGGACATTTGCCATATTTCAAAATACGATTATTTTCTTTGGTATTAATTATTTTAAGATCCTCAAAGGAAACCAGCAGAGAAAATAAAAAAGGGGGTCTTAATTAACCTGAGCCACCAAAAGTCATCTTTGTGAAATAGAGAAGATGGGATATGGAACTGAAAATAAATAGTGCTTTAAAAATCATGAATAATGAAAAATAGCTCTTAAAATCTGAAAAGAATTCTATATGAAGGAGTTGTTGCTAGGAATTAATATCAGAAAGGCACGCTTCCACATAAAACTGTCTTACAGAGAAAAAACAGTAATGGAAAAAATATTTCTGTGAAGAAATCAATATGCACAAAATTATTGGCAGAAGTCAAGAAAGTGCAAAATTATGATATACCCAGAGAACAATACAGCCCAGAGTCAGCTTCTTCAGTTCTCCCATTTTGCTCTTGTGGGGATGCATTAAAGAAAGCTATTCCTTTTGGGAAGAATTTATTCCCCAATATATTTCTGGCAAGTAGTTTTACTAAAAGTGGTATCACTGCATAATCCTATTACTCCTGTCCTTGCAAGAAGGAATACTGCATGTGAAAACAGGAGACCCTGTTCTTTTCACCGCAACTCAAACTACAATAGGAATGGGGTTTGGATGTTCTTATTCTAGATAGCAAGCCAACACACTATGGAAACTTGTGTATGAGTAATTAAATCACTGGGGCTTTTTGCTTCATCATTACTACATGAAAGGATATTTGCTATGTGGGTTTGCACAGGACAAATGTAATTGTATGTATGTATCCTCTAAATGTTGCTTTGGTTGCTTAGGCACAAGCAAGAGGGAATTGTGCATGTTTTAGGCAATTATTCAGTGTTGTACTTTCAGGTTACTCTTGTTTAATTGTTAAATGGTATTTTGCTACTTAAAAGTCGAAACATAGTCTTGCAAAGATAATGTTATATGTACCCTAACCTTTGGGAGAAGCTAGACAGCACCTCATGCTACTGGCAACAGATTTACCTTGTATTCTACTCCTGCTATGAACTATATGTTCCACACTCTGTAGGTGTGAAAAGGGATTAAAACCAGTTTTACAACAGAAGCACCTTTGACTTTTATTCTGTCAATTACAAGGCAACTGCACAAATTTTAATTTCCAGTCAAAGTGAAAGCAGTTACCAAAACATACTCCTGCTTCATCTGGAAAAAAAATTAAGCTGTTTTATGCCAATTACAAAAGTAATTCAAAGTCAGCTCTCACAGTTTAAAAGAAGACTTTGTTTTCCCTTAGTGATTCAAAAGGCATGAGGTTTATTTCACTTTTCTGTAGACGCTTTGTGTAGGTGCTTATAATCTCTCTTTTCCATTACTGGTCATTCCACCTCATCTAAAAATGCATCATTGGGCTGAGTCTTGATGTTGAAAGTGTGTGTTTTCTCTGGGAAACTTTTGAAATTTAGGACATGCTTGTGAAATTTTGGAAATAATGAGAGAAAATATGTTTTCTGATCATCTATGTTTCTGTTCTTTGCAACAGAAATATTTTCATGAACAAATTGGAATACATTGCTATTTTGTCACAGAATTGTACTCAAGTCATTCCTAGAGACAGCATGGCAAGGAGCAAGTCCAGAGAAGAGCAGTCAATACGCTCAGAGGGCTGAGGTACCTATTCTATAAAGCCAGGCTGAGAGCTGTGGCTGTTCCTCCTGAAGAAAATGTTCTGGGAAGAATTTAGAGCACCTTCTGGTACCTAGAGCCCAGAGGAAAGCTGGAGAGGAACTTTTGACAAGGGCATGGAGTGACAGGATATGGGAAAATGTCGTTAAATTGAAAAAGAGTGAATTTAGATCAGATATAAAGAGGAAATTCTGTACTGTGAGGGTGGTAAGGCACTAACACAAGTTGCCCAGAGAAGCGGTGGAAGTCACATCCCTGGAAGTGTTCAAGGCCAGGCTGGATAAGGATTTGCAGTGGAAGGTGTGCCTGCTCATGACAGGGATGTTGGAATCAGATGATTTTTAAGGCTCTCTTCAAACAAAGCCATTCTATGATTCTGTGAGACCCATATTCCTCTCCTCTGTCAGGTGGCAGCGAGTTCAGTCCACCAGTCCTCTCTCTGAAATCATCCTTTGAATATCATGTCATGATATTCACGTATGGCCCCTTTAAAAATGGAAGTGTATAGAAATCAGAGTCTGTAGGGTCTCAAATGGGGCTGTCCTGTCCTGGAAGCAGTGGCAGGGCCACCATTTGTTGGGTGTGCCAGCAGGCAGGGTGCTAAGGTGGGCACCTTGTCCAAAACAGTGTGACTACCTGGTGGCTGGTCCTCTGCTGTCAGAGGCCTCTGTGCCTGCAGACAAAATCACAGGGTCAGGCTGGAAAAGACCTCTCAGAAGATTGAGTCCAATCTGTGACCAAACCACCACTAAGTCGCTATGTGCCACATCCAGTCTTTCCTTAAACACCACGAAGCATGATGACTCCACCACCTCCCTGGGCAGCCCGTTCCAGTGTCTAGAAACCCTTTCTGTGAAGAAATTCCTCCTAATGTCCACCCTAAACCTCCCCTGGTGCAGCCTGGGAGTATGTCCTCTTGTCCTGTCCTGTCGCTGGTTGCCTGGGAGAAGAGGCCGACCCTCCCAGCTCCTTTCAGGGAGTTGTAGAGGGTGAGAAGGTCACCCCTGAGCCTCCTCTCCTCGGCAGCCCGGGCCTGCGGGCGCACGGTGACCCGCTGGGGTGGCGGCCGCTCGGGGGGGCTCCCACCCCCGCACGGCACGGGGGGCGGCGGGGCCGGCGCTCAGCAGGAGGAGGAGGAGGAGGAGGAGGAGGAGGAGGAGGAGTGGGAACGGACTGAGAGGGTAAAAGCGAGGGGAGCGTGAAGGAGCGGGGCTGAGAGGGGGGCGAGCGGAGCGGGACGAGCTGCCCGAGCCCGGGGCTGCCCTGCCGGGCCATGGCACGGCGGGACGGCGGCGGGACGGCGCTGCGGCTGCTGCTGTGGCTGTGGCTGTGCGCGCTGTGCCCCGGCCCGGCCGCCGCCTGCAGCCCGCGCTGCCGGCACGGCGGGCTCTGCCTCGCCGACGGCTCCTGCCTCTGCTCCAAGGGCTACGAGGGCGAGCGCTGCCAGCACGGTAACGGGGGCGGGGGGCGCCGGCAGCGATGGGCCCAGCGCTGCGCTCGCTCTCCCTCAGGCCGGCCCTCCCGCGAGCAGTCCCGCCGGGAAGGTCTGAGGAGCTCGGGTGTGGATCTGGTGTGAGAGGCGGGTGGTGAGGGGCCGGGGAGGACCTAAAGAAGGCGAGGTGGAAGAAGAGAGTTAAGACAGTCTTTGGTAAGAGGCGGTAATAGCAAACTGATGGAACACAGCCAAGAGCCAGCGTGAAGCCCTCGCGTTAGTAAGAGGACCGCGCTGTCGGAAATGGCTGTGGGTCCAGAGAGAGCCTTTTGCCTCTGTTGGGTAAGAGGCCACTCGCTGGACAGGCTTTGGTGTTTTATTCCTCCTACCGATTTAACTGCATGCTTAAATACTTCCCTGGAAGTATTTAGGATTCACAGAACCAGTCAGGTTGGAAGGGACCAGAAGGTCATCGCTGCCCAGGCAGGGCCATCCCTAGAGCACAGTGCACAGGACTGCTTCCAGATGCTTCTTGAATGCTTTTAGAGTCATGACAGCATTCTAAGCCACACAGTCATTTAACTAGTATCTCTAGATGGAATTAGTCAGGACTAATCAAATGAGTATGTAGAAAGTAGGTTGTTTTCTGGATTTCTTTTTATTTAGGGTATGTTGTGATTGTAAAAGTACTGTCGTTTACTTCCTGGATGTTAACTGACACACAGGGTCATTTGTACATCCCATTTCCATGGCAGGAGCCGTAAAGCTAGGGTGGAATCTGTTCCTGTTGGTTGCCATGGAGAGACAAAGTATTTTTGAAAATACCACCTAATATGCAAAAGCAAACATCATGAAGAAGAGTTGTAGTTTAAACCCTGTTCAGTGTATCACGTTAGATTACTAATTTACTAATTTTCTTGTGTAAAAGTTTAACTGTGGAGCTTGTGGCTATTAAATGCTAAATAATCACCGAGTATCAGTAGTTCCTTAGCTTTACCTGTTGTCCTATGTGAAGAGGTGGTAAAATTGTACAACATTTGTTCTAATTTTCAATGTCCTTCATTTAAAATGGGATTTTTTTGTTTTAACTCTGAAATGAAATGCTGAAAATTTTATTCAGCACTGTAATCATTCATGGAGTGTTGTTTCATTTTGAGGCTGAGGCTAGCAGGTGGTGACAAGTGATGTATAGCTAATGTGCTGTGTAGTGGAGATTAAAAGTTATGCTGTATGAACTGTTCCAAAAACTGTTGGTTCCTAGACATTTTGGGGTTTATGGGAGAGGTGAAATATTGGTGGAGAGGCATATCAATTCTTGAACTAGAGAAGTGAAGTGTCTGGAATTATTAAGAAAACCACTGAATCCTTGTACTCATAAGGTCATCAATGTGGGGGCAAAAAAAAGAAAAAAAAAAAGAAGCTTCTTCAAGAAAGCCAAACTGAAAATTGTATGAAATAACAGAGAAACAGAATTTTTCTTAAATTGGGAGCTCTTGTATGGCACTTCCAAAGAAATGAGAGCATCTGGTAAAACTTAAGGAGAGCTGAGCACTGGCTGTTTTTTTCATATATCTCTGTCCTTTCTTTGCCTAATAATTCTCATTCTGCAGGTACTAATGTGAAAAGTCCTCTAGTCCTCTGTTCTGCAACTGGGTTTCTTAAGAGTGCAATAAGTATATGAGGACAAAATCAGGATGGTGTTATTGATGAACTCATTGTTCATCTTTTTCATACTTTTCACCGATCCAGTCAAAGAAGGAGTAGAGAGCTCATCTCACACCAGCAGCTAACTCAGATGAGACTCCCAGGAACAGATGAGTTTCTAAAACCTGTGTGAGAATAAATGAATGTTTTCTAAGACTGCAGGGCTAATTCAGAGATGATTATGACTAGCAAAGAGTGTATATGATAGGTAATTTATTTGCAATCTTACAGGATTTATCCAGGATTTTGCAAAATTAAGATTTTTATTTGTGCCTTATCAAACCTGTCCAAGCTGTCAGCACTGAAAAAGTTGCAGGATTTGATGATTATAGATGCTTTTCTCCCAACACATGATTAGAGTTATGAGAAAAGTTACATTTATCTTGGATGCTTGCTAAACAAACACCATACATTTCAGAAAGGTTTCTGAAAAGCCAGATGAAGCAAAAAAAGGGAATAAAAGAGCACGGGTAAGAAAGAAATCCTGACTTCCTTCTGGAGACATTTTAGAGAAGTGATATAAGGAACAGAGCATATAGTTTTTCTGAAGAGGAACGAAGGAATCCAGTAAAAAGTCTGATATTTCATCTTAAAAATCACATGATACCTCTCAAGTTGCAACATCTTTTTATTGAGTCATTCTTATCACCTATTTTCTTACCTGTCATTTCTCCATTTCAGTTATCAAAAGCTTTTTTGGCAGTCCAGCTGTGTTCCTTTTTTTATATGGGTCTTTCTTCTGCCTGTTCTGTCCAGGCTCAAATCATTCTTTAGTTTTGAGTGCTTAAAAGCTCAGTATGGTGGACCACTTCCTATGCAGGGAAATGATTTCACCATATCAGCAGTGTAAGATGACATGGCAGATATATCTTAGAAAATATGAAGACAAAATGATGGAAAAATATTAATGTGCAGATTTCTTATGTAATTAAGTAGTAACTTAAATAAGATTCACCAGTGTTTATTCAGCCTTTCTTTGTTATCTATCTTACAGCTACATGTTATCCAAAATGCAAAAATGGGGGAGAGTGCCTCCGACCTGGAAAATGCAGATGTCCACCTGGCTATGGGGGTAGATACTGTCATAAAGGTAAGAGCCAAGGAAGTGGTAGCTTGGAAAGACAAGGAGTTTGAAAACAGATTAGATTAATTTAGGATGCCTCAAGTTCTGGATCTAAGGCACTTTGAAGTAATGACCTTAATTCTGTAACTCTCTAACATTACTATCAAGACATGCATGGCCTAGAGCATCTGCATGCTTGCAGGAGGTTGGGTTGGAGTACATGTGCTGAAATGTGTTGTGAGAATCTGAGAGAGTTTTTTGCCTTGGAAAATACATTTTTAATGTCCTATGTAAATATTCCATTTAGCTTTATAACAGATTCTTTCTAAATAATTTATTAAGATGGCTTGTATTGGTACATATTTCTGCATTAAGTATTTGAAAATTTTATGTAGTATTTTATGTAGTATCTGCAACATTGAGGGCCAGTCATTGAGGATATGTTTGGCAATTGTTATGAGTTAATGGGAAATGACAGAGAAGGAGTAGTGAAGACCAATTTTTACGGTTTTGTGAAGCCTATTGAACATATGCATGTATTGGAAAAGGCAATCCAAGAAAACACTGTTGTACATGTACAAACTTGTGGTGTGAGGCAATGTGCTATTATGGAGTCTCACAAAATCACAGACTGCGTGAGGTTGGAAGGGACCTCTGGAGGTCATGATTTCCAAGCTCCCTGCTCAAGCAGGGCTACCTAGAGCTAGCTGCTGAAGGCCATGTCTTCATGGCTTTTGAATATCTCCAAGGACAGAGACTCCCAGAGCAATCTGTACCAGCATTTGATCACCCTCACTGTGAAGACCTGCTGATGATTGTCCTTAATGCCTGGAAATGGTTTCCAGACTCAGCTCTTGTCTTACCTCACCGGGAGCTGAGGTGAGGCAGACCAGCCTGTAGTTCTCTGGGACCTTCTTGCCCTTCTAGAAGACTAGAGTAATATTTGCTTTCTTCCAGTCCTCATGCACTTCTCTCTGTCATCATGATGGATCAAATACAATCAATATTGAATACATTAACTTAAATTGTGTGACAAAGTAATATGCAAAAATACACTGAAGAGCTTTTCTGGCTGTGCTGGATTTGACTTGCACGTCCTTGCACATTCAGTATTTGTGCCAAAAATCTGTTAGCTGAAACTGTGCTCAGTAATTGTGGTTGAACAAGAGATTTCGGTATTTTATCTACAAATTATCAAGCAGACATCCCAACTGTTCATCTTTTTAGTGAAGGATAGTTGTTTCTCTTCAATACAGTGAAGGTACTATATAATATACATTCATACTTGTGAGAGGAGGCACTTAATTGTACAGAACAATATTGTGCTCTCCACAGTTGATACCAATCGTATGTCTAGCATAAATAACACTTCATTAACGAGGCCTTCAGGGCTTTGATGTGTAGAACAATTCCGAAATGAGGAGGCTAACTCAAGTATTTGGCCTTTGGGAAGGTACTGCTTAACTTGACTATAGTCATACATATATATGACTATATATATATGACTATATGACAATTGTCATTTGTCAAAGTAATATCCTCTTCTCTTCTTCCTCTTGTTACATGTAGGTCCTGTCAGGGAAGGAAATATGTGAATCCTTAACCATGTGTTATGGGCTTACCAGCTGTGATTTGGCAAGTCTGATATGAATATGCATGTTAGTAGTTCCTGTGGTGTAGCTGATGAACACTGGTGTTACTGGTGAGAAGCAGAGCAGTGCCTTGCTCTGAACAGTTGAAATTTTAGTTTGTGCAGATGTGATAAAACAAGTAGTTGATGCCAGATGAGCTGTTTAAAGACAATTATTTGAAGTCCTGTGCTGCTTCTGAAATGCCCAGTGTATTCTGTTTTCCACAGTAAGCTGCGAAGGAGGCTGTCAGAATGGTGGGGAATGTGTCTCTGTCAATGGAGGTGTGAAGTGCCTGTGTGCTTCTGGCTGGACAGGATCAAGATGCCAGGAAGGTGCGTGTCTACATTTGTGCAAATATTTATATTAATTCTAAAACTGCAGTAACAAAATAATTTTAAATGTATTGGGGACTAATAAGTGTGGAAATGTCATTGCATTACTACAGAAATGAGTGACCTACATTATAGGTACTTTCACAGATAAAATAGTGTGAAAATATTTTGCATTAAGGTGTACAACTTTTCACATTTAAACCAAGATTCATAACACTGTACCTATTTATTTTTTTTTTCAATTTCCATAGTCTTAGAAATGTTTTTGGAGTTATACCAGTTAAATATCTAGCCTAGAAGAAAATGTGTTTTGCCATTTTGACTTGTATCATCCTGAATCTTTCATTCTGTCAGGATTCTTTTACATCAGTTTTATAAATCCTGCTGACTTACCCATTCTTTTTCTTGTAGCAATTTGTCCTCAAGGTTGTCGCAATAATGGAGCTTGTGTGGCTCCTGGGATTTGTAGCTGTCCAGCTGGATGGGTCGGTAGAGCATGTCACTTAGGTAAATGACTTCTGACATTTTTCATTTATTCTTTCCTCTGCTTGTTTGATTTACTAATCAAAGTGTTCAAATCTTCAGGGCCTAACAAAGCTTCCAGGGAAAGTATCTTTGAATAGTAACTGAGAGCTGTTTCTACATACTGGAGCTCTTACAAGTAGGGAGTAGATGGCTGTTCATTTTGGTCAGAAACAGAACTTTGCCACTTTGAAAGAGATTCAGATTTTGGTTGTCACCAAGTTAATTACTTGGTGTGTTTTGTTCATATTTCTGAAGCATTGTTTGTAAACTGAGACCCCAATAAAAGGAGCTGAAAATTACAGAAGTACTATTGCTACTGGTGTGGGTTAGAAGCTTCATTAAATTTTATAGACATGTAAAATTGAAACTTGCTTCTCACTTTGGTTGATAGAACCAGCTCCATGTGCTCTGAGAACTCTGAAAGCTGCCTGTAATTAGGATTAGTACTGACACTCTTGCTAAATGACCACTTCCATTTTCACAAACTTTGCTTCACAAAAGCAGGTGATTATAAAGTCTAATCTATACTTCCTGAGCATTGTATGCTTTTAACAGCTCTGCCCTGATGCTAAAGACAATAATCCTGAGACTACAAAAGGAAAGGTTGTTTTTTTTTGTTTTCTCTGTGAGACTGAAAAAACCCTTATGCAAACATTGGTTTTGAACTGGATATTGTAGGTGCAGGGTCTCCGGATTAAGTCCTCTGCATATGATACTTCTGCATGTCTGTGGGCATGGCTGTGGCACTAAATCAGCTAGTGTTAGTTCTTCTACAACATACATGGTCAAGCAAACTAACAAGTAACATTTTGATATTCCCATTGACCATCAAAATGCTTTTCCTTTATATTCATCAGTGTACTGAGATAGAGAGTGATATTAAAAGCAAAGTGTGGGAGTTGCAGAGAACTTACAGAATGCTTAACTCCCTGCAGCCACAGTAGTGGCAGAAGTGTTCAGGTTCTTAATGTCAAAATAATCACTGTTCCCAAACTAACTAGATGTGCATCAAGTTTGACTTCTTTTGGTGTACATGCTCATAAACAAATTGCAGCCCCTGGCTTGTCAGCTGAACTGGTGTGTAGCAGGGGACAGCTGAAGCTGTGCCCACTCATCTCTCCTCTGCTCTCATGGGGGAAGAGGAGGGCAGAGTGTGAGATAGTGCTAGGATGTGACTGTTTCCTCATGGGTGTGGATCCAAGCACTGACTTGAATAAGTTTCAGCAGGAATTTTTATTGTTCTCTCACTTTTATGGGGCCATCCATCTCAAAAAAAGCCAGTGCCTTAAAGAACAGAAATTATAGCATTTTAAAAGGGAAATGGAGCATGAATAAGACTAGACGTAGTGTGCCTGTATTCCAGCGAAGGCCACAATGCCATAAAATGAGAGACATTGCTTTTCAGTTCTTCCATTATGCTTTTATTTATATTGTCCCAGTGCAGTCACCAGGGAACAATTGTGCTACTGCAGTGAGACAAAAAGAAAAATGATCCTGTGTTGTGCTGAAGACATGCTGTGTATCTGGTGTCTCATTTCAGCTGTATGTAAACTGTCCTGCCAGAATGGAGGGAAATGCATTGCTCCAAACGTGTGTAGATGTCGACTGCCATACTCTGGGCCGCAGTGCACAAAGAAAAGGAAGGAATGAAGCAACTTCAGCCAAGATAAGCTGCACTTTTTTTCATGTAACTATACAGAGAGGAAGACTGCAGCAGTGGGTGACCTTAAAATAAACATGGTAACTTGATTTCAGACAGCTTTTTGTTGTCACTATATTAAGTACATACTTTTCTATATGAAAGAAAGGTATTGCTGATTGTAGGAAAGTTAAAATATCCAACTGTGTGCAGTGTATGACACGTTTTCTTCTTTTCTTCATAAGCAGAAATATTATGCCTTGATACAGCTGACCTTGAAATAAAATTTTCTTCAAATCAAGTACTTCAGAATAGATCTATGCTCTTCTTTTTGATTTTTCCTCTCCTTTGACTAGACTTATTGTTTTCTATAATTACATTTTTAAAAAGCACATGAAACAAAAAGCCCTCAATTCAGATCATCAGAAGTGAATGTTAGTTCAAATATAATTTGCCTTATTTGAGATTGAACAGTTGTGAGAGGAAACTTGCAGAGCTTGCATCTTTCTGGAACATTACCAAACTGCAAAGCATCTTATTTAAATCATGGTTATCACTTTATGCCTGCTTGCTGTCCCTCCCCTTCCAATCTGATCTGGATCTCAATCAGCTAAACAGTATTTCAAAAAAACCCCAACAACTAACACTCCCCCGCCAATACTTGTTCAGACAATTCTGCTATTGCTTTCTAAAAGCTTAATCCACGCTGATACTCTGAGACCTTGACTACTATTACAGTCATATTATCTGATCATCTCTCAACTTCCAATAATTTCTTGTCCTTATCCCAGTGAGACAGGGGAATGCATTTTTCTTCTGGAGCCATTGATAATTCTATGCTATTCAAAACTGTGTTGTTACAGGAGCAGTATAATGGGAGGCTGCAGACTAGCAGTGAGGAAAAGCTGTGCCTGTCACAAATCACATGTGTGGGGGATGTTGACACTTGTCTTCTGGAGATGTGCCTGCTCGGCTTCATTTAGGTTTTGCAGCCTTTTGAATGGGCTGCAGAATGTCTAATGCAGAATACTGAGTCTCCTATGTTTGCTGTTCCTTGTCTCATTTGTGCTGTTTCTTGAATGGTACTGTTGAGGAAGGTTTTGCAAAAACATGCAAACAGAATCAGTTAAGAAATGATGCTCAGATCTATTTTTATTTTTTTGAGAGATTGATTTTCATTTTCTTCTAGATGGAACTGGAATTCTATTTTTTTTTTTTTTTTTTTGTGGGAGAATTTTAGCTATGCATTACTTTAGTCCATTTGTTGGAACAACATTTTAACTGTGTTTAACTACCAGAACATGTATCCTTCATGGGCAGTGACTTATATGGACCTGTTTCTCCTGGGATTAGAAGCCACTGAGCAAAGAGGCAAAGGTAATGGGGTCTTCTCAGTTACCAGTCTTCCCTACAAGAGAGTGCCCAAGCATGCAGAGGGCAATTGAAAGGCAATGGCTTAGTTCCTGAGACTCCTGTTTACTGTTATGAACAATCGCTGTGTGGCATTGCTGTTCTGCAATTGCTTTGAAGGCTCTTGCCTTTGGCTCAGAGGAAACCTGCTGCAGAGATGTTGTGAAGGATTTCCTGCAGGGACAGGGTACAACATAAGAGAAATGCACATTTTTTGTGCCGCTTTTGCTGGGATACCCTGGCTATTCCATACCTGCTGGTGAAAATGTGATTCTCGTGTGCGGAACATGATTTAATCAATGGTTCTGAAGTTTTATAATGATGGTGATGATGATGATGATGTAATTCTGTGTCACAGTCCATTACATCATGCCATAATTTAGAAATTCAGGAGTTAGGTTGAGTATCTAAGGTGACGTACTGTTTGCAGGAGAATGAATGAGGAAAAAAATTACTTGCACCATACCCAGAATTTAGAATAAATAATCAGTACTATGTAAATACAAAGAGGCATAATATCTCAGTATTATTGCCAAAAAGACTGACTTCTACTAATAAAGACAAAAGTGACAGTAATAGTGGCTATAAGCTGGAAGAGATATTGGCATTGTCAGGAGCAAGAGAGCAGAAGCAGTCATTGAGAGACCTGTAATTGGTGCTTCTGAACAGGCCAAAACAAATGCTAATTTAGTTTCCTGTTTAGAAATGATTGAAGTAAGCAGTAATTTGATGCCACACAGAATGCAATGGCTTATTTCAGAAATACTGCTTGAAAGCAGCACCATCTACTGGCTACAGTGTTCTTTGTAGGTTTTTTGTTTTGTTTTGTTTTCATTTTAAGAAATATTTCTTATCATTCAATTAAACTTGAAGTGAATTTAAAAGTGATTCTTCTTGTTAGTTAGAGTCAAACAATCTTAGAATGTATTAATGACAGTCTGTGTCCCCAGATTACTATTTCCACAGTTAAACATACTAAAAAGACTAAAAGAGCTGTCAGTAATTCTTGTCTTTTGTTTGTTTTCTGCTCGCTGGAGGATTGAACATACTTGTTACAGCATGTACTTTTTGGAGATAGCTATGTCTTCCTTTAGGGAGATAAGTCATGCATGCAGCTCAAAGGCTGAGAAATGCAACACAGAACATGCTAGCTCCCTTATTTGTTAGGGCTAACTGTAACACCTTATACAGATACCCTGGTTTTCACTTAAACAACTGTAAAAATTTTAGGGGTATTGCAGTGGTTGCATTTTTGGTACTCTCTTGCTAGAGTTTGCATGGAAAGGTGAGATGTTTCTTCTTTTTGGTGTATTTACATGCACATTTTTATTTGCTTTCTCTTCTGCTTTAAGTGCTTCTGGCAAGAATGTATTTACTTGGTTTAGCTATAAAATGCCATTTACTAGCTAAACTGTGGGCAGAAGTTGGGTAAAATGACCTGATACTAGCATGTGGCATCTTTAAATGACAGAAACTGCATAAACAACTTCAGTTATTTGCAAAACTTTCTAACCTCTAAATTCAGGTTGGTATATGTTCCTCAGTGTTATGTTTTGAGAATTTAAATTTTCAGTTTTTCTGTTTGGACAAATAATGGAGTGGGTATAGCAAATTTGTAAATTAGCTTCAGTTGTTATAGCTATTTACTTAAGGGCTTCTGCTGATATTTCTTTGTGAGTTTGCTTTTGATAAATGGAAACATTAACTTTCTCTTCTCAGCTATGAAAATATATAATTAACTTTTTTAAAAAGAAAGACCCTTTCCCACTTGTGTTTTTTTTTTTAAATCATAGCCAGCATGACTATCTGTGGTATCTTCTGTGATACAAACCCTTCAGAGAGCATTCACTGTTACTGCAGTTTAAAAGATCTTTTCAAGATCAGGGGCAAAAATCAATGTGCACTCAGAAGAATTTCTGCTGGCCTGCAGGGCAACTGTAGTACAGCCAGGTAATAAATAGATGATGTACATAGGTACCTTCCAGCATCTTTAGTATCTAAAGAAATCACACAAGAAAATTCAGCCAAGATACTGGTATTGTGCATAATGTGGTAAGAATCACCGCAAAATCTTTAGTTTCATACAAGTTGCCCTTCATTCCTTCAGAGTGGAACTGTGTTGACTCCAACCCCATCCCCTAATTCTTTTGGGCCTAATTGCAGTTTACAATTTTAACTGTTCTGTTAACCTCTGTACACAAGCCCTCTATATAAATCCACATCTTGTTACACTGACCAATTTTACTGTATTGTTGACAAGTGCTTTCTAATTACAGTGAATTCTGTTTCATGTGTATGATGGACAATGTAGTAACAAAATAGATTCAACTAATCATATAATTAATGGGCAGTTTTGAAGTAGCTGTCTTGCATGTACTAATAATTTTTCTGCACAATATGCTTGCTGGAAAATAGCAAAAATAGCCCAGCTTAGCACTGAGCATTTTTAGCTACTGTAGCAAAACTCTGGATGTGCTTTTGTTCACACAGCTTGCATTTGGAAAATGTAAAATAATTTCTGCTTTTAAAACCATCGAAAATAATCAGCAAACACTAACAGTTATAATAAAAAAACCCTTTATTTGCGCCTGAAATCCTTGAAATACACATATATATATTGATTGAGTTTTGTGAGTGAAGGACTGCACAAACTCATTAACCAAAGTACCACTAGCAGTGCTCCAGGCAGATGTTCTCTTTCTTTTTTGCACAGCACCTGTCTAAACGACACATGGAACAGCAGTGACTACAAAATGAGATTATATGATATTGGTGTG
Source organism: Parus major (assembly GCF_001522545.3). NCBI lineage: Eukaryota > Metazoa > Chordata > Aves > Passeriformes > Paridae > Parus > Parus major. The sequence goes on from NC_031769.1 coordinate 27,076,350, forward strand.
TTTGTACCCTAAAAACTTTTTCAGTACCTTGTGTATCCAAAACAGTTCCAAGGGCTAGTCAGATTTTGTTCATCGACATCTTTGTGAGATGTGAGAAAGGAAATGATTCAAGAGGAGTAGGTTTTAAATAATATAATGGTTCCCAGATCATCAGGCTATCAGCCATGTGGATGCTTGATTGAAACTATGGAAACACTGAAATTTAAAATGCAAATGGAAATTGAACATTTTTTAAATACACTAGTCAGGCACTTGGAAATCCATGAGGTATCATTCTGGAATAATGCTAAGCTCACAAAATGCCAATTTACTTTGCAAGATGACTTAAGACAATCAAAAGGTGAGGAGAAATCTAGGCACAGAGCTTCTAAGAGCTATGATTTGGCAATCAGCACCCCAAAATGGCAGTAAATGGCAAAATTACCTCTGTTTTCTTCCTGTTTAAAATTAGGGTACATAAACTGAATATTGCTCAGGAGAACATGAAGTCATAATGTTTATTTTTGGCTTAAAAAAACAAATCAGTAAACTTCAATGGCTTAGCTAAAGGGTTATTGGTGTCTATTACCAGAGCTCACTTTGTTATGGCAGGAACAGAAATGTCTTTTACAGCTCTAGGAGAAAATAACAGTCCTCTGTAGGAAACTTCAGGAAAACTGGAATTTTATTTTTTAAAAAACTGTCTGGAAGCTGGTAGGTGGTAACAGTTCATTGGAACAATCGGTAATGGAAAAAAAATCCTCTGTGAAGACTTTACAAATACTTTCTGACATGATGAGTATGGATGGAATGATGCACAACAAATTTCCTATTTTAAGATTCAGCATTACTGAAAGCATTGTTAAATTTCTCTAAGAGTCTTGGGAACAAAATTTCCTTATATTACTAACTTTCATCTCAGACAGGGGCATAAAAGTCTTACAGACACAGGAATAATTCAGTAGCTGGCCCTCCAAATTCATGACTGTAAGTAATGAAGTCAAAACAGAAAAGTTGGGATCTGTCTCCTGGCTGCAAAGGCCTGCCATAGATAAATCAGAGTCATTCTGCATCTGGCTGACTGTTAACATGACAGTAGGCCTTGCCTTCATCGTTAGTAGCCCAGCCTCAGTTCTGGTTTCCCCTCCTTCCTTGCTGCTGGCTTGTACAACACAGCCAATGTAAATACAAAACAAGAAAAAAACAGTTCTGCTTTTCCTTCTGTTGGTAGCCAAATTATATGGATGTAAACAGTGTTTGTAAACAGCAGGTACCATTCACAAGTGCAGAAGTGCTGCCTTCCTTGCTAGAGTCACCCAACAGCCGCTACAGTCTTGTTCCCTCAACAGAAATTTCACAGTCCAGTTGTCTACATGAATAAACTGCAGAATTTTGGGTTCAGTCATCAGATCTTGGAATTCAATGAAGAGATCAGAGGCTGTGGGGTTTGTACATGAGGTAGCAAAAAACTACAGGAATATACATAATTTTAATGACTACAAGATTGTTGTTTTGAAGCTCACCAACATTTGTGATTAATATGAATCTTTAAAATAAGGCTTCTGAATATTCCTTTCATTTAAATGAACTCTGTAATTGCCTTCAACCCTTTTTCTATTTTCAAGTCTCATACATCCATGCAGCATTGCAATTGAATTGCCATACATCTTCAACCATGATGTCTTTGCACCTTGGAGAGAGAAAACAAATATTAAAACCAGACTTTAATGAGGCCACCCATTATTATGATAAAGTTTATGAAACAATTTTAGTGAATCTCTGCTTGCCTGATATGCAGAATCACAACATTAACTTAAACTTGTGCTTATAGTTTTGTTTCATTAAGAAAATGTGCCATTTTGATCAATGTATAATACAGCACTGTCTGACTGACAATATACATATTTTCTTGACTAAAAACAGGCTAACTCTTTGCAGGACATATATATGAAAACAAAAATCAAAATTATTTCTCTCTTTGTGTCACATTTTAGAAAACCATATTACAAACATTACAGTCTTATTGATATAGGATGTGTAGCTGCATACTTTCAAAATATGTATGAACATTTCTTTGTTTCAATTTTTGAAACATGTCTACCCCATCTCTCAATTCTGCTGGCAGCACAAATGTGTCTAAATACACTGAAATTAAAAGAAGATAAACACCATAGATGATGCAAGAAGCACAGAATGCTTTTACTTCAGACATCACAAAACAGTTAGTTGTAATAAAATGTTTAATCAAATTACTTCAGTGAGTGAGCATCAGCACTCAAGCAAGGGAATCCAACAGAAAATTGCATGACTAAACAGAGAAATGGTCATCACTCCCTCTGATACAAAAAAAGTAAAGTTATTCCTAAGTTACACTTGATGTACTGACTGGCAGTGTAGTTAGTTGGGGAAAGATCAAGCTTGATGCAAACTAAGTCATCAGTAGGACACTCTTCCCTAAAATGAAGCTAGATGCTGGAAAATAAAATACTGGCTGTTGTGAAGATGATAGTTATCAATTCCTACTGCATGACAAGAGACAATCAGCTTAATTTGAAACAAAGCAAGTTTACATTTGATGCTGAGAACAATTCTGTAAGTATTAGAACCTAAAAATTACTGGAAAAGTTCTTAGGAATTCAATTAATTTTCCCTTGTTCCAGAGTGAAAGGAAGAAATTAGACAAAATACACATTTGTATTTGTATAATATCATGCTGCTTCACTGGACACAGGTGGACTAGTTAATTAACACCCAAATCAGTGTATTGTGATGGTGTCTTGGCTCTACATTTACCTGAATTTTCTTCCCACAGAGGACTCCAGTATAACCTGGACGACAAGAGCACACATTGGGCAATACACACTTGCCTCCAAACAGACACTTCTGGCTGCACACAGCTAAAACAAGAGAGGTACACATGAGGCTTTATTCATGGACACATCTTGATGAAGGAGAAGTGGATTCTATCTCTAGATACTTATTCTGTTTGTTATAGGAACCAAGACCTTAGAAGGTATTTTCACAGGGTAACACCCCCCAGTTTAAGGAGACTTAAAGGTCACGTGCAGCCAACAGTGTTCCTATGTCTATCCCATCCCCCTTTTGCTTTGATGCAGATTTCATGTGAAAACATGCTGAGGGCATGAATGAGACTAAACAAAGAACATGAGTAAGGTGTTTTTTAGCACATGTTGCTATTTCAAGCTATCACAATGGCCTCTCAGGGCTTGTGCAGCAGCACATAGCACTGGAGCAAACCAACATACACTGCCACAGTCACAGAGTGCCATCAGATCCTGGAGGGCTTTGGAAGGAGTACAGCAATCCCTACTCTCTACTCTTTATCCTGCCAGATGTGGGTAAACTACATCCAAGGTATAGGAGGACTACTTGCACTGTGCATGGCTGAAGCAGTCTGAACTGTGCAGAGACAAGAGGTTTCAGGTTGCATCATTCTTACGTGTTTGACACTGGATTCCTTCCCACTGTGGAGGACAATGACAGGTACTTGGTCCAATACACTCCCCACCATTCTTACATTCCTGAAGACAGATTGCTGCACAAACATCACCACAAAGTATGGTTATATCCCAAGTGGTTACACTGAGTTATTATTCAGATTTCAGGATGCTCACAAGAGGTGGAGTGCTTTTCATACACAAGAGTCACATCATCTTCATTCAAATACATGTCTAAGGCCAACAGGATATTAAAGAAGAGAGACAACTAGAAACAAAAAGCCCTACAACCAAAACCCACATTCAGAGGTTCTGCAGTGTCAGAGATTGCTACAAAAGCCTGAAATACAAAATTAAGAGAGCACCATTAAAGAGCTCTATTTTTTCCAAATTTACCTTTCTAAAGCACACACCTTGGCAAGAGATCTTTTGTCTATCATTCAACTGAACAACCAATAATCAGCTCAAGAATATTTGTTCCAAAGTTATTTTCTATGACTCATTTGTCTGCACATTTTCCCTGCTTATTAAGCCATGATATAACCTACCGTTATTTCCATTCATTCATAGCTGACTATTTGATAATCAAATCTTGCTTCCACAGTGTGCAAGGATATCTCACCCCTGTAAATACTGCTAATATTTATTTCTTTTTCAAAAAACAACCCCTTTCCAATAGAAAGTAAATTACAGGGAGAAAGTAATAACAGGGAGATTTATTTTTCCTCCATGCTCATTGCTCACATCAGTTCTCAAGCCTTGGGTGGGTACTCTGAAAAGACACTAGCAAATTAGCTATGGGATTTTTACCACCCATCCTCATGCTGATATTCATGCAGACTGTGCTTTTATCCATGCTGATAAAATTTATTTATGCACTATAAAAATATCTTTATTAAGATACAATGTGACCCACAGATATGCAACCTTCACAGTCTTATTTCTACCTGTCCTAAAGAGCTTGTGCCCACTGGACCATTTATTCACAACACATCCAACCGTTTCCAGTTTTCTAATATTTCACTGAACTTCTTTTTCTATTACAGCTGTTGTATGTCCTACAGCACAAATTTCTTTTGCTTTTTTGACTCATCTCTTTGCAGAAATGCAGATGTTTTTATTTAGACAAGAATCCAGAAAGAAACAAATAATATTTGCTATACAAGAATTTCACAGATATTTCAGTCCCATGATTTAGCCTAAGAACATCCTGGTGCTAGTTCTCCATCCTAAATTTTGCTGCCAAGACAACTGTTCTTTTCAATGTGTATATACTCTTAACTGCTTTGGCACTAACTTTGTATTACTTGTGTGGGCAGAGTTGCCCTGAGTCTCATATTACTTTTAAGGTATGGCTCTCCTGGTAACTACAAGGTACTTACGAGTATTACATCTTGTTCCTCTCCATCCTGAAGGACAAGAGCAAATGTTTGGGCCTACACATCTTCCTCCATTCATACACCTTGGCTCACAGACACCTTAAAATCAAAAACATTTGCTGTTTAATACACATAACTGATTACAGAATAATTTATTGGTTATTTTTGGATCACAGGAAGATTTTAACACTGGCTTACTTTTTTCACATCTTCTGCCTGTGTACCCATCAGGACAAGTACAGACATTATTTCTCATGCAATGACCACCATTCTTACAAGGAGGGCTGCAGACAGCTAAGACACAGACAGGAGGAAAAGGCTGTAGTTTGCATTTTGATTTAATGATATACTTTTGGAAAACAAGAGTGAAACACTACAATTCTGACAGCTTGTATGTACATTCAGCACTATCAGGCCTGCCTTGTAAAAATCATATTAATGTGGTTTGGTGTTAAAATCAATAGTAAAGACAAAATCAGATAAAAAGGAGTCAATGTTGGCAACTGTATGTGTACAGAATTAACCAGACTACACATAACATACAATGGAACTGGATGAAAGCTGCTTAAATGTTGAGTGGAATACAAGACTAATTTTGAGTCCTCATTCTCCTTGGGCAGTTGTTGAATGAGCCATAAAATCTAAAAAATAATGTAATCTCTGTTTTACACCACTTCTTCTGAGGTATGTGACTTGATTGTTGATTTTGTATCTTAATGTTTTCTCACAGATTTCCTCATAATGACAATTAAGGAGTGGGGAGAAGAAAAAAATAAAGTATTACCATTCTGACAGTGGGCACCAAAGAATCCACGTGGACACAGGCAAACGTCTGGCTTAGTACAGGAACCACCATTGAGACACACAGGATTACACATTGCTGCAGAAATAGGGTCAGGAAGAGTGGGAAGCACAACATCCAAATAAAATCTATAAAATATGTGTGTCTGCTTCAAGTACAAGAATAAGCATCTAAGATAACTGCAGGTAATGTCATTCCCGTAGAATCTTTACCCCAAATTAAAGGATCAGCATAAGACTTCCCAGAGGTGCTGCTGGCAGCAGAACTAACAAGCAGAGACTGAAGGGAGTGTGGGGCTCTGCAGCAGAGAGCAGCTTCCTGTTGCTGCCACTTGAGCCATGCAGTTCCAAATTTCAAACAGTGGGAAGTCCTATGGATGTTCTCCCAGGAACATGGAAGTTGCAGGGGTATTACCTGTGCTGCAGGTGGGTCCGTACCAGCCAGGCTTACACTGGCAGATGTCTGGAGTGAGACATTCACCACCATTTTCACAGTGTCTGTTGCAAACCACTACCAGTCAAGAAGGTGGGCAAAAACATAAGAGAAGGCAGGGGAGGAGATGGGGTAGAAGGACAAGAAAGAGATACATTACAAATTATTCTTGATTTGTTTTTCAGTTATTTCCCAAAAATTAACACGGGAGGTAACATACAATTCCTAGCTGAAGAGGAATTGCTGACCAGAGTAATCTAGTCTCAAACCTGTAATAGCAAGCACAGATTGCAGATCTAATAATAATAATAGCAAGCACAGATTTACAAAGGTAAATAAAATGTCTTTCCATGCAAACATCCATGGTCTGGTTATATTTAGTGTTAAAAATGTGGAAGTTTAAGTAAAAATTCTAAACCAAAAGAGAAATGCAATACTAACAAATGGACTGTGCTACGTGATGCAGCTGCATGCACACAGGAACAGGAGACTGACAAGCAAAGACATTAAAGTATCATGGCTAGGGAAAACCATGAATCACTTCTTCAGGAAAATATCTCATTTTCTTTAGTACTCCTTCACAAAAAACAGCATTTTTTGTCAGAACTGAAATTAGAACAAGAAAAACCAAAAACCAAAAGTCCTGGGATTTGAGAGGAGGCAAACGATTTTCTGAATTAGTGTCAATAATGCAATGGTACATTCAGGTGAACAGTATATAAACAGAATGTGTAAATTGGGATTCTCTGAAGGATACAAATTACCCATGTAAAATCTACCCAAAATTTGGAGTTACCAAACTCGCAGCATTTATGATTTGATATGTAAAAGACAATTTATGTGAGACAAAGTAATTCCAATCTTTCATCTATGATCACAGCAAATTTTTCAGTTTTCAGGCCAGGTAAAAGGAAAGAAGACACCATAATGTGCTTCTGAATTAAATTTTCCTGTATCCCAGCCTTTCTGACACACCATTCACTGACCAGCTTCTGAATGTACCCCAGTATCTAATCAGTCTGAGCTGATAGACATTAAAAAGCTGTTAGGACATATGAAACATCTGTGTGTTTTTCTAAAGGTAGTATGTACTCAATTTTTCCATGTTTGTCAATCATAAAATATAAATTTTTTGCAGCTTTTATAGTGCATTATGTTTTTGCAGTTATGTGCAAATATTACCTGATGTTCAAAAAGCCCAGGTATGGGAACCTTCAAAAAGGCACAGGTATTATGTCATTTGCTGGCATTAGACAGAAGGCATAAAAAATTTAAATCATAATTTGCTTTCTTGCTCCTGAAGAACAGGAAAAATATTGTGTATTTTTCTCTTATTCTCTTTTGCTTACTTGTGTCACATCTTGGTCCCACAAAACCATATGGGCAGGTGCAGAGATTTCTGGCCAAGCATGTGCCTCCATTTTGACACGGTGGTTTACAGTGTGCTGCAGATACAGAATTATGTACAAGAAATTACATCTAGAAATATGCATGGACCGGTTATGCTTTATAAAAAATGAAATGTTACTAACTGTCAGTGAGCAAAAAACTGGAAATAAAATAAAGAGACACATGCAATGCCTTTTGACAAGACTAAGTAACAAGAACAACTTCACTTCAATAGCACAGAGTCCCAACATTGATGGTCACTCTGAAGAAAAGAAAGCTGACACAATTTCCAGACAGGGCTTCCCAGTCTTCAGGAGTGGTTAGCTTAGAGGCAACTACATTCACTGGTGAACTGCCGTACTTAATTTGGAAGCTAAATTAAGGAATATCCAATCATAAGCAACATTTACAGTGTATATCAAGAAAATCAAGACATATACCAAAAGGTAACTCTGTTAAATTCTGTTACAGTGACACTAAAATGAACACACCTTCATGCTGTCAGAACAAACAGTAATGGGAGTGGTTCACAGCATCTTTTGGATAGTTATGGATTTAAAGCAAAAACTGCATTTACCTTCCTCACAGGTGGAGCCACTGTATCCAGGTAAACACTCACAAATGTTGGGCTTAATGCACTTCCCATGGTTTTTGCAATCAGGTTTGCAGAGAGCTATAAAAAAAATAAATAACAGCACTCTGCAAATCATTAATTTGTGCATGAGTTACCACAGGCAAAATTAACCTGCCATACTCACCAGCCTGACAGTTATAACCAGCATAACCAGGCTTGCATTTGCAAATATTGGCTGCCACACACTCCATATTTTTGCCACAGGGTTGTCTACATCTTGCTGAAAGGCAATGAAGAAAACAAAGGAATAAGGAAAATGAAAGTGGCATTTTAGCACATTGTGTCTTGCCTAATGTAGTGAACCAATCACAGAGAATCCATTATGTCACTGCCCATAAATGCGGAGTCTAAGACGCATCAGGAAAGTATTTTTGAGTGCATCCATACAACTAAAAGCCTGTAGGCTATGCCAGTATTAATAATGAAAATGAGAAAATTCAATACACCACACTTTCCACTGATAACAATATACTTGCAAGTTATAAAGACATCTCAAGATTCTTTTCTTCAAAGCATTTAAATGCAATAATTTGTAATACCTCTGCAAGTGAAGCCATCTCCATAATAACCGTAAGGACAACGACCACACTTGACACTGCCATCCTGACTTGGCTCACAGGGTACACCAGGAAAACAAGGTAAATCAGAACAGGTCACTGCTTTAGGAATCACTGTTTCACGCAATTCTTCAGGAAGCATTTTTGATGGGACAGTGACTTCAACAAGGGTAAAAGGTAAATGACTTGCTTTATGCTTAGCTAATCGGTGCAGAACTCTCTGAGCATTTCCACCTTTGAATGCTTTGTTTGGCAAAGTGTTTCCTTTGCTTATACTTGCTCTGCTGCTAGGGGAAGTCTTCCTGCTGCTCTCAAAATTGCTCAAGGCCTCAACTTGTGCCCTTGTTTTCTTCTCAGGTAATACAGCATGGCTCCTTGAAGATGCAGCCTTTACAGCATGTACTGAAGAACTGTTCTCCACATCAGCAAGGTGACCACTGATGGTGCCTAGAGCATGAGCAATGTTTCCAGTAACCACAGGTTGTACAGAGACACTTCTCTGAGAATCAGGTGTCTTCCAGGCAGTGATGGCTTTTACCGTGGGGGCTGGTGGTGTGCTGCTGCTGACCATTTCTGTAGAAATAAATCTCTTTGGGACATCTGTAGAACTGGGAATATAACTTGACATGCTTAAAACCTTCTCAAAGGATGATGGTTGAAAACCTACAGTGTATTAGAAAGAAAAGGGGTAGAAGTATGTGATTACCATCAGACTCTTTTTTCCCTTTGAGGGTAGGGAATGTTTTCTGGACAGATAAGATTCGGTGCTACAGGAAATCTCTCCTTGTGCTATGTCAGAATGTAAATATACAGTAGATCTTAACTGGGAGAATTAGAGAAAATCAAGGTATTCTGATTACAACCTCTCCCACCCTCACCATGGCCTTTTCTGGGCTGGAAGATAAGGACAAAGCACTCTTTATTGGAGGCATGATTTATAGGAGCAGAGATTTTTCCATATTAGGTCAATAAACAGATTTATTGTCAGCAGATTATCAGTTCCATATATTGCTTTCATCAAGGTAACTGAAAGAATTTAAAGAAAATACATTGCATATGGTTCATCAGTGTGTCTAAGCACTAAAAGTAGAGATAAAACCACATGTATGTAGATGCTTATACATATTGATGCACCATGGAGAGTATTCTAGGGGAATAAGCCCCCAACTTATAGCACAAGTATTACTATGCTTTATTCTTCAAAATTTTTAATCAACTTTCTTAAACTTTTTGCATGGGTTTTAGTAGTGGGATATTTGAACCATTTAATAAACATCAGAGACTGACTCAGTCTCCTCATTCAAGAGAGCACAAAATGATAAATCCTTCATATTCTGCCCAGGGAAAGTGTGTGGTTTGTGGAAAAGTACAGCACTGTAATCTGTAATACTGGTAAACTACTGTATATGGGGTTTTAGTATTATGGGGCAGTGGAGGAATGAAACCCTAACCTATTTATAACTAGAAAATGGTTTACAAAAGGTTAAACTTTATTGAATTGTAATATAGTGTGGTCTCCCACTGCTGAAAAGCAAACCATTTTGCAGCTGATGAATTATCCAGCACTGGCAGTGCAGTAAGAGAGTCTTCCTTCCCCCCAAAAACAATTCAGAGATAAAGGGAAAAGACACATGAGACTTTCCTACAAAGCAACACCCAGCAGGCAACAGACCTGGAAATGGCAGCAACAGCATTTACAGAGTTCTGGAATAAAGACACTCAATTGCCATATCCTTCACCTCTCCTTTGAGTTAAAGTAGGAAAATGGCATTCAATGTAATGCCATAAACTTCTGTTTATCTCATATAACAGATGTCTCTATTCCCTGTGTTATGTATTTTATGTCAGTGGTTGGTCACTAAAACAAAAGGCAACTGTAAGAGTGTCATACATCACACTGCAAATAAAATCGCTTGACTGACCCAAGGGATTTGTTGATATTGACATTTCAGTCTCATTTTTCAGATCAGAATACAAACCCAGTAATTAATAAATTGTGTCAAACTGAAAAACAAAGTGAGTAGCATAAAACTGACTAGAACCTTTATTTGCCAGCTATATTCTTATCAGTATGTGAATTAGAAATTCCATTTTCTTCAGGAAAAAAATCACCTTTATTCCCTCCAATTTCTCCCATGGAATCCTTCGTTCCAACATCAGTGCCATCAAAACTTTCTGAAAAGGTGCAAAAGTACATTAGTAGTGTACAGAAATAGCTACATTTGTTTAAATTTAAATTAAATACAAGTACAGTTAAAAATTTATTACATAAAAACAACTCAAAATTCAGAAAGTAAATAAAAGTTAAAAAATATTTCTTGAGAGTTTTTTAACAGAGTATTTTAAAAATACAAGTTATTCAGTAATTGCACATAAATAAATATTTGGCAGCTGCCTTGACTTAGGTAAACAGTTCTATGTTAATCTAATAGAAATATATTTTTTCAATAATTTATTAATAATTTATCATATTATGAAAATAATGAAGAAAAAATGCCAAAAATATTCCATTGTATTATTCTACTTCCATGTAAATGAATGGGGATGTGTTTTTTATCTGTTTTTTTCTACACTACAAAAAGCGTTTTACAGCTCTGTTGACCCAGTACAGTCTAATATTGCCATCAGCAGAGACACAGCCCTGTCTTGCTGACTACTGAAAAGAGTTCTAAGTTTTTGTTAGAAACATGAAGCACAATCAAAGATATTTTATCTAAATGGCAGTAAGACAATACCATTTTTCTGAAAATCAAATAATTTTACCATGACATGACTTCCCATCTCCTTGCAGATTATTTGGGCATGGACCACAATAGTAAGAACCAAAAGTATTGAAGCAAAATACTCCAGGGAAGCAAGGACTGGATGCACATTCATCTACATCCTCTTGACAATTTTTACCTGTATTGAAATACAGATTTAATTTTTTTATAATATTGTGTCACTAGACTTTGATGGTGTGTTTATAAATGTACAATGTATGCAAGTGCTGAGAAAAAAAACAGTGCAGCCAATCATTTCAGTACATCTAATAAGAACTGCTGGTAAGGTTTGCTAGTCACGTTTTTTCATCTCATAGCAAGTATTTTGCTTATTGTAGAATTTGGAGAAGAAGGGCTGTGTGGGCTACATGCTTATCTGCAGGAGGAATATCCTGTGTTTTCCTGTGTTGATGAATTTACCTTTGCAGAGGAAAACAATGCAAATTAGCTTTCATAATGAACTAAAATAAAAAACTATTATAGCCATGCAAGAAAAATTTTGAAGTCTATCATATATCTGTACCACAAGACCATAAAGCTTCTTTGTAATACAATAGTAAGTTATTTACGGTGAAAAATTAAAAAATAAAATTGTAGACATAAAATTAAAAACTCCTATTTATCACTAAACATAACAAATGCATGGAAATAAAGTAACAATTTACCTTGAAGTTCATGTGGACATTCACAGTAATAGCTGTTTATTCCATCCACACATCTGCCAATACCACACTGGTTAAGTTTACAGTCATCAGTATTCACTTGACAGAGATCACCTTCAAATCCAGCCACACACACACAAAGATATCTTCCACTTCCAGGTGGGAAATTAATGTTTGTCACACATGTGCCATTATTTAGGCAATCACATGATTTTACACTGACCTACAAGACACGCCCAATAAGACAGTTTTCTTTTTTTTTTAATGAACTAGCAATGAATTCTGTAAATAGATAACTTAGGTATCTTACTAGTAAGTGTCATTTTACTGTAATATTCATTACCTCTATTTCTACCTTAGTCGTTGCATTGCAGTCATCTGACAAAGAAAACATTAATTTATGGGCATTCATTGACACAGCTTTCCACAAGAGGAGACCTGATGGGGAAAGACTGGCACCTTCTGGACCAGAATCCAATGTGAAATGAATAGCAGAGCCCTCTGGATCTGAAGCCAAAAACTGATATAAAAAATCTTCTCCATAAAATGTCTGTAGCATACCCTGAAAAGTTTCAAGCACTGGAGGCTGGTTACCTGTAACAAAGGACATATTTTCCTCTTCTAAGGAAAAGTTGCAATATACTTATAAAAATTAAAAGGAACATGTCTTTCTACTAAATAAATCCCAGGTACTTATCTCTCTTAAATTCTAATGTCATTTAAATGGCAGAGGAAAAACCCTTGATATTTTCTATACTAGCAAGTGGCTGCTGCAGGCAGGAATCCACCCACTGTGGCAAAAACCATGAAGGAAGAAGAAGAAGAAGGTGCAATCAGTGTTTCAGTTGCTAAACTCTCTTGTTCCTAACATTATTTGCCTTGCAGAAGAGGCTGTGCTCCTTAGGTTTGGAGCATTGCCTCTGCCTTCATTTCTGATTTTAGCTGTATTGAATTCTAGTCCACAACATGGCTGTAACATGGAAATCCCTTGACTCCCTGTCTGCTGGATGAGTTTCATATTATTCCTTCCATTCACATCTCATCCTTTTAGAATAGGTCTATCTACCTTGGCTGTCAGTACAAGTTTGAATTGGGACAAGATTCACCAAGACAGGCACCAGAAGTCCCATTCAGACAGGACCTTTCCTAATCAAGGCAGAGTCTTGATTTCATGAACATTTCACTCATGAAGACACTTAGAGGATGCTTGTATTTGTGATGTTAGAGACTTGGATTGGCAGGATAAGCTGGATGGCTAATATGAAACCTCCAAAACACATTTGATTCAGTGAAGAGACCAAAGTGAAGTGTGTATCCAAAGACTAAAATCTGCACCAAAAGAGCTACAACTTCTATGTTAGAACTTCGTACTACAGAGAAGGAAAATGAAAAATTTAGGCTTAAGTTTTCCCTTCATACTGTGGTTTCTAACTGGACTGGAGTACAACAGCCTTGGATGTATTTGCAAGTATTAAGGCCATGTATCTATGATATGTAAATGATGCCCAGATATTAAGTGTCTAATAAATATGACATTTAATTTAATTTAATTTCTGATCTCCACTTGTTTGTAATCAGAATAATTTGTTGAAAAATACCTGTTTCATCTATATGTTAACGACAAACGTATGTGGATGAAGCTGTGCTAAATATCAAGACTCCAAAGGGCTAATTAGACTGAAAGTTGTTAATTTTCATTAGTTATTTGTAATGGCTACAGCAGGAGAGTCAGGGAAAGCAAATTAAGATATTACATATATGGTCTGGAAACAACAATATAATTTAATACATAATATATAAATATATAAGTATATAAATATATAAATATAAAATATATTTATATATAATTTAATATAATTTTCAGAAACTAATAGAAATGCCAAAACACTTATCTAGTTAAACTTAAAACATCACTGTTACCATAAATTTAAAAACTTTGCACACTTTCAGCTTCTTGATATTAAAAAAGAACTATTTAGAACTTACTTTCAAGAACTGACCAAGTTAATTTTGATAAGTCAGGTCTGCACAGTAAGCAAGGGCTGGTTGGATTTGTGTCTCCTTCACCATAACAGAGTCCATCTATGTTGCACGTTTTCTCCTTTTAGAGAAATGTAAATGTGATACATTAATGCTTTTGGTTATCAAACTGATTACAAATTTGTAAGTATCAAACAAAATCTAATCATTCTGCACTTCTATTAAACAACTAAGCTTTTTTATAAATCTAAACAACTGATAGTAAGTTTGGTTTTATGTGGTAATTATATGAAGAGCTTTTGGTTTGATTTTTTACATTTAAAATTGCCTCATCCCAGCTTCTCTTTCTGTGCATTGAAAATCCCTGTTGGAAACAAGAATAGGGTATGTTCTGCTAATTTTTCTACATTTTTTTCTCAGCCTAAAATAATGCATATTTTCATAATAGAGAGTAGTGAAACACATACCTTTAATGTACATAGCCCAGATTCTTGTGGCTCACATGTCTGACAGGCTCCATCATATAATGTCATTGTTTTAGAGTTGCTATAAACAAATCCATCATTAGAAATCTGCAAGGTGAGCAGTAAAAATGGATTAACTGATACAGGTATGAATATATCACCCACATAGTCTGCTAGCATGAGCTTCCACTCATTAACAGATATCCATATGCAGGTGTCCAAACTTTCACAACAGTCATCAGAAATCTAATCAAGCCTGCCAAGGAGTCTAGGCAGATTTTGACCAACTACACATCAGTGTCTACTTTAAGGTAAATTGAATTGTTTGTAGGGTCTATTGACCTTATTGACTACATCTGTATGATAGCTCAGATATCTGCTCACAGGGATCTGTACATGTGGCTGAGCTCAACTCAGTTCTACCAAAGATGGATCCAATGCAATTTGAAATACTCTAGGGTAACTACTTGGCCTTTAACTTCTGCACTTGAAGAACATGTGTCTCCTGCAGTCCCCTTGTAGGAGAACACTATCAAATGATACTTGACACTTAAGCTTAGGTGGCAAGACTGAGGCCCCAAGTTAAGCAAGTTGACTTCTCCCCTTAGTACCATTAAATAAAAAATAATATCTATGTGATATATTTTCATCTTAATAGGAAGATTTGTAAAAGAATAGTTGAAATTTCTGAGAGTACCTTTATTTGCCATCTGGCAATGGGTTTGTCATCAACCACATCCATGACATCAGACTGCTGGCCATCATTCAGTAACTGGCAGTCGACAGTCCTGGCATTTTGGAAGATAGCTGGCATAGTTAGAGGTTCTCCAGGAATCCACTGTCTATCACTATACTGAATATAAAGACAGAAAATTTGTTTTTCACTGAAATACATCATGAAAACATTTTTACCAGAGAAAAACTCCCCATGTGTTGCAGTGTTTGAACAAGTCCAATGTGTCTGGATTAGAATGCAGTGGCAAATATTAGATGACAGTATTTGCACACACAGATTTTTAACTAAGCCTGCTACCGTGGAGGAGCAGGCAGAGAAGTCTTTCCTGATGCATGGCCCTTTGGCACTGCATTGCCAAGGATGTGCAGTCCCTCCAGCTGGAAGGTAATAGGAGGGTGAAACAGTGGGTGATCCTCAAACACCACTGATCTGACTCACAAGGGCCTCTGTTCCACTCCATCGCTGCTCCCGTGCCAGGACAGGCTCTAGTCTAAGGAACATGAGGGTTTTGGCAGGGCTCAGGAACCATTCTGGGTGTTGGGGGCAATGCTGGTAGTTGGCCATTAGCCCTTGTACAAACCAATAGAACATGACACCGTTGACCTGCAAACCTTTCTTGTAAACTGCTGTGAGGACAGGGCATCCAAGGATCCATCTTGAGAGCTCAAAATAATAGAATAAGGATGATAACACTATTTGACTGAAGCAATGATGTGGAAGTACGGATAAGCATATGGAAAATAAATAAAATGAGATAGAGCTAAGAATCTATGAAGACTAAGAATCAAGAGAACAGCAAGTAAAAAGGATTTTGAGCTTGAGTAGTTTTTACTGAGCTGGCATCTTTTTTTATTTACTGGAGCCAATCAAAACATTTTTTCAATCCCAATCCTCACATGAAAAGTCATCTGCTGTATAGGCCATGCCTTCTTTTTAGTTTTTTTAAATAGAAAAAGAAACACTTTGGATAAAAAGATGTATGTCCTACTTCTACTCCAACCCCACATTTTTTCCTTTCACCTTATATTTATTTAAGGAATTCACAGCAAAGGTAAGTATAAAAGCTAAATATTTCTAAACATGTAATTTTGAGTACATTTAGTACTGTAACCTTTGAAATGTGATACAGTCTACTGTCACCCTGAAAACTAAGCCTTCTGATCTTGTTTTTGTGACTACAAACATAAGTTGTTTATCACATTCCTTCTAAGAAACGTCCTTTGATGGATGATTTGCATGACCAGTGCGATTGGGTAGGTGGTAACTTAGTTATCCAATCCCTGGTCATAGTCAAGAATCTATAAATACTGGAGTCAGAGAATCAAGTTACTTTTTCCTGTCATACCACTGAGATGTGTTCGTGTGAATCATCCCATGTCCTTTAGTAACAGTCTATTTCATCAGAAACCTTTTGTTACTAGCTGGAGGCAAGTTCAATAATGTTTTCAGAAACAGTTTAACCTTTCAAAAGCCAATTAAAAAGCCTTCAGATGTGTAAGTATTCCAGCTCATAAAGTTTATAGAAACCAGAGTTCAATGCATAACAGAAGGAAATAAAACTGTATTTTTGTTTTGCAGAGATTAAACATACTCTCATCCTTTTAAGTTCTCCATCTCTGTAATCATTCAGGTTCCTGGCCATTTCCTACCCAAACCTCTATCAAGTGTCTACCCTAAACTGGGTAAGACAGCCCATGAACAATAGATTTGATTTAACATTTCAAAAGTGAAAATATTGAAAAGAAAAAGAAACTCTAAATTCTATCGTCATGCCTCTTCTACAAAATTTTGATCATTTAACTTCAATCTCAAAACATGTACAGTTCTGTATTATTGCAAGTCTATTGACATTTCCTTACATTCACTTTTTCTCCAGCCTGAAAAAAGAAACAAAAAAACCAGTATCCCAAACTTCCTTTCTTTCTTATTTTCAAGGAAAAAATTCACAGCTTTCTCCTCAACTGCAGCTAATAGCAGTAAAATGGCTCTTGTCACTAAAAGTGACTAATTAGGAAGTTTTTGTGTTGGGAGCCAAACACAGCACCACCAAGAGAGACTTCAGAACATTTTGCCATGAGTTAAAACTGAGACATTTCAAACTGTGATAAGTGAACTCCCAATAATTGTCTTACTGTGAGCTTGGGCTAGAAGTCTTTTAATATATGGGGACCGTAAACTTCGTCTTGACAATCATTTCAAGCCAACCTGAGTGGATACATATTGAGTTTAAGAAAAATCTATACCCAGCATTGCCTAATCTATCAAAATAATTTCAGCATCTGCGGGAAATAGCTAAGGAAATCTATTGTCTCAGGAACAAAATTTGCCATTGAATGGCTCCCCTTTTGCCAGCTCTCAACCCCTCCATCATCACACCAATAAAATACAGTTTTACTTTTAGCTTTTTTGTTCTCATGTCTAACATGACATAAAAACTTGTAATTGCTGACCATTTATTTCAGGCTACAACTTGTAAATTGCTTATATATTTGCCTTGATTTTTTTTTTTTTTTTAAGAATGAGCAGTAACAGTCTCTCTACACAAATTCCCCTTAAGTTTACGGTAAAACATTTTTTAATCTCCTGTTCAAACCTGACACATATCATTAAATAGCCATAGTATTCTACCTCTGGGAAATGGACAACATATCAAAAACACCTTTATCTTTTCCTAATAGATTTATTATGTTTATAAAAGGCTATTTCAAGCATTAGATTTGAGACAGAAATCTAGTAATGGCTTTAACCTTGCTGTCCTTTTTCAAAGAACTGGTACTTCAATTCCTCTCCATAAGCACTTAAAAATACAACGATGTACTGGTTGTTACTAATAGGGCTGCCCTTGCCCTTTTCTGATGGATAGCTGCTGTATGCTGTTATCTCACTCCCAGCTGCTGAACATTCCCATTATGTTCTGTATTTCTCTTATCGTGGAGGAAATGGCTATCTTGCAAAAGTCTTGAGTGTTTGCTGCAAAGTGCTGAGAGCCTTTGCTTTTAGCTTCCACTAAAGCATTGGGTTGTGCCCACATCAATGAATAATATGTTTGACATTTTGTCCCTTGTTCTTTAAGAAGTTTAAAATGCAACTGTCACTATTCAGGGAGACCTACCTGCAATTTGATGATTTCGCATTTCAGGTTCAATGAGTCTCTGAAGCCATGTCCAAACACTCTCACTGATGTGCATTCATACTGTCGGATATCACACAGCCCAGCATTCTCCAGCTCTGTAATTTCTGGAGCCTGGTCTTGGAAGCAGAGATTAGACAATAAATGCTAGTAGGAGAACTCACTCATATGCATTTACATTATGCAATATATTTATTTTTCTATCCAACCATGAAAACTATGTAAACAAGAAAATCTGGACGCAGCTGAAGGGAAGCATAAACAGAAAGATTTTACATTGTTAAACTGAAACTTTAAATTTAAAGTCAGGCTTCTGTCTTCTCTTGAACCTCAGTATTAGGAAGCTGAGAAATTTCAACTGATAACAAACACTTGTGAATATGTTTTGCTTTTTCAACTACAGTTCTTTATATCAGACTTCCAGAATAAAACTGAGATTAAACTAAGGCCTTAGAAATAGGAACTGAAAAGGAGAAAGTTGTGCAATAATTTGTATAGGGATTTATAAAGGAATTATTTTTTATTAAAAACTAAAAACTTAAAACAAAAACAAACCCCAGAGACAACCCAAATCTCAGATGGAAGTTATTTCAGGAGGTAAATTGACACACCAGAACACTCAAAAACATTTTTTTGAGCTAAAACCAGCTTATTTTATTCCTCTTGAAGTAAAGTATTTCTTATTATTCTATTCCCTCTTTCTCTATTTGCTCTTAAATAAGTCATTAAAACAAAAACACCATTGCAAACCAAAATATTAACAGGTTTTATTTTGAAAGAGTTTTGACTTTGGTAGTACTGTTCATATTTTTCCAGTAATTTTTCAACTGAACTTTTAGGGAACATTTTACCTACTGAAAATGAAAAAAAAAAAACCCTTCCCAGCACTATTTACTATACCTCTTTTTTCTTCACCACTATCTCTCTAACCATTAGCTTACAGAGATGTAACACCACTGAAGACAAAACCATCCCACTTAAGAGTTAATAAACAGGATTACATAAACTATAGAAACCTAGGGGAGGAATGAATGTGGTATATTTTCCCTGAAGGAGATAGCATGTGAAAACATTGCCAGTCTCTTGGGGCTTCACTTTGCATTGCAAACTGATTTTTTTAACCTGACCTATTAGAAACTAAGCTCATGTTTTGTCCTTGGAAACAAGAAAGCTGAATGCAAAATAATTACAGCTGTAGCAAACTGTAACTAAATAATTGAGAACCCTTGTCCATGCACAAGAGCAGGAGAGAAAGGCAGCAAAACAAATACACTTTGCAGAAATACTGAGAACATTATTGAAGTAACTCTCATTTTCTCCCCACTTACCAGACAGTATGCTGCAGTCATATGAGCTGTAGCCCTGAAAACATGCACAGCCCCATTCTGTACATTCCCCATTACCACTGCAGAGACTGGGACACTTTAAAGCAGTAAGTAGACTCTCAACAGACTCTTCAAGTTCCTGTGGGTTGTAATTTACTTCTTCTAAAATTCTTTTCTCACATTCATTCTCCAGCAGAGCTACGGAAGCTTCTGCCCAACCGAGGTCATCTTTCAGCAGCAAATCTTTAACACACATATCGATGGCATCCCCCGTTCGCCCGCCAAGGAGGGCACCACAGGATCTGCCTATGCTGGAATTAGCTACTGCCTGCTGGCACAGGAACAAAGCACTAGATTCAGTGAGGCCTGAAGGTGTGGGCCAAGAAGGAAGGAGCTTTTCATCTGTGTCAGTGGCATGGTCCTCTGGGAAAAAATAACTATATCCCTCTAAATCTGTTTGGCTGAGACTTTGGAAGACAAATACTGGATGGTATTCATAATAATTTTGACGCTTCCTTCTACTTGTAGCAGATTGACTTTTGTGAAAGTGACTGCTGTAATGCTGAGAATTTCTCCTAATGTATAAGCTTGAACTTCCCTCTCTCTCTGTACCTGTATTTCCCACTGAGGTGGCAGAGAGATGCGAGTTTACTAGTGATGTTTTGTGAAGTTTGGTTTGATTATTCTGCCTCTGCAGAAGTGCAGATGAATCCATTTTGTGTGCAGATGAGCGTTTCTTTAAGCCCCTGACAAGATCAGCAGGACCAAGATATTCAGCAGTGACATCCAGTCCTGGTATCAAAGAAAGAAATCTACCATTTTCACTTTCTTTACAAGACAGAGGAGGTTCTGACTGAGTAACTGTCTGCAGTTTGTTTGCTGGTTGATATAATCCGGCATCTTCAAGTGTACAGTCACAGAAGAAAATTTTTCTAGAGGATGTTAATGAAGCAGGTGTCTTGTCGAACAAGCTTTCTCCTGGTAAAATTCTAGTGAGGAAAGGAAAAGGTGAAACTGTATCATCTGAACTATTTTCTTTGTGTTATTAAAGTATTAACTGATTTTTGTTCTTTGTTGTTTCATACTTCTACAGCATAAGTCTGCAGCACACAGCTGTATTTAAACACCAGTTAAAACACAAAACTGCAGGAGTATTTTCTGCATACCTTGGTACTTTTGTTCCACACCTGATCAAACTAATCTTACATCATAATGCTTAAATACTTACTTGGCAATTAAGTTTCAAATTTCTCTTAAATTAATTACAGAATGTAATTATGATATTCTAATATCAACTTAAAAACTTTAGGAGAATTTTTCAATTATTACTTTTACAAGTTTTTAAGAGTGTGAAGGAAAGATAGAACCAAAAATGATGGCAATTGATTTATCAACAGAAGCATTTTGTTACCTCCATTCCTTAATAAAAGACAAAGGAACATTAGCATTGTTTGGGATTTCCATGCCACTCGCAGTGTGATAGTCATTCTCTGGATTTCCATCAAAGGTGCCACAGAGTCCCACTGTATGTCTGTAATCTGAACTGGGTGCCCTAAGTGTTATGCTCATTCCCCATTCACTCACATCAGCACGAACAAAAGCTCCAGAATAAAACAAAACCTAAAAAGAGTTTGAAGATAGCATCATGAGAAACATGACTTTTTATTTTACATGTTCTGTAAGCAATTATTTACCACTTACTGTTACTTTTCTTCCCAGGTAGGATTCAGTGATTCTGACATTGCTTCCTGTTGTGTCTCTGTTTATTACAGATAAGTGTGGCTGTGATTCATGGAGCTGACCACTGCACATGTCAAATGCAATTATATCACTTCCTTCCTTAGCAACAAAGCCACAGTTGCAGGATGCTGGGTAGTGAAAACTTCCACAGTCCCACTGGCGAACATGAACTTCAAAATCTCGAGATGTACTCTTGTAGAGAACAAATGTTCCTGTTTTAAAATTGTCATAGACTCTAGAATCAAAAGAATAACACGTGATATCACTTTGGTTGTGAAATAATTGTATCACTCCATGTCAGCAACTTTATTTTCAAGCAGATTTCTAATATTTGGTGAACAGTGATACTGAAACTCATTTTCCCAAGTCAGAAAAAACAGTACAGCCCCCAGAGCAAAACACAGCTTTATCCTGAGCAAACATCTTCATATCTTCCTCTGAGCAGGTATAAATTTAAAAAAAAAATAAAAAAATTTTAAAATCTTATTTTTCAGCAGAAAAGAAGGATCATGACTGGAATATATGTAGACAATGGCTATGAATGGAAACATAAGCATGAAGCCACTGCCATTCTTTGATTTTAACAACGCATATGGAGGGTACTTCTTAACCTTTGTGTTTCTACAATGGTACACCTATGCAGCAAGAGCAATAAGATGCATAGCAGTGTGCATGTGGGGGCAGCTGCTGAAAACTGCACAAGTACCCTTGACAAAATGATTTAGAAAGTCACATCCTTTTCCAAAGGTCTGCATTATTAAGATGGAGATGCTTATTCCCAATGATCATTTAAGATGAAAACCATAAATAGAAACTTGCTTTTTTTCCTTAGGGTTAGCCATCTGTCCCCTGAAGCAAGGTTAAAATAGCCAATTTAATGATTTAGCAGCAAGGAAATAAAAAAATAGAAAAAAAGCAGAAAGAAAACCCCCAAACTTTTGCTGTAAGTTTAATAGCCTCTTGGCTATAAATGGCATTTGACAGTTGATTGTAGACTGTCAAATTGCTTTGTGTATTATGGGCCAACAGACAAACTGCAGATAGCTGCACTACTGGGACTGCATCAGATTGTCCATAATTCAGTAGGTAATTCGTTTCCTCAGTTTGAAAAATAAAATAGCAACATAATTTATCCTTAAAAAGAAAGCTATTTCTCTGCAGCATCATACTTCCAGACAGACCACATTGCAGTAAAACACTGCTTCAAGAGAAAGCTTGATCACAATGCTTCCATGGTTACAATGACCAGTTAAAACATCCCTAAAACTTCCACTGAAGGAGAAACTGCAAGAAAAAGATAAGCCCATTGACTTTATTAGTAGTAGTGAAGTTCTATCAGAGAGCCAATCAACTTTAATTTCCCCTTCTGTTATCATGTGTGGGCTGAACATCGTTTTTTTGAGGCAACATATCCTCTTCTTCCCACCCTGCCACCTGAAATGTGCTTCTGCTGAACAAAGAATATAAAACTCACAGGTGTAGAGCCGGTATTTGTTCAGACATCCTTTGTGAATCAGAAATACCTTGTAAGAAAGAAGCATACCAAAACCAGCTGTGGCTAAAAAAGCTGTTTTCACTTCAAAAACCTTTTTGGCCAGTGATGTGCAGTGACAGCAGTAAATAAACTGCTTTCAATGCCACTGATAAATGCAGCAAAATGCTACCCAGACAGCAGACAGCGTCTCATAATTTTATCCTTACAAGGATTCAGATACTGACACACAGAAATAGGGAAACCATGCTTTTGTTTGGAAACACCACTGCATTAAAAGTTTTGTTTACTCCATCATTTCATCATGGTTCATATTTAATATACGAACATTTATATTTTTTGAAGTCAACAGACTCCACAGTTACCACTCCTCTTGTCCATTTGCTTCATTCTCTTGCCAAAACCCAAAACTTGCCTTTAGAAATGTAAATATTACAAACCTCATAAAGCACATTTATTGTCAAAAAAAAATTTTAAAGAACTCAGTGCAATTTCAGGAAACTACAGCTTACTTGTGTAACTAGCACAGATTTAGAATAAATACAGAAATAATTAAAGAAATAAAACAAACAGACCCAAAAAATAAAACAAACCCCAAAACCCACCCAAAAAAGCTCCCAACACGCTTAAAATTAAGAGCGGCAAGCCAGTAATTACCTTCCATCAAAAGTAATTATATGAGGGTCAGTAAATGAGTAGCAGTAGCTAGTGGGTAGATCCTTAACTGTAATCTTCAAAAGAAAGAAAAAAATTGTAAAACATGTAAGGTTAGGATATAAATGCACATTATTTACCTTATGGTAGTAGTTTAAATTCTAATAAGTATATTATATTATACTTTCAAGATTAATATTAAGATTTAAGATTCATCAATCTTAGTAGTTACTTCAATATTAAAATGTAAAAAAAAATATTCTAATGAAAACACAGAATTTCAAGAAAAAATAAAGCAACTAAAATCCACCACTTAGAAATCTTGCTGTGAATCAGCAAGTCAGAACCGAAATAAAAGCTTCACTAACACCAGCCACACTTCTGAACAGTTCACAGATCTTAACACTAAGATTTTCAACCTGTGTGCTTTCTGGAACATAGCCATTCCACAGGAAATTCTCACTGGATATAGGTTCAACTGCAATTCTGGTAATCCTGTCTCCATCCTGCATGAAGTCTGTCACAGCAGTGAAATAAACTACAGCTTGACTACAGATTCCATTACTGCAGGATTTTTGGAGAAGATCCACATGACAAGAAGAAAGAGCCAAGTTTAGACCTAATTGCTCTTTACCTGTTTTAAAGAAAACACATCATTAGAGAGTTCTTCCTCTAAATAAGCCACGTTCACCATACTAGTGTTAATATAGATGCTAACTTATTGACACACACTTCTATAAATTAAAATAATCATGCATTTTTCTTGGGTTTGGTTTGGTAATGCAAAAAACCTCCTCTCTACCTCTTCATACACACACCCAAGACAATGTTTTTTGCATTCTCCAGTTTGATAGACAAATGAAAATCATAATAGGCTTGATAATATGAAAAGGAATGGTTGTCTGCATAGCCAAGGCTCCTCCTGGTTCACAGGATTTGTGCTTGAGAAAATATTACAGAAAATGGCTACAAGAGTGAAAAACTATGACTTTGTGACTGCACATACAATATTTGCAATGCAACAGATAAACAAAATTACCTGAATTATAAACTGTACAAGTATTACAGTATTCTGTCTTTTCAAATTAAAGAATGTGGCTCTAATATCAATGCCTACCAAAGCATCTGCAAACTTTAACAAGTAATTCTTTCATATTTTCAGCAGCATCATATAGACTCTGAATACTTGAACATTTTAGGAAGTATTTTGCAGTATAACAACTTCTCCAAAGAAGGAAACCAACACAGTATTTATAAAAAGATACAAAAATATAATTAAATAAACAAAATGTAACAAGGGCAATACTTACCTTCATCAACACTGTTTAATGTTAATGAGATTTTGCAGTCACTTTTTAGCTGGCTAAATTCAGGACAAGGAATAGGAACGCTACTTTCTATTGTCAGTCTGTATTCCTTCCCATCTTCTGATATATCATATGTTTCTGGATGTATCTAGCACAGAAGAAATTGTACTTAAAATGTAATTTTGTGAGTAAACTGCAGCACTGCTTCCTAATCAGTTAGGAGTGTTTATTTACATGGTCTGAGGAGCAAAGCATATTGAGGAGAGGATGCAGACACAGCAGCCATAGTCTTGAAGAGGTGAGTAAAGGGGCAAGGATAAGGAAAAGGCAAGAAAAAAGGTTAGCTAGAAAGGAGGGAGTTAGAAAAACACATTTTCACCACAAAACACATTTCACCACCTTGGAAGCTAAGATACAAACAGCTTTGTGTACTGTCTGGGTGGGAGGAAGGAAATGGAAGCTACCTAAAGGTAACAATTCAAAAATAATTTGGAAGCACCGTATTTCTGCTGGATTCCTCTCTGCAAGCTTACAATACGGATCACCAAAAACACATAATCAAAAATTCAATTAAAGACCAGTAACAGGAGCCTACAGCTGATCTTGGTAGGCTGAATGGAGTCCTGAATGCAACCTCACAAGGAAACAGAGAACATATTGCCTCTTTGCAGGGTACACTGCAGAACTGCACACATGAGAGAAATCCGGGCCCTGATGCTACAGAAACAGGCTCAGGCTAAGTCAGCAGGACTATACCCAATATGTAACTAATGACATGCATTCTGTCTTTATGGAACTGGGGTTCCATTCTTGGCCAGCAAATGGGTCTCTGTAGCTCCATTCACAGTAGGAACTAAAACTAGTTTGGTGCTTGGCCTCTGACCAAGCAGCACAGCATAGCCCAGCCCACCTTCCAGCTACCCCCCTGCAAGCCCAGACCAGGCTGGCTCAGACTTGGTGAGCACAGCATCAGTCATCTCCAGCTGCTGGAAACCAAGGCCTGCACTGTGTGTGCCAGGTGCCAATTCAGCCGTCCTGCACCTTGAGTACGTGGGGAGCACACAAACCACTGTGACTCTCTTCCTTCTGGACAAATTTAAGTCCACCCCAGTCAACAACAGGCTCTATTAATTCACAATTTTTATACATTTTAAGTGCCTTCTAGTCAGAGGACTGACTGCTAGCAATACTCAAAAATTCCACCTACATTATGTTTTCACAAAGTTACCTTAATTCCAGCAAAAAATTCCTTGCTCTCAACTGAAGAGCTTTGTATATCTGGCTTCTCCATGAAAAAAGAAGAACTGCTACAGTAGACCTGTAGGGTGAAAACAGAATAACAGAATACATTTTTGGTATGAAGTGGTCACATGAAGACAAAACTTGGCCACAATGGTCAGTTAATTAATAATGGTTAATAATGGCTAGTCTTCCAGTTGCACCAGAAGGCAGCAGTTGCCAATGGTACTTGGTGAATACAGCTAAAGAAAAAACACAGAAACAGACTGAATATCCTAGGACCTTTTCCTAGCATATTCTACCAGTGCTGCAGAGATTTCTTCAACTAATGGCTGCAAAAAAATATTTAATGAAGACTTTAAAAATATTTTCTGAAGCATTTCTGCAACCAATGATATCTATGAAAATGTATTTTACACTTGTTTACATGTTATTTACTGCTTTTTCTCCCATTTCATAGTTTTTGCCTTTTATTTAGTAACCATCACTTCTTAGATTATGTTTTTCCTGATGTTATAGACCTGGATAATCTCAAGATGAGGAATTCAGTCTGACTTCCCTTCACTGAATCTGCTTCATGCTACTAGGCACTGTGGTTTTGTTTTGGCTTGCTGTTTGTTTTTGTGTTTATTTTTATTTTGCTGTATCCATTTTGAAAGGTATTGACCACACACGCAGTATTTCTGATCCCCCCAAAAAATAAAGTGATTCAGTGATACCTCAAATCAGGAGGTAGTTTATGATTGTGCCTTTCCTTTTGACTGTCACCAAGCCAACACTGTCAGGCAAGTTTTCACAAAGTCCCCATATGACTTTTGGGCAGTAACATTGCTATCCATAAGCCACCCAGGCAGCCTGACTTTGGCTTGAACATGTATATGCATACCAACCATGGGGTTTTTTGTTTTTTATTTTCTCCAGAAAAAATTAACATGTATTTTGGTATATATAAGTAAAAGATGTATTGATTTTTTTCTATGCTTAGGCTTCTCAAAGTTACTATGAGAGCCTAAGTCTTCTTCTGGTGCAGTGGAATGTAAGGCTTTTGATGGCAGAGAGTAAAACATAAATCCTAGACACAAAACCAGTAAGCAGCAGCTCATCCAAAGTTAAAAATACATATCTAAGGAATCAACAACACAGCTTTTCACAACCTCTGGCTCTTACTGCCTCCCACTGACATCAAGTTGCATCCAAAAAATCCTCTCAATTTACATTATTCAAATAAAAATTTACCTCCTGGAGGAATACTGCACTGTATTGAGACAATCAGTCTCAAAACCTCAAAGACAGTGGTAGTTAAATTTCTGTGATATTTACATATTCATATGGGAAGTTGGAGTAAATAAGTAGACGCAGTAGGGTTCTACCAAGAAAAATTGTACAGCAAGGTGTTGGACCTCTCTCTAAAAACTGCAAGTGTCTACTGAGCCAGATTTACAAATATACCAAGAAATCATAATAATGCTTTAACATACTCTGTCTCCAAGTCTGACGTTTATCCCATCTAGTTCTAGAAGTGAGAAGGTATGAACTGCTGTTTCATGTGTAAGTTCTTCTTTGGCACCTTCAGGAGAAAGTCTTGACCAAATTACAATGAATCCAACAGAGCTGTTTGCAAAAGGAATGCCAAATGTACACCTTAGGTAGATGCTGCCTTTGATCATCTCTGCTACAACTTCAGGAACAGATGGAAGTGGTGGTGACACAGATGGAGATGGTGTAGCAGCCAGGTTACCTAGTCAAACAGAAGTGTGGTCTGTGCTTTTTATTCTGTGCAAAATCAGTATTGGATGTAATGACATTGACATCTTCTGCCAATTAATACACTAATAGTATTTACCTTTTTATATGTGGAAATACTACATAAATTCTTAAGAGAATCAAAGAAAAAATGTGTATCTTCCTTTAATAATTATTAAACAAAGAAAAAATCTTTATGAACTTTTGATTATATTCTAGACAATTAAAAGGTGGTAAAGAGGAGTAAAAAACCAATCCAAATAAACCTAAACCAATGACAGTAAAAATAAACAAGAGAATAAAATGCAATTAAATATTTCAATAGGCAAGAGAGAGCAAGATGCAAAGGAATGTGCCTTACAGAAGAATAATTTCACTATTTATGAGAAAAGTGGGGGAAAGAAAAAGCAAAAAGGAAAAAGAAGAAGGCTATTTAGAAAGGAACAGAATAAGCAATGATATGATTTGTAGATACCTCTTATATTTTACTCCTGAAGAATCAAAGTAATCTGTCAGTCACCATCATTACAGTTACTTTTTGACATTTTGATAGCTACTCAAAATATTCTGTGAAAGAACTTTTGTAAATGCAAGTTTATCTGCAATTACCTCCAAAGTGCTCATTTTGCAGCAAAACAAGCAATGCTGTTGATAACATGAACACGTTTTTATTATTATTTATTATTTGGTGATATTCAAGTCAGAATATCAGTAAATGTTGACATTATTGGGTCACAGATGCACAGAAAACCTTGAAAATCAAAACAAGATACTCACTGCTACAGACACCTTCAACTTCCATTCCCTCAGGATCACAGGTCTGTGGCCTTACATCTGAAACAACTATAAGGTGTTTTTACATTGTATATTCACACACATACAGAGTACGAACACCAGTGCTCTTAGATTATAGACCAAATGTCACAAAACATTAATTGAAGTACAAATTTTCAGAATAGAAACAATCTTGTAATTGAATCCATGTACAGCTATGACAGCAGTGAGCACAATGTTTTGTGCAGGAAATCATCTAGGAGGAAGGGTACAGAACATTCTACTACAACTTTTTCTGCTGATGTGCTCAGCCAATACTTATACATGTTGGCAGTGAATAAAACAGAATTATACTATTCTCTGAAATATATATTTTGTCTCCCCAAATTCTGAACACTTATCCTTTAACTGTAACCCTGGACAGTGAAATTCAATGCAGACTTGCTTTGAAAGAAATCACCTTTCCTGCAGAAGCCTAGGAAAAAGTGCTTGTGGACTGCTATTGTTTGTATTTTGAATGCTATAAGAAAATAAGTGGAATTTGACTTAAACATGAAAATGCCAGTTAGTCACTCTACTCAAACTACATCAGAAGGGCAGCAGCAACACTGGAAATCCCATTCACCAAAAGGAATGAAGAGCAGACTTTGCTGTTCCACGCTTCAGTTGTATAATGTCTGAATTCCTTAGCATGTAGAGGACAGGTGAAAATTTGCATCAGGTATTTACAGCTGTCAAGTTTTAAAGAGAAAAAACATGGTAACCTAGATACAAAAAGCAGTACAACAGAACAATGTGCTTCACATGACAACATCATCTTGAATATGTGCATTTAAACTCAAAATGTGTTTCAGATTTACAGTGTTCAGTAGAGGCAAATAAGAGTTATGCTTTTTGCCTGCTTTGTTTTGAGGTAGTAAAAATTTGATAGCTCGCTGTCTAGCTATGGTTTTACATCTTCCTTCCTCATCATGTACCAGGATCCAAAGTAAATGCAAGTCCTATTGTGCAGGAGTTCTTCACTGTTTCAGGCACATGCTTGCTGAACCCTTAGAGAATGTCTTAACAATTCTGTTAAGCAGTTGAAAGTAGTCAGCAACAGAGAACATGACTCCAAGCAATACAGCATATGATGCATGAAAATACTGCTAGTATTTTCATAATGGTGTGTTGAGCTAATAAGAATTTCCTACTACACTAATTTGTCACTGTTTCACAGTTTTTATAACTGTAAGGATTTAACCTTGGCTTGCTTATCTGAAAAATCTGTCATGAATAATGAAATACTGAAGTTTTGAGCTCTGAACACCAACATACTTTTGCAACACAAGCGGCCAAGTCCATAGAAGACATTGTTATAAAGGTCTCCTTTCTCACAGTACTAATAAAATGTGTATAAATAGAGCATTTCTGTGTTGGATTTTCTTCTAGCAACAATATGTATGCACTCCAGAAGGGTGATAAGAATTACAACAAAAATACTCCTAACAGTGCTATATAATAATTGACAGTTCGATCAAGTTCTTAAGAAAAAATTTTCTGATACATAATTCTTTGCATGTTCAGTAATGGCTATTTGGACAATCTGAGTGCCATGAATTACATTGAATTTTGACTTCTAGGTGTGTCTTATAACCCCACCTCATTATATGGAAAATTGCAATTCTTAAGTTTCTAATATTTGAAAATTAGTCAGATGCTACATTTAAGTTTAAGAGGGGTGAAGTGAACCCACCTCACCATTTCAGATCATTTATTCTATCATATCAATAATAAAAGTAAGGATTGCAAGAGATCTGAGGTAAAATTTCTAGGAAATTTTATTTCCTGATATTTCTACTCCACAAAATATCAGACAGATATAGATCAGAAAAACACTTATAAACACATATACTTAGCTGAATTGGAGCATGCATTTTCTCACCTTCTGCACAATACCCCATGCATCCTTGGGTGGGCTGCAGTAAGTAAACAAAGAAGCCTCCACAGTTCCTCACCCTGACAGGGATTCGGAAAAGACAGCAGTCTTTGGAAGTGCTGAAGAAAAACTGCCACGTAGCACAAGCTGTTAACTGCTTGATCTCACCAGGTCGAGGCATGGATTCTGACTCCCTCAGAGACAACCAGACAGGGGCTTGAGTCCCACAGTGATTCATCTTCAGTACCGGAGAAAAACATCAGGAAATGGTTAATGCTACATCAAACCGTTGCTGTGCTTTAATGAGAGGTACATATGCAATTAATTTATCACATGAGCTTTTAGCAAAGTTCAGCCAGTGTAACAGAGGGATTGCTGACTTTTCTCCTCAAGGCTGGATACAAATGCACACAGAAGAGACTTAAGTCCTTTATTCACCCTAATGAATTTGTGTTTGTTTCCAAAGACAGGCTATAATTTAGTGCCCAAAGAACTTAACTGAAAGCCATATCTGAGTGTTTTGCTCAGAAAAGCTCACAGCTGTGTTATGGCTTAGTGAGCTACTTTGCACCATTAACCTACAGTAAGTGACTGTGTGGATGCCATCAGAGCACAGCCAACACACTGCAGAGCAGAAGTACACTGAGTATCACCTAAAGGTATTAAAGCTGTCATGTTTTATCTGCCCTTTGCCATCAACTGAAGGCTCAACTAACC
The DNA here is from genome assembly GCF_001522545.3 of Parus major. NCBI lineage: Eukaryota > Metazoa > Chordata > Aves > Passeriformes > Paridae > Parus > Parus major. The sequence goes on from NC_031769.1 coordinate 27,107,623, forward strand.
TCCTAAATTTATTCTAAGAGGTGTGGGAAGCTGATGCATTAGTATGTTAGAATTATTTTATATTCATTTAAAAGCACTTAATTGATTGGATTTTACCTTATTTTTTTAAGAGACTGTGACAAGAAAATTTCAATTCATTAGAAAAATCAATGCTATGATATTCTAATGACATTTTCAGGTTTTTTAAGGAAGGAAACATTTTAAAAAGGGGAAATTAAAAAGATCTCCTTAGAATATAACAGAGCTCCAAAATAAAGCTACAAATAAGCTCTGAAATAAAGAACTAGACATCTGAAGTATTAAATATTTCCAGTAATTCTTGAGTTTTTGGAGGCTTGCAGATGACAAGGCAACTAATATTCAATTACCTCTGTTAGTTCAAGTCACTTTAGAAGTAATCTCTTTTCTGTGACATGACTTTAGAAGCTCCTCAGTTACTGGCTTCATGCAGCTACAAGCCTTTATACTGCTCTCACATGGCCTTCCTAACACACTGACCATCACACAGCTCCAGCTTTACAACATGATAGCTCTGCTATGCTGCCACTGGGAAGATTTCTTTACCACTGAGTGGAAATTACAGTTTTCAAGTGCTCTAAAAGGGATTTAATTTACCATCCTCTGCTACTGCCCATTCAGTGTAAAATTTTCAATGCTTAAGACTTAATTTTGCAGTTAACACATTTTGAATATAATCAAGTATTTAGACAAGATAGGAACTTTGTATTGTTCCACATCAGTCCCCATAATCATACTCTTTTTCATACCTATCCTACTGAAAAATTCTTCACCAAAATATCTGTTTCCCAGAATGAAATGATTTGTAACAATACCTCCACACACTTGGTTGGCATCTCAGCAGGCTTATCAAAAATCATGAAGCGATACCATCCTGGTGCTAGGGAATGGTCACAGATTAAATCCTGAATAGCTGATTGCTGGAGGTGGGATGAATCAAAATCCACACTTCGGTAAGGGCTCTGCAGGATCCGATGTCCACCAGGAGAGCATTCATGAACTGTGGAGCAAGAGTTTTTCAAGTAAAAAGGTGGAACGCCTAACAAGTATTTTAGAAAAGGTGTTAAGCATTTTTAAAGGAAAATAAGGATATTTTCCTTTAAAACTGATTTTATGGAAGAATATGTTGATGTCTTAGTAACAACAATTTTGCATGTTAGCACTCTGAAATTTAATAGAATTCTTTATGTCAAAACTCTCCTTCCTTTAGTGGACAATAAATGCAGTAATAACCACACAGTCATTTACCCTGGATGCAAAACCTGTGGGAAAGAATACATTTATACATTCTACCTGGATTTTGATTTTTCTAGTTCCATTGATTTTTATGAAACCTGAATACAAATGGGGTGTCAGATATTCAAGAATATAAAAAACTTACTTCAGGAGGAGCAAGGTTTAGCCAAAGGTATTTTCAGAATAGATTACCACTTTATAGAACACCTCTGCATGAAATTAAAAATTGCCTCAGATGGATGAGAGATAGGTGGATAGCTGCATGCAGTTTGTATGTATACATGCAGAACATAGCAAAAGTGTGTATTAAAATGGGTAGATACTTGATTACACATTTTAAGTAAATTTGTGTGAATGACGTATTAAATTATAATAAAGAAAATACAACTGCCAAACATATTTTTTCACACCTAAGTGACCTTGTGGCCTCAAAAATCTCTCAAATTTTCTGATAAATAAAATGAAGGATCAGAATCTGAAGAAGTCTTTATCACAGTTTTTTTGGCTTTTTTTTTTATTTTGTTGTTTTTGTTGTTGTTGTTTTGGGGTTTTTTGTAATTAAACTCATTTAGAAATAAAGCAGAATGACAGAATTTCTGAGTCTGATCTGGCAGGTGAGTTGACTTCTGTTGAAGACAGTGACAACAAAAGTTCTGGCTAATGGCATATTTACATGTAACATACTGAATAATCATTCTTGTTTAGTATTGTGCTTGGGAAGGGAAAGAATGTAAAAGTAAGGGAACGTTTATATATAAGTGACATTAAAAGTATACCCATCTATTTACCTTGCTTTTAAAAATGATGCTAACTGTGAACAGAATTTCTTGTTATACTGAATGATACACTAAATCTTGATTTTTGCCTTCATTATGCTACTATTGAATTTAAAGATGCAGCTGTAAGCAAAGCTGTCTAGTGTTACATTTGGAATATGAATGCTCTGATCTCCAATTTTTGGTCCCAGGTTTGTCTGTATATGTTACATATTTCACAACACAATGGTATAATTGTGTCACTGATTAGAAACATTTTGGTTTATTAATATAAGATAGTTTACTATCTTCCACATTTTTCATGTCATTCTAAATAACCACTATTATAAAACAATTTCAAAACCAGGTAATTCCCTACCTTTAAATGGAGAAGATGCCCTAATAAAAGAATAGACTTTATCTCTTTTAGCACAGTATGAGAATCCTACAGTCTTTCAAAGACTGAAGATTTAATCTGGTACAGCTTTAGGCTACCCAGGCAGGTAACAATAGCTTTATCTTCTATCCTCTAAGGACAGCTGGAAGTCAGTGTGATTGACTGTGCCACCACTGTGTTTCTGAGTTTCCTGTAGTAGCCTGTAGGCTATTCATGTCCATACAATTTGACCTTACAGGGAACTTACCCTTCACTGGAATTTAGAGAAAAGCCCTTGAAAAATCACAGGTCAGTCATGTGTGTTATTGAAATGTTTTCCAAGCAAGCTACAGCACAAGCGGTTTACGAACCATGATGAAAGTTTCTTCCTGTCCTCTAATTTTTACTGGAATTCTCCCTTTCGTACAGCACCCTCATTAGTTTTCTTTCCTGTAACTGAATCACTCCTGAAACAATTAATATCTGTTACCTTCTCCATTAATAAATCAGGCTAGACATGAGACAAGTCTTTATTTTCTTTTCCTCCACAGTTTAATTAGATCATCATTTGATAGATCTTTAAAACAGCTGACTGTAGTCACTTGTAATAGGGTTATAAATCCTACTAAAGATCAAATTATAAGTTTCTTATTATTATGCATATCACTTTAAAAGGCCATCCAGCTCTTTATGAATCCAGTGTATCCTTTTCTCCTTTCTAGAAATATGCTAATATATCCATAGTTATTGTTTGGAAATATTATGTTGTGTAACACTGGTTTGTTTTTTTTATTCTTTTTCATTCTGCAAAACAACTGAAAATATCTGTCATCATCAACAACACAAAAAAAACCAACTCTTTTTACACAACTGAGTGTAACCAAACTGCTGTCTTACTTTAGCAACAGCAGAAACAAATAAATTATCATATTTATGGACAGACTCACAAAAAATTAATGTCATGTTCTCTGCAAAAACATTACCCCTGCAGAACAGATCTGTTCCAACCAGAAGCATTTAAGAGGGAGTTGGCTACACTTTCCACTGAAATAATAATTTCCTTATTCAGGATGCCTTAAATAAAAACAGATTTTGATATAAGCATTCTTTCAAATATTATTCTCAGAATGATGAATACTGACTTTGCTGAAATGCACCAGAAAAGCTTTGCCTGTGTCTAACACACAGCAATTTTACAGAATCACAGAGTAGTTTGGGCTGGGAGGGACTTTAAAGATCATATAGTTCCAACTTCCACCACACAAACAGGGACACCTTTCACTAGATCAGGTTGCTCAGGGCTCCGTTCAAGCTGACTTTGAACATTTACACAGATGGGGCAGTCACAGCATCTCTGGGCAACCTGCTCCAGTGCCTCACCACCCTTACAATAAAGAATATTTTTCTAATATCTAATTTAAACCTACTCTCCTTCAGTCTAAAATCACTTGCCCTGTCACAACACACCCTTGTAAATAGTGTTTCTCCATCTTTCTTGTAGGCTTCCCAATTATTGAAATCTGACAAAATTATAAGGAACTGAAAACAGATTCTGATAGCTTGAAAGTGCTAAGGAAGGTTAGTCACAGAGCAGGCTTACTCACCAGCTCTGTCCAGGATGTGAGGAACATTAAATTAGGGGAAGACTTTTGTGCTACTGGTGACTTGACTTCACCCACAATCACAAAATATCCTAACATGTTCTGACACAAAACAGAAAACTTATGTAAGTTTTAACAAAATTTAGCATTTATTCATGATTGTTCTTGACAAAAACCTTTCCATAAATATGGAAATATTCTTTTTAATTATTTGTATTGTCCTTTAAATGTATTAGTGATTTAATAACTTTCCTTTTAAATATTTGCTATAGAATAGTGAAATTCCAATTATAAAATACACTTGAGAAATAAGACCATAATGTCCAGTCTCCTTTGTAGATTGTGCACCTGTCCTTTTACTTAAACTCGAGGAGATGCACACAAAGGCTATCAGTAGGTTATTACGAGAGAGACTTGTTTCTAGAAAGTTCTAACTCTCCCATTCTGTTTGAAGGTCTAGATACTCTACACTATCTGCTGAAAAAGAAATCCATTCTGGGAAAATATGCAGCTATTTCCCTAGCATTTGAGTTTACTTATCACATTCTGTGCTTCTTTCTACAAACACCCTATATATACTGCACATGGCTCGGTACTGTTCTTCAATTTGTGTCTCAACACACCAGGAAGAATTTGATTCCATATTCGCTTTTTCCTGACTCTCTTCAGGGTTAGTGCAGTGGGCTTTGCTTTGATCCATCCTGGACTTCCTTGGTCCTGATAGATACTGAGAAATGTGACCCTAAACTGCAACATCTTAAACACATGGAGAGCCTTGTGCTAGAGGATGAGCCTTTTGGGAGAGATACAGATGAAACCTTTGCCAACACGTTGAGGTTTCTACCATGGCTGCTGTAAACTGAGTCACGTAATAGGTCCTCTGAACACCTTAACCAAAAGTCAAAGAGGTTCCTGAAGTCAACACAGGAGCTCATTTGCCACAAAAGGATATGAAATGGCTCCTGATGACTATCTCTAAGGCACTCAGGTGGAAAATGAGTTCCACAAAGGAAGGGCTTCTCAACTTCCTGTTCACATCTCTATTCTGTCCATGTGCAAAGAGGGGTCAATGATTTTCCACCTGTCCAGAATGTTTCAAACCCCATGGAACAGTAATGAACTGAGGACTGCCAGGTACAGTCTGGAGTAGAGAAAGGAAAAGGAGTCCCAGCAGAGTACAGATAGGCAAGAGTACAGTGGCAGCACTGGCAATCCAGTTCCTCAGGCACAAATAGCTCATAAGTGTGTATGTCCTGCTGCCCAAAGGCTTGGGTCTGGCAAATGACCACTAATAAACTAACAGTGTCTTTAGTAAGTGCCCACTGTGAGAGTGCTTTTTCTTGCATCTGCTGACCGTGAAGTATGCAGCATACCAACATCCTAAGGCAGAAATTAGAACTGTGACTGAATTTAACAAAAGCATTTGTGGATCTAAAATCTTCCAAAATAATAAAACAGAATAAAGTTCACTTTTTTGGAAAAAATTATCCTGGAAAATCTCTTCAGAATACTACTTTTAAAGGAGAACCTAAAAATTACTGTAACTACCTAAAAATGCCATTTTCTTTGATGAGACCTATAAAAGAACATGAGCAAATTGTGGCAATGACAGTATTGCAATCCCATGGAACAGGAACATGGTGACTCTTATGCACGGACCAATGAAGAAAATCGAATCCGCACACACAAATTAATACATCTTTACAAATAACCTCATTAGACTGGGTGTTAAAACACTTTTCAAAAACTTCTGTTCATACCCTACGAGATGAAATAATCGCATAACCTTTCCGAAAGTGTAAAACGCATGGTTATACGTTTTCCAGTAGTTCTCACTGCAATACGTTATTGAATCTACACCTGATGTAGGTTTTCTATCCGAAATTTTAAACTATACAGACACGGGTTTAGTGGTCCCGGGTAAGGATGAGCCAAGACATTGCCTGTGCTCCAACACGCAAGCGAAGAGCGCCAGGAAAAAAGCGTGGGAGACCCAGCACGCCTGGTCTTGGAGTTCCTCTCGGCAGGTTTTCCCCGCAGTGCGCTGTGACGAGCGCAGTTCCCACTTCGTCAGGTACAGAGTTCAGCCTGTTCCGGCCAAGCTGCGGCCCTCAGCCTCTGCGCCGGGCGATGTGCGGGCCCGGGGAGCGCCCGGCGCTGTCGCTGCCCCGCAGCCGCCGCCCGCCCTGTCCCTCCCGCTCGCTCACCTGCCGCCGCCGGGGCTGGCCCGCTCCCTGTGCCCGGGCTCCCTTACCTCGCCGGCGGGCCCCGGCCGCCGCCAGCCAGCCCAGCACGGCCGCGCCGAGCCAGAGGCGCGGGGCTGAGGGGACGGCCCCCGGCATGGCCCCGCCGCTCCGCTCCGCTCCCCGCGCTCCCAGCCGCGCACGCACATCTAGATGTGTATAAGAGACAGGCCCCCGGCATGGCCCCGCCGCTCCGCTCCGCTCCCCGCGCTCCCAGCCGCGCTCGCTCCCGGCCCGGCGGCGGCTCCCGGCCCCTGAGGCGGCTCCGTGCGCCCACCCCGCTCCTGCGCGCAGCCCCTCCCTCGGGGGCCTCGGCCCGCCCCCCTGCCCGACCCGGCCCGGCCCCGCCGGGGTGGCCGAGGGGGCGTCCGTGCCCCGTCCCGGCTCCGGGACCGCAGCAGCCGGGCGCTTGTGCCCGAGCCGCTGTGGCATCCCCTGCCCGGGCTCCCTCGTGGGGATTCTCTACAAGAAAACGAAGGAAACAGTCCTTGGTTCTTGTCGGGGGCTCTGTGAAGATGCTTGTCCATATCCCAAAGAGGTCCAAACAGACCCAAAGCACATCGGCATCGCGAGCAATGGCCTATTGCCCTCCAACCCAGAGATGTATTTATTTTCTGATGTACAGTAAAATGCTGAAGAACAGCTGGTTTCAAATTGGTCCTTGGATAGATCACCAAGGGTGTTTTATATTTCTTTAACTTTTGCTATATGTAATCTTCATTACCGTTAATGCAGACTGAGTTTAGCAAATATTTAACAGTTCCAAGAGCCCAAGCTTCCAGATTTGCTAAGAGATGCTCCTCTTCAGATGTCTGTCAGAGGACAAAGAGCAGGACAAATCTCAGCATTTAAGATGTCAGTGCTGGTATTTTCCACTCTAGGCCTGAGGTTGTGCAGTCATTGAACTACTTCACACACACCAAGCACTACAGCAGACCACAGAAATGATTCATGTACTCTGTATCATATAGAGGCTTAAGTCTAAAAACCAGAAGTTGATGACATTAAAACACATCTTACTATTATCCACTGAACATTTGCTAGGCTACAATGGTCAGTGAAGGCTGCTTCCATGGGGTACTGACCAGGATGGCTCTTTGCACAGTAGCTTTCCCTACTTGAGGATGTATCAGGGCTTGGAGTCAAGGCAGAGGCAGAGCAGCATTGTTGGGGTAACCTCAGTCCTATTTTGCCCACACACCCTGAGCTTCTTTATTGAAAGGAACAGTTCAGCTATACGATGATGAATTTTTAAAAGGAATCACTGGCACAGCCTGAGAACTGAATCCGGTGTCTTGGATTCCTGTCAATTGTATAAGGCAGATACTTTTTGTCCTAAAGATTCAGGGAAATTTTAACAATAAGTTTTCCTAATTGTTTACTCAACTCCCTTGGTTATTTGTCAGCAAATAACCAAAATTTTATTCTGAAAGGCTGCATATGTCTCAAATTAGTTTGGGTTTCTTTCTCTTTTTTCCCTTACCACATGTTTATAAAGAAAAAAAGAGGAAAGAAAGAGGCATTTTACAAAACAAGTTACAAAGTTAAGACCTAGAAAGAAAGATGTGAGAAGCTTTGACTAAATTTAAACATTGAGCTACTTCTTTGACCCCTGCCAGTCATGATGGAGTGGTATTTACAGGAGGATTAACACCTTTTGTCATGGATCATTCAGGGGATAGAAAGAGGTGGCAGCGATGGCTGCTGGAGTACAGGTACCTTTCATCTTTTCTAGACTGGTTTTCCTCTGCCAGCTCCCTCTGCTACTATCAGCCTTGTAGCCTCTTACAGTGACAGCAGAGAAAGAGCATATTGTGGTTAAAAGAGCTGACAAGCTGCCAAAAGTAGCACTTGGCACTCATGGTAACAGAGTTGTGTTAGTGACAGTGAATTTATGGAAAATGAAAGTAATTCTAGGGCAGTTTCATGCTTATAATAGGAGAATAGGGCTTTCCAGCAGGTTAAATTTCACATAGTTTCTGTCAGTAATTTCCATAGTTTCAATTAAGTAAATCACAGGCTAGGTAAAATTGTTTTGCACTACTGAAAACACCTCTTTCATTTACAATGGAATGCGAAGTCAAACTGCAATTTTGTATGTGTATATTATTAAATAGCAGGATGTTTGGGAGGAAAACCAAGAGTGTTGAATGAAGAATTTAAGATACTATCATGGTTATGTAGTCCAAGTCATTACTTAATATTCCACTGAAAACATGGAGTGATGATCTTAATTTTAGGGAGCATTTAGACCCTACAGGGCAAAGCACAAAGCATTTCTCAGCATGGATTTTATGATTAACAATGAAGAAAAAGAGATTTAAAGTTGGTTTTGAAAATTATTCCAAAGTTAACTTAGAGTTTAGTAATCTCAGCCTGCTCGGTAAATCTTTTAAATATATATTTATTTTAAGGTGGATTCTGAAGTCCTGACAATGAATAAATTAATTATTTGAACAAAGCCTGAGTAGAAGTTCTTTTGCTGACTCATGACTATCTCATAAAACAGGCAAGAGCATAGTGATAAATTGAAGAAAAAAGACGTGTTGGATGACAAAGAACACAACTTGGGCAATGTTGAAAATAGAGTTAAAAATTCAGATAACAAAAAAGGCAGCTCTGCTGATGCTAAATTCTTGGATCTGCAACTAGATTATTCTGGTTTAAGGGTTATCTGCATTAGTTCATGACTGTGCAGCTCCAGCATGTGTGTATGTGTAACAGGAATCCCAGAAAAAAAGGTCCAAGGGAAAAAGGGGAATTTTCTCATAAACATGGCCAACATAGCAACTTTGTCATCTGACACTTCTATTGCTAACATGCCAGTGAGATGTTTGTAGCAGTACACCTTAGATCATTAACTTAATGTATATAAAGTCCATGTCTATACATTGTTTAACAAGATGTCATTATCTCACATTGCATTTGAAGGAACAGAGTGAGCAGCAGCCAAGTGGATAGCAGGTTGATTAAAGATTATTTTAGGTAACTAAGCTGAGAAGAACAATCAGCCCTGTTTGCCAAAATGTGTACAAATAGGTGTGGATAGCTGCTCAGGTGTAAACTGGAAATGGAAAATCACCTTGAGTTTTAAAAGTAGTTGTCTCCAGACAAACCCACAAATGTTTTTTCTGGTTGTATCCAAACCCTCAACTTGAAGGTAAATAAAGGGGATCACCTACAAGAAAGGCAGTACTTGTGGTAGGGTCCTTGGAATAAGAAGTAATTAGTGGGAATGGTAGGGCACAAGAGAGGGGAAGCAGAGGTTGAGAGCTGAAGGCAGTTGGGTAGGTGGATGCTGTCCTGAACAATGAATCCCCAGCTGACACTTAGGGGTTCATTAGCTCTGACACTTTAGGGTTCACTAGCTCTGACACTCAGAAGGTCTTAGCCAGGTTTTGTAAACTCAGGTAAACACTTAGAGAAGAATCTGATTAAGATTAAGCTAAAATTGCCCACTATATCTGATTAATTATAAGCTTTTTCTTTCCAACTGTGTAACTAAGAGCACAAATGTAATTCTTTCTTAAATGAATCCTTCGTGCTGTACCATTAAGCATGTCTATATTGTAAGGCAAGGTAAATCTGAATAAGCCCTTTAAGTCTATGTTGCTGTATTTGTTATCTGTGCAGAGATAGAGCATGGATGATAATTCCAAATAAAACTGAGCAGAATTTGGAAGTGGGGAGAAATTTCCCTGTAAATCTTCAAAGGGTTACTGTGGTATTGCCAAGTGCTGAATGTTTGGAAAGAGTTGCCTTCAGCAGATAACACCCCTCCTGTAAGGAGCAGATGGCTGAGAGATAGCCTGCATTCCTGGGCAGATCCCAAAGTATCAGAGAGGGATAGTTCCCTTCTATTTGCCCCTTAGTGTTTTTAGTTCTTTCTGTGTGTAAAAATAAGTTATTTTTGCTTCTGCCTGCTCATATATGTGAATGGAAAGTGAACTCATCCTTTGCAAAGCAAGAAATAGTTAACATTCTTTGTCTAATCAATTCTACCCTTAAAGTCAAATTCCAATCTTCCCATCAAATTGTAGGTTGTGTGACTTTCAACTTAACTAACGTTCATTTGATTTAAAACATTGTTTAACAGCTCTGAAACTAATGTCCTGAAACATCACTAAAACGCAGGAAAACACATTAAGATACACCGCCAGTTCCAGTTCAGAATGAGATATTTGATTCTATACCCCTTCCTATCTTTGACACTGAATAAATAGAAACAGAGAATAGGTAATGGTAGTGTGCATTATTCATTTTGGTCATTCTGTGGCTAATATTGCATCATCACAAGATGTTAACTTTACTCATGTTTATTCTATTGGCAGCTTTTTCAGAAAATTGAGGGGCTTTTGAGTGACATTTGTTGTCCAAAATGCTTTTTAAATTTATAGAGGGTATTTTTTTAAACTGCCATGTAAATGTACTCAGCATTGACAGTCTGTTTAACTTCCACAAGTAATGATATCTTTAGTATGTTTTAGCCCTTAATTCTCTTTTATATTTGACCTCTTGTATATACTATATTTGACCTATGCAGTAAAGGACTTCAGTTTAAAAATCTAATGTAATTTGGCTTTGATAAGCAGTATAAGAGTTAATGTAAATCATGGGAGATCTGTCTCTGAAGTTATTAAGAGTCAGATAAAATCAGTGTTAAGCTTTCTATTAACTTCAATCATCTTTGGATCAACCACTTACTCTTTTATTTTTCTCAAGTATTTTTATATTCTTAATTCATGGTCTGTCAGCTGTATTTACTCAGAATGTGCCAGAATATTTTGAAGTCTGGGAAGTCCCTTGGCTAGTGGAATATTAATGGAATAATCTTTTGTTTTGTACATAGTGAAATGTAGCACTGACATGTAATTACATTGATAAGCTGAATATGATACAATTCTCAACTACTATTTCATCTCTTTCTGTCTCCCATGCAGTTTGTTTTTGTGTGTGTACAGCTCACTTAGTAGCAATTTTTAAAAAAATAGGACACCATAGAATTAATTCCTTATCCTGTATAGAATAAATGCTACTTGAGTAGGGCGGAAAATATTGATTTTATAGGTAATGGTGTACATCATATTCTGTCTTATTGGCTTTCATCTATTTGTATTTGCACTACTATTTCTAATACTTGTGAAATGAAAATTAACATTACTGGATAAAAGTCTTGACTAAGTTATATGGTCTTCTAAGATGCAGATGAGAAAAAATGTTCTTAAATATGTAACCTATGCAGATGAGAAACAAATAATAGAATATTTTCTCAAATTCTCAGATTACCTTTGTTAGTACCAAAAGTTTTGATTGTGTAGACACTAAAACGTATTTTAGTAAAATCCCACAAGAAGAGGGGGATTAAAAAATCTCCCAAATCCTATATCCTAGTGCTAAAAGCTGTGTTCCTTCTTTCTAGGCCTATCATTTCTCCTCCTAGCTTTTACTTTATATGTGGGAACAGCTTTCTGTGAGTGAGTCAGTAAGGTCACTGAGCTGCCACCTCTGGCTGTGTCCAAATACAGACATGGCACCCCTAATAAGGGGCACATCCTACACACAATCCATGGCTATTTGATAACACTGAATATAAAAACAAATAACCTGTGGCTGGCCTAGTAAGAAAAAGATGCATTCACCAAACCAGGAAGAACACATTCTTTGCCTTTGTTTTATGAAAAGGTCTCTGTGGTCTCTGAAGGAGGGAGTTCACAGCTGAGGATCATAAAAGGAAGCAAGCACATGCACAGAGGTTCCTCAGCTTTAACTACTACACTGAGCTAGGCTGTGACTTTCCCTAAGCCTTTCCCTGCATTGTAGAGAAAGACAATATTTATTGACTTAATGTAGGATGGGACGGTAAGAACAGATGCACTCTAATGGAGCAGAAGCACAGATTATCAATTAGCTTTATTGCATGAAGTTCCACTGGTTTTTGTTGAGGATTTCACCCAGCATGCCTGTTTTCATGTGTATCTTTATACAGTAAGAAAAAAAAGAAATGTCCTCACAGAGAGAAGCAGATGTGATTTTTTCCCCCTCCCACTGGGTTTTGTTGAGGCTTTAAACAAGTATTTTGAGGAAAACAGATCCCCTTGCCTCACTCTAATGGAAAATATGTTTCCTGTCTGTTCCCCAGATAAAATGAAGTCTTTTTCTTGGATAGGAGTAAGATGTCTCACTACAGATAGAATTTTCTTGGCACAGCAAATTATGAAAATGGATTTTTATCATCTGTAGTTTGAAGAAACTGGAAGGACAATCTCTGCCTGATGCCCTGTTAACTTCCCTCTCTGATGATGAATTTGCCCATCTCAGTTTTCATGTTAACACCATTGGTTTTTATCATGCTTAAAAAAATAGAGCATGACTTCACCTGACAGAATTGTATTGACAAAGGAACAAAACACAGACCTAGTTTTAAAGAAGTGAATATGTTTAAAAACTGTTTTACAGATTCATGCAAAGTAGTGTTGCTAGTTTTGATTTCTAAAAAATAAAAAATCTGAAAATCCACTAAAATATTAATTCAGTAGCATACCAGATTTAAAAGGTTGGTGCTAAATTAATTACACTGAATTGAGGGCTATTAATCTGATGAGGCATTAGACATGAAGAAGTGTTAAACACAGCTACAGTGTTCGGCTCAGGAAAACCAAAGCATCAGATTGGATAAAAGTGAGAACAGGACAAGAAATTATTTCACTTATGTGTTCTGTTTTCTCTAAGCAGGAAGGTTCTGGTCCCTCTCAGGCACTGGTATTGAGCAAAACATGGTTTGATATTTGTTATGCTCTTAATCTTTAGTAAAGGGTAGAAGTGCAAAAACACAGTTGCATAAAATTACTCAGTAAACATCTACCTAACCATTTCCAGATTTTAATGGGGAATCTTAGCTGGCTTGTGAATCTATACCTCAGGTTCTTAAGCTAACAATAGGAAGGAACAGAAATATTGTGAAAGGAAAGCTGTACTGAGAGATACAGAAAAAAAATATTAGTTTATAATATTAGTATATTAATATATACTAGTATGTAAGGCAGTATAACTATGGTAAATGCTATGTAATTTTTTAATTGTATGTCTTTCTGGCAACTCTCTCAATGTTATTGTAACATGAAGATTCTGTTTCATTACCTTTCTTCCTCTATAGTTAGGAATTTTGATATGAACTGTATTAAATGTAATGTTATTCTGACACCCAGATGGGACTGGCCAGAACCTTGTAATTAAATGGCTTACAGAGAGAGTTTTGAGTAAGGATAAAAAAATTAACTTCTGTATTCTGACATTTAATATTGTTAATCATCTCTGTTTTGTCATTTTAGCAATAGATCATAAGTAGATCTAAAAATGAAAGCCAGATGGTCAGTGGGGGAACAAATAAGTCCTTATAGCTTTTTTTATTTATGATACAAGTTTTGTTCCAATGACTACACAGGGCAAAAATTAATAAAACAATAACTTCATCATTAAAATCTAGACTGAGATATTACCATTACTTAAAAAACCCAACAAACCTGCTACTTCATTTCACCAGCCAGTATAAGGCTGTAGTGAATCTGCTTCCCCCAAACTGTGTCTCCTACAAAAACTATGTGTAAATATTTGTGTTTGCCTTAATCCTTTCTCAAACCCTACGTCCATAACATAATTTCTTGGGGTTTTTTTCCAGTTAAAAGTTCATCCTTTATATACCATTCTTGTCTGGCTTCAGACCTGCTATGATTACATCTGTGGTGCAAAGGGAAATCATGGCAGACATTACATTTGGTAGAGTGTGTTTGAGAAAACACATCAGCAGCTGAGCTAAGAGTGAACTCCTTCTTTGTGTTCCTTAAGCAAAGATTTGCTCCAGCCTCTTGGAGCAACTTATCTCCCTTGCTGTAAAAATGATAATATTCTTAACCTGAGTTCATAGGTGTTGCATAATTACTAATATCAAGGCATCATATACGTAGTATCATACAACATTCCTTCAAACTTGAAAATATTCAGATGTCAGCAGCTTGTGCTCTTTCTGATGAGGAAATGTGATTCTGACAAATACCTGAAGCTTTTGATAGGTGACTAGAGCAAAGCCAGAAACTCTTATATCTCTTCTGTCAGCAGCGGAAAGCCTAGTGCTGCTAAAAAGCAGTCGTATTTCCTGCCATATCTCAATTTAAAGTTGAGTAAAATTCATCACCTGGAAGAGCTTGGAGGTGCAGTGCTTTAAGGAATGATGGAATTACTGTTACTGTAGCATCCTACTGCTATTGATACTCTAAGCCTTCATCTTTGCAGGCCTGAGGTATGAAAACAGAAAATTAATGTGCCTTATTATTAATAATCTCCCATTAGGCCTATTGCTCTAAAATACTGTTCAGTTTTCAACTACTTTTCTGTATGGCTCAGAGACCACCCAGGGGCTTGGAGAATACCTTCAGCACGTCACTGCTGAAACTGTCATATGAAATCAACATAAAAGATACCAGAAAAAAACTGTAAAAATCAAAGCCAAATTATGATGTTAAACTGCATCAATGTCTGGTTGCAAGTTGAGGGAGAAAGGTTGAAAATGATGGAAAATGTTGGTTGATGTAATAGTCCCTGTTACACTAGTGGACCCCACAGAATTGCATGACTTTGTGCTGATAAAATTTATGCTGGATTTATCTCATTTTTAAGCAGTTTCAGTAATTAGGAAAAGAATTTGCATTAAATGGGTTTCCTTTCAGTCTTGCTTGTGTGGTTTTAGCTCTCCATTGCATGTAATACTTCAACAGAATCCACTGTTGTGAATTTAAAATACAGTCCACAAATACAAAAACAAAAAACAAAGTAATGAAAAGCACTGGATAACAAAAGTTCTCATATCTTCAATAGCTCTCAAACACCTGTTAAAAATTTGTTTTGTAACCTAACCTGAAATGTGATGGAAACGAATACTTATGAGTCCCGTGTGAAAATGAAAAATATCACAGTTTAAAGCTTCACATACAGAGTGATAGATAAAATATATCTCAAACATATCTACTGTGTCCTACCAGGACTATTCCAAGCTGATGCATTCCAATGAAAAGAATAATTACCCTGGCCAATGCTGTTCTTTAACTGTCCTAAAGAAAGCAAATGTAATTTGTTTAGTTACTAACCTAACATGATTATCATTTAGAAGTGAAGATGTTTAGATGTAAAAGCAATTAATACAATGAAATATTTCCTTTCATTAAGCTGTATTTAGACTGGTCTATGCTTATATATATTACAAAGGAACAGGGTTTAAAATGTGTTCATTTTTCTCTACTTGTTCATAGAAAAAGAGACTGTCAGTCAAGAAGAAGAAATATAATGTAGTGGAGGGTAAAAGATTGATATTTGCCTTCATAGAGTAACAGTCTTAGAACTAAACATATTTTTAAGCCAATGTCCCCTGTAGCATTTCTTTCCCACTCGGTCCTTAATCTCCTTGGCTTCTCTTTTCAGAATATTGATGCATATGTAGAAGCCAGCTCATCTGTATTTTGAGGATGGTCATTTTAAACTTCACAACCCATTAACAGCATGTTTAATGAAGTTAAAATATTCTGTCTTTAAGCCCTCTCTGCAAAGGCAATCTAATCAGTCAGACATACTCATGTCTTTCCTCTTTGATGACACAGACTTAATCTAGAGCTTTTACATTTGCTGATTTGCAAAACTAGGAATTCCCGTTCTACAGATCTTTGTGACTCTTTGTGATGTTCTTACCTCCTTGTTTCCAGACTTGCTGCAATGCTAAGAACAGACATCCTGCTGTTCAACTGGAGTCTTGGCATTGTGTATTTGAAGATAATCCCTAGACCACCAGCATCTTTTCAGCATCTGTGAGCATAAAGGTTATGACAGTTGCCCCTTCTGACTGTAATCTTTGGTTATACAAGAATTCTACTGAAAGATTTTCAAGCTGTGATTATCTCTTCCTGCTTTGTGTTGTATTGCTAAGAAAAAAAAAAAACATCAGAAGTTTTAAAAGTAATACATTCTGCTGTGTTTTAAAACCTTCAATTTGCAACTAAATTATGTACTTAGCTTTACACACTTGACTTCTTCAGACTGTTTAACAGCTTACACTGCAGCACATGTTTAAGTGTTTGCAGGATCAAGATCCACATCCTCTCTGCACCATTAAATGTTTTGCAGTTGAAGAGTGGCTACATTCCCCAAGGGGTTGTCTTTTATGTATAAATGGAGAACATCCACAGCTTGCATCTGGGATTTATCATCTTGTTTGAGTGATCTAATCTCCTTAGTGTGTATGTGTGTACTCATGCACTTACATATGTAGACATGGTAATGACAAGAATAAGCTTGCTGGGGAAAAAAAGCAAGCAGAGAAAGGAATTGCAAAATATTACTTAGAATATTTCCCCACGTTTTTTGGAAATTTTAAAACATTTTGTTTTCTGTCCATCTCTATAAACTATGCACTGCTTCCTTGTATTCTGTTCTGCCTAGCAAAGCTCTGGGCAATTTTCATTATTTCAGACCATTGACTAGGATTTAGTTTACAAATTAGAAAATAGTATTTTCTAATTAAACCCACTAAATATTCCTTTTCCTTTTTTCTTCTCATATTAAATTCCATCTCTACATCTCTGTGCCTCCATTCAATGCTGGTCTGAAGCAGTTCATCATAACTTGCATGTGTGTGTATATATTTATAAGTTCATATAAAGAATATACATGTGTGTGTCTGTGTAAATGCATACACATGTACTCTTAACATATAAAACATAACTAATGATATAGGTGGATATAATAGGTTTATAGTTTCGGTTTAACTGTAAATCTGCCTGAAGCAACCATGCACAACTTTTACTGCATGGTACCATAGTTTGGTGTTCAATGCCAGTCACATTGCAGGCAATAAATTTTAATATATATGGGGTGTTTTGTTGCATTCATGACTTGATGCTATCAATTCTCTTCCTTAGAAGAACCTTCTGTTAGAGAATTGCTGGGGTTTTTTGTCTTTGTGTAGCCTTTAAGAATCACAAAAAAAGGTTACATGGATAGCTCTGGAAAGTATTGTCCATTCTTATCACAGAACAGATGAAGGACCATGGAAACAATCCAATCTTCATCTCCTTGTACATGACACAGGGGTTAGAACTAGATGATCTGTATGGTCACTTCTAGCCCAGGCCGTTCTACAGTTCTATAAGTCTAAGATTAAAACCTTCTGACATGTTCCTTTGGAACATGAAGAACAGCCTGGTTAAGTACCTTGTCTGAGAGATTCTGTTTCAGGATTGATTAACTGAAATATATTTATACTGTTTATGTTTAGATGTAATGTTAGATTGGTAGAAGCTCTAGACATAAGTTAAAACCTGTCCTCTTTTCCTTCTAGCCACTGCAGACTTTTTAAACAACTCTATCCAGTTATTCCTAAAGACATTCTCTTCCCCATCTCATGTAAAGTGGTATCTTGCTTCTAAATACAACCTCCACATCTGAATATAAAACATGATTGTGGTTTGCCACTGAGCTAGCATTTGGCAAAGTCAAGAGGGAAACATTGCTGAATCTGCTATTGCCCTGTGCAGCTGTAGAGCTGGGCAACTTGAGAGCTTTGGACATTGGAACTGTAGACAGAAAATCATCACAGATGGAAGAGATGTAGTGTCACTTTTTCTTCTCCATGCTAACAGGTTCTCTGGATTCTAGAAATTTATGTATGTGCCATAACTTTCAGTTAAAGATTCAGCTGTACACACAGACACTACTTTCTTTCCCTCCTCTTTGATGTGTATATGAGAAATTTAAACCCTAATGCACAGCACTTTCCACAGAAAATCAACATGACATTAAATTACACAGTAGTGAAGGAGGCATTTCTGCATATGTTTCTTTCCTCCTCATTCAACAACATAAACTGCATTGGCATCCATAACTACTACCCTGAAAAGCTTAAAATACTCTTATAAAACTTGAAGTAGGAAGTTATGTTTCCACTTACAAGAATCAAGGACTAATTTTATTTCCTTGAGGAGAATAACTGATAATAATTTACAGTAGCAGAATAGCTGTTTTGTTCATCGGGTATAGGATCTGATGGATCAAAAGAAATGTATTATATTACTTATTTTGGTGATAGCACTTGTTTAAGTCTATTCCTTCTGCTATACCTTCTCTGTCAAGGTTAGATCACATATTAATAATTATATCTTTTAATAAAGTTACATTTTTAACTGTATCATCAATCAATTCTGAGAAATTCAATTTTCTGTAAGAATGGCTTTAGGAAAGTGGTACCATCTACCGAGTAGTCATTAGCATATGTAAATGGGAAAACATGGTAAAGAAGATGAGACCTGTCTGTGGGCTCTGAAATGATCAATCTCTGAGACAAGATAAAAGAACAGCTCTCCTGTGGGAGACAATGACTTACTTCTTCATGATAGTTATTTAATGTCAATGTACTTTATTCAGATAATAAATAAGAGGACTTCCCCTGAGCCTGATTGCTTGTATAATGTGCTCTCATGTATAATTATAAAAAGAATTGAAAGCCAAGCTGGTGTGTGAGGCAGCAAACTAACTTTACCACCCACCAGTTCTTCCCACGTCATTGGCTGTTCACCTGGCAATGCATCTGTAGCTGACACGCAACTTTTTATCTGAAGGCTGTATTTGTGACACTGTTGTGACACATTTGTAAACTTTATTTCTCTAGTAAAATATTCTTTAATAATACAAACCATCAATTTTTTTCTTATAGAAAATGTTACTAGTACATGGAAGGTACACAGTGCAATAGCCCTTCAGGAAAGTAAAAGAACCCTTAAGGACAAACCCTACAGGAGAATTAACTACAAATAAGATAGCCACCACTGCCTTCACCAGATTTCAAGTGGGATTAATTCAGCTTTAAGATAAGAAAACAATAATCTTAACATCCCAAATCTGAAAGCCACATGATACCAGATGTTTAAGACATACAAAAATAAATAAGATGCTAAAGTCCCCAGAAGTTTTTTGACTTCCAGTGAAGAGCTAGGTATTTATATTTAGCTAGGGATTCATAATTTTAAGAGTCTGACCCACAGTCCCCACTGTATCAAAGCCAGTACAAAGCCAGTGCATCACTTAAGTCCTATTAAACCATGATACAAAAGCCTCATGCTGACTTTTGCAGAAATAACTCATGCTGTGTTCCTTCCTTTCCACACTACCTAATTATGCAGGTACACACTGAATATGTGTATTGGTTTTGCATGGCCTGGTTTTTGGTAGCGGGGAGGGGCACGAAGATGGCTTCTGTGAGAAGATGCCAGAAGCTTCCACCATGGCTGCCAGAGCCAATCCCTGATGTCCTTGAAGATGGACATGCTGCTGGCCCAACTAAAGATGTTGGTGATGCCTCTGTGATATTTCAGAAAAAAATAAAATAGTGGGAACAGTTTTTGCTAGCCAGAGAAGAAGCTGAGGTGAGAACATGCAAGGGAAACAACATGGACACACCAAGGTCAGTGCAGAAGAAGGGGAAGAAGGTGCTCCAGGCAGCCGGAGCTGAGATTCCCTTGCAGACCATGGTGAGACCTTGGAGAAGCAGCTGTGCCCCTGCAGCTCATGGGGATCCCCAGGGGATGCAGAGATCCACCTGCAGCCCCTGGGGGAGGTGCCTGTGCTGGAGCAGGTTGTGATCCATGGAAGACCTGGTGGAGAGAGAGCGCCCTTGCTTCCGAGCTGGAGCAGCCTGTCCTTGAAGGACTGCAGCCTGTGTAGAGCACACACCAGAGCAGTTTTGGGAGGACTCTGTGGCCGTGGGAAGGACTCATGTTTTTAGCAGGTGTGCTCGCGAGAACGGACCCACATCGGAGAAGTTCATGGAGAACTGTCTCCCACGGGAGGGACCCATGGCCTCAACAGGAGAAGGACTCCTGTCCTGGAGCAGCAGAAGAAAATCTCAGTGATTAACTGAACAAAACCACCACACCCTGTCTCCCTGCACTGTTGGTGGGAAGGAGGTTGGGGGAAGGAAAGGTGTTTTAAAAGGCTTATTTTACTTCTCATTATCCTCCTCTGATTTTTTTTTTTAACAATAAACTCATTTTGTATCTCTAAATTGAGCCTGTTTTGCCCTTAGAGTGGTTTTTCCCACGGTCATTATCTCAACTCACGAAACCTTTGTTTAAATTTTTCTCTCTTCTGCCCAGCTGTACTGGGGGAGGGTGAGTGAATGGCTTTCATGGGTGTCTGTTCGGCAAGTGCAAACCTCAACAATATGCAAAAAACTGATTTGGAAATACAGGCAGGTGGAAAATAGCAAATAGCTACATACATCTAAATCTAAAAGCTGTAAATATAGCAATGTTTTCCTAACTTGTCTCTTCTTTGGCAAACATGCATGAGAAGGAGAAATTATAACTAAGAAAAAACTAATTTGTAAATATGAAGCCATCACTGTTTTCAAGCAATCACCACTTCCTTGGGAAAACTGGGCAGATTAGCAAAAGTGTTTTTATGTAACATCTTAGTAATTTCCTAGGAATTTAGGATACTAGCGAAAGCACTGTCTCACTCAGAAAACAATTATAATTGAAATGGTATGGGTTTTGTGGAATTCAAAGCCAAACACTTATTAAAAATCTTAATGTGCAGGGTCTCATTTGGTGGAGTTAATTTTCTTTATATCAGCCCATATGGAGCTGTGTTTTATATTTGTGACCAAAACAGTGTTGTTGGCACATCAATGTTTTTTTGGCTGCTGCTGAGCAGTACTTGCACAGTTATAAGGCTCTCTCTCCAGCTATGCCACCAAAGGACAGTAGGCTGGGGATGGGCAAAATGTTTGTGAGGGAACACAGCTTTCTCCAGCTGGCCAGAGAGTCCATATAGTGTCATATTCAGCAATAAAACTCAGTGGGAGTTTTTCTGAAGTAGCCTTTGCTCAGAGACTGACCATCAGTCAGCTGGTAGTGAGTAATTGCTTTTCCATTGCTTCCTTTTTTTCCCTCTCTTTCCCCTCCTCCCATGAATCTATCTCCACTCTCAAGTATTCTTATTTGTTTTCTGATTCTCTCCCTCATCCTATTAGGGAAGGGCTTATCTGGAGTCAACCCTCTACACTTAGCTAAAAGAGTTCTGTACTTCTAGCTTCACTGTTTAGTTGTTCGGGATTCATAGCCTCAGAATAAATCATGATGAAGCTGTTGGCAAGGACACACTTAGGAGACCTGGTCTCCTAAACAGCCCACCTGACAAAAACCCAGATTATTGCTTCACTGATATTTCACAGGAATTAAGGTATTTTTCATCAGGGAAAACTGTTTTGTTGGAAGTTTGCCAACCTGCTCTAATTTGGACTAGGCTTTTCTTGTTCCATGCATTCACAGACCTCCTGGTAGCAAATGGATAGAGCTGAAAACAGGCACAGTTGGGGACCTAATTACAGCATAATTATAGACCTGACCATGTTGATGTTTTGGGAAACCTTAGCATGAATACAACATAGTTATCTCTACCTCACTGGAACTTTATGTCACTGGACTTTAGTGTCATTCCCCCACAATATTTTATCTGACTTTATGGCCAATAAAATTCTCAGCCTACTGCCATCCCACCCACACCAGATAAGAAGGCACATGCACTGATGTCCTGTGGTCTGGCTTTTCCCCTTCCACCCATTTCTGGATATGAAAGGCAATAACAATTCTAACAAAGGAGACACTACATATTATGCCTCTCCTCACAAATTACATGCAGCAACAATTAATGGAGCTCATTTTCAAACAGAAATGTACATGACAACATGCATTCATTACTAATGAATATGACAGCAGATGCATGTTTAAGATGACTGAGTGGAACTGAAATATGTATATCCAAAACTGAGGTCAGGAATAAAATCAAAATATTTCATAGACAGAGAAGTATACACCTATCTACAAACAATGGTACAAATCAGGTTTCCATATTATTTTGCCACAAAACTCAAAACCAGAGAGGTTTGGCTGAGTAGAGACTATAGAAAACTTTATAGCTGTTTCTGGCCCTTCAGCTATTTCCAGTTTCACTCCTAAGCAAATTAATTTTTTTGCATGTATAAGATAGGTGAACAGTATTTTGTAAAACTGCCTTTTCTTACATCTATGTGTTTGTGTGCTTTTCCCCCATATATACATATATAGGTAAAAGTCTTAGACTCATGAAACAGATTAAAGACTTGACTTGCCCATTGATATTTTTAAGGTTACATTTGCTGTAAAATTCAAATTAAGCCTGTCATGTCCTTGAATGGCACAACAGAAGAAAAGTTTTCTATTTAAAGGACCCCATAAAATGGAGAGGCAAAGATCACTACAACATATAGAATATGTTTACAAGGACACCAGAAGATGAAAAAAATTCCTCCCCAGTAAATTAGGTTTCTGCTGCCATTATCAAAATGACAAGCAGTGACTAGGGCATGCACTTCCTTTTGGGTAATAACAGCTGAACAGCAAGATAAGCTGTGAAATAACACATTGCTTCATTCAGCATGGTTTTCCCATTTTTTTAGCCCTGTGTTACAATCCTCCACCAGCACACAGTTTTTCATCAGTCCTGGAAATAAGCTGCCCTTTAATCTAATTGTACTCTCATGGCAAAAAAAAAGAGATAGTCAGGAAAACATGTACCCTGGAGCAACATTCTGCATTTGAATTGGTTAAGAAAACAACCCAGTTTCAAAGCCATCATTACTGTCTAAAGATCATCATTAAAGTTGTTTCTTAAATTGCATCCTTCACAAAAAGGTACTTGTGCTCCAAATCCTCACAGCATTCCTCATGCTTCCTGCATTTCTACTTAGTCCTATTTAGAAGGAACTTCTAAGATATGTGAAAAGTTGTCAGAGAATGTGATTTTATTTTTTTTGAGAATAAGGTTCTCAAGTAGTTAAATACTGACATCTAAGCAAAAAAAAAAATATACTGTAATATCTAAGGAATGGTTTTCACATCTACCAAGTATTCAGAATTTTCTTAAAGTCACTTCCAATTAGAGTAATTATGGTTTTGCTTTCTAGGAAGGGAAATCGCTGGATGGGGTTACCTCCTTGTTCAGTCATTGCTGTCACTTAGATCTAGTTTTAAAAGTCACACAAAATTAGTGATTCCTATACATATAATAAAAGAAGTCTTGTCTGAAAAACTTGTCTTTAAGCTGAGTCACAAGTTTAAAAAAAAGTCCTACATATTTCATGCAAGATTTTAATTTTAATATGATTTTTAGTCTGCAGGATTCTTTCAAATATCCCATTTCTTAAATGATGGTAATACTTTACTCCATAATTGTTTACAGCAAAATAATCTAAATACTGAGGGGGGTGTGTGTGTGTGAAACATGTTGATACTCTTCCAAGTTCATGGCAGCTCTTAAAGAGCCTGGGGATTCTCCAGGAGATAGTGTATAGAAGGGAGAAAGAAATTTTTCATGGTAGGATGTTTCTGCAGCTCTGTATATATGATTTACATGAATTGGAATGTTTGTAATCAAAATGGGGTTTTTTACATTTTTGTAGAATTCTGGCCTAAAGCACTCTATGTACTTGAGAAAACATGACACAATTGTTCCCATGATATTTTGTTTGCAAATACTTCTAGAGACAACTTACCTTCTGACTGAAAGGCTTTTTATCTCCTATAGTTTTTACATAAAAAATATACACAACAAAAAAACATTTTTAAAGGAAAAGAATGCTATCTTACCAATAACAAAAACATAGCTTTTATTTCATTAATTTACTGCTATGAGAAATGGCAGATATCCAGGCTTTTTAGTTTCTATTGGTTTGTTATATTTTTCTGGAGCACATGCTTGAGAAACCTGAGATAGCGGAGTTTTTAAAGAAATAAACAGATGTTTTTATTTTCTAGCACAAATGAGTCTCAGTGGCTTACAGCTATCTCATCGAAGTTTTCTTGAATGTTTACTCAGTAAGCTTTTATGGAACTCCCTTTTTTACTGCAACCTGCCTTCAGCCAGCACTGAAAGGACGATGAGCACGCACACACGCATGCAGCCCTCCCAGTCCTGCAGAGCTATAGTGCAGAACATCTCAGCCACAGTGCCAAGTGGCTGTTCTGCAGAGCAAAGTGAGCACACAGCCAAGCTCAGCAAGCACGTCTTCGTGCTGAGATGCTGGCAGAACGTGCTGCTCCCGAGCAGCTGAGAGATGTTTTTCTACATCTATTAATCCCTTGACCCCTCTAGATCCCATGGACTACAGTTACAAAAAATTAATGAGAAGGTAAAACAATATATTCTATGCATATATATTAATGAGGACCCGTAAAATTCACCTACAGATTTATAATCATCTTATTTAAATACAAGCACTTTGCAGGTATATTCCAGTACCTCATTCTCTTTCATGAAGATCTGCCTAGACAGTTATAGCTGTTCTTCAAGACGTATGAAAAATCAAACTTACACGCATTGTTAAAACTAAAATGAACTTACACTTTTACATTAAGCTCACAAAAAAACATAAGCAATTCCTTGTGTTCATTGAAAGATGCAAATTTTTCCATAGAATGAGACACAAAGTCTCATACATGAAACCTGATTATTGCATTTTCACATAGCAACGTTTCTCTAAATTTTAAGTCACCATTGTGCCCTATTAGACTGGCAATATCTTGTTAAATAAATTTTATTTTTATTTAGATAATTTTTTACAGATTGGGAAAGTAGTCTTAATATTTATGGTATAGAGAATACATCCAATGTAAAATCACAGCTGAGAGAAAAGGACTCTGGATCAACAAGTTTAATGTTTTTGTTCCAGCAGCAATTCAACTGCAGTGCTGAAATTTTGAATATTTTTGTAGAAACCTGACAATTTTTGTAGAACGTTAATAAGATTGCTTTACAACAACTGATAATGCTTTACTTGACCTACTGTAAGGCACAGAAATAAGTGAAGAAAGTACTGAAGATGCTGAATTTTTGAAATCTAACAATAAAGCTGGTTGAATCATTCAAAATGAACTCTCTTTGGTAAAAGGAAGATTAGATTAGGGAACATCTAAACAAACTGGACATAAATTTTTGGGACTGTGTGAAAAGCAGCCAGATATGCTAAGGGAGCTGGCCAATGTCTCAATTATCTTTGAAATGTCATGGCCCTCAGGGGAAGTTCCTGAGGTTGGGGGGAAAATCAAATATCTCCCCTGTCTCCAAGAAGTACAGAAAGGAGGATCCAGAAGCTGTAGGCTGACCAGCCTCATCTTGAACCTTGGGAAAGTGGTGAAGCCAGTCATCCTGGTAAACATTTCCAAAAACAGTAAGAAGAACAAGAGCGTGACCGAACATAGGCAGCAAGGATTTTCTCAGCAGTTTTTCTCCAGCAACCTGAGGCAACAAAAGTCCCAGTGATTCAATGAATGATGAATTTCCTTTTGTCTCTACTGAAGTATGGCCATGTCGAAGAGTATTTTCTGCCTTCTGTAGCTTTTGCCTTGATGCAGCACTTTGGATTTCAGTAATATTGTTGACTCAAACTTATGTTCACTCAGAGTGAACCTAACAAAGTAACGACTATGAAATTGCTCCTCTCTAGTCTGGATCTAATTTGAGAGTAAATGTCACAATACATTTCCAATTAAAGGAGGAAGGAAACTCAGGCAGAGCCCACCAAGTTAATCATATTCCTAGAATGCTGAGTGTCAACAAGTAAAATTTGTCATAGGAGCTTAAGACACAATCTTTCTTGGTTATTCCTTTGTCTTTGTTTGTGGCATATGAACAGTAGCAGAAGGGACACTCACAGCTTTTAAAATAGCTATTCATAAAGGCATTTCTTATTGTTTTCTTCCAAAAAATTTTTAATGTGTGTCAAAATCCCAAAGGTTTCACAGTGCAGGAGACCAAGTGGCTTTGTTTAAAGAGATTGTGCCAAAGTACTTGACAAAATGAGTTAAAATTTTTCTTTTGCCCCATAATATCTTAGGAAAAAAGCAGAATGCAGATGAAAGTACACAAGATACAGTTTTACATCAGCATGCTAGTGCTTATATTCAGAAGTTTATACTACTTCACAGTCTGAATTTTGTCATACTTATACCAATCAGATAACCATGTGGATGTGCAACAAATATTTTCTCAGACATAAAAAGTGAAAATGGCTAAGAACTCAGTTATGCTAGAGTTGGGCTGTGTATTTGGTAGCAGCACTGAAAACTGTGAAAATTATGGTTCTTTTCTCTGTTAAGCAGAATTTCCCCTTCTGGTGATGTTGATACAATTAAAGTTGAGTGCTGTCACTAAAAGAAGTTTAATCCTTTTGCTGCATTGCAGTCATATGGTAAATTTTTATAGCTATAACTACTCCTGCTTTATCTGTTATCCCAGCAGGGCATGGCTGAGATACAACAATATTGCACAGCAGGGCTGTCTCTTTTCACAAAACATTTCACTGAGGCTTTTGAGCTATCTCCTACTAATCAGATTTCTCACTGAGGTGCCCACCCACCCAAATCAAGTGTGGTCAGTGGAGCTGGTAGATTACCACTTTCCAAACAGTTTAATGAATACCTACCCATTTATGCTTGCTTAAGAAAAACCAGCAGGGTGGCTTCATAGGGTGGGATTATTGCCTCTGCATCCTGATGTTCCTGACTGTAAATTTAATTCCTGCTTGTGCAATGAGTTGGTAATTGTAATCTGAGATAGTATATTTGATCTTGCTGCTCCTGGCAATGGAATCCCATTGAGTCACCTATTCCAAAATCATGTGCAGAAGTTTCTTATAAACCTAAATGTTTCTTATAAACCTAAAATAGCTTATCTATCTGGAGAGCAACAGCTGGCATGCTGAGGATATATTCATTCTCACTCTTCTGCACTGCCTCAAGCAGATAGTTCTGTACATTAAAATAATTGGAAAATGACATTAAAAATATTATTTGTAGAGATGGTACTTGTTTCCACAGATGTTATCAGTTCTCTTCTCTTGTTCTTTCTGCACTTTTCTTCCTGTTCTTGTTTCTCCAGTAGTACCCAGTACCCATGATGCCATTTTAAAACTGTCATAAACAAGGTTTGTTATAAAATCTTCCATGTAGAACTGTAATTTCCTTTATAACTGTTCAAGTATAGATCAGTAGTTACTTCTTCAGCATATTATCAGACAGCACTCCTATCAGAAGTATTAAGAAACTAAACCAAAAGTAAATGAAAAATGAATAATAAATAACTTGGATAGGTTCTGAGATAGCAATTATTTTGCTGTCTGGTTTATGCCTTGCACAGTACAAGGCAGTGCAGAATTCAGTCTCATCTCTGTATATAATTATAATTACTAAAATACATATATAATTTATATAATTGACATGTTGAAATATAATTGCAAACACAGCTATAAACAATGGTTTGCTAAAAAAGTCATACAAAAGAAGGCATTTAACCTACAGGTTTTCATCTGATCACAGGTTTCTGCAATACAGTAAGACTCATACAGCTTGCCTGCTTGCTTTTCTTTCCCTCCCAGTCTATAAGGTCCAATTACCTTACCAATCCCAATCTTATTGTGGGATTTGCAGAACATTAGAGATACAGCTCAGAGGTATTCGTCAGCACACTGTTTCCTGGAGAAAGTTTGCTTTATTTGTGATTAAATCAGTGTATTGCATTTTTCAATGCAGATATCCTGAGTCTTGGACTTTTCAGATTGGAAGAGTGACTAAACAGAGAGTCAAAAAATAGAAGAAAGTGTTGACGGGATACTGTTTTAGAAGCTTCAGAACTGCACCAAACTTTTTAACTGCCGCAGGCAGCCCTAGAGCCCTGATGCAAGAAACATGGAAACTGCATGGAGAAGAAATCTATGTTTTACACTCTGGTAAGATCTTCTTGAACTCCATGTCCAGACTAAACAGTCCCAGCTCTCAGCCTCTCCTCACTGGATGCTCCAGCCCCTTAATCATCTCCATGGCCCTTCACTGGACTTGCTCCAGTGTGTCCATGACTCTTCTATCTGGAGGAGCTCATGAGTAGACACTGGGCTGTTACACCGCTAATAATTAGAAGGTACACAGGAAGGAAAATAGAACAGAAGCTCCAAAGCAACTTTGAAAAATGATCACAGGTCACCACCAAAATCAATATACCAGAGCTGTTGTTGTAATGACTGAAAAAATTAGACACGAGTAACCCTTAGAAAACGTGAAATACCTGTGGGTGTTTTTAGGAGAAATCAATGCAAACCAGAAATCTACATTGGATATTTTGGATATCTTTGCAACAGAAAGGTTTAGAAATTATATTATGCTGCTGTGGTGCTGCAAAAAAATCCATTTTAATCAATCCTTTTATTCTGTAATTTCCCTTTTCCATATGCAGTGGTTGAGGGGTGAAGACAATAGGTAACCTACTGCATGCCAGGAAGCAACACCTGAGAGACAAATAAAATTGATTTATTGAACTAGTTAATATGCTGAAAATGTCTGTCTTTTCATTCTGTTTATAATTTTTCAAAAATACATTAATTTATTTTGATATGACTGACTGAATGAATGATGAATTAATGGAATAAGGAAAACAACACTCTTGCATTGGCAAAAAGGAAACCCAAATCTCAAGAGAAACTGGAAAAGAGAAATTTTCCTGTTTTTCATAAAGAGAGTCACTCTTTTAAATTCCTAAAGCCTATGTTGAAAAGCATAAAGTAATACATTCAATTTCCTGTCTTTCAGCAGTGGCTTGTGATAGACCATCATGGGATATATTTCCTGTTCATGTAAATTCTGAACTTCTGGAATAAAGCAAAAATATTTTTTCTTCCCTTCCAGGACCATTTTCAAAAGACACTAGTGAGAGATGCTGTCAAATTTTTGTTTGTTTTCCCAGAATTTACAAATGAAACTCTTTATAAATCTATATATCACCAGGGAAGTAAAAATTATGAGTATCAAGGTTTTTTTCTTTCTTTTGCTTAAGAAATAAGATCGAATCTTCCAAAGTTCTGAAGATTTCTAGCTTTCCCCTGAATGCTCTGTTCAGCATCAAGGAAAATCCCAAGTTAAGCTATCAGGGACAAAAAACAACGCCTTATCTAAAACTTTCCTTCAGAGGATTCAAATGCATTCAGTAAACATTAACAAGTTTAAGTAATTCTCTGCAAAGGAGATAGTCAGAATTTTCAAAAGTCTGTAAGTTCCAGGAAATCCATTAACTCTCTGTTATCAAAGAGCACCATCCCTCAGTAAGCCAAGGCAAAATTGAGTATGTTAGAAGAAAGTCAGTCACAGATTACACAGACTCTTACTGTCAAAAGAGTATAACTTGAGAAAGAGCTGATGTATGCAGTTAGTTTCTTTCCTTTTAGGTTCTGATTAAATGCTCATTAGTGTTGATAAGAATTCTCTCATTCATTTTCAAGGGACTTGACTCCCACATCCAGAAAGTTTTCTGAAATATGCTCTGAAAAATATGAAAAAGAAAATCTGAAATTATGGAATTTTTTGAACCTAGAACTGAATTCTTACCCTTGGTCATGTAAGTGGAGTAGTGACTAAGGCAGAACCCTTCCAAAATTTTGAGATTTCTGGGTCATGTGCCAAGCCTGTGATGAACTCTAATCTCAACAGTATGATCAGACATTGATTAAGAGAAACTCAAAGATCAAATACCCACCAAATCTCACTGTTTATACAAAATCAATAAACATCTTTTTAGCCTGGAAACTGAACTAAATCTCAGGTCTTCCTTGGTGGGTGGCTACTTAAGTTCAGCATCTGAAATCTTCTGGCACAGCATAAATAACCTCTCTAGTGAGCTGTCATTAGACATATTGGTTTTACTCCCCCCTATGCCTGGCTGGTATAAAATAACACCATCGATCTTGTAAAAAGGACTCCTTGTTTTACTCCTCCAGCCCAGTTACCACTGCTGTCTCTCCATAAGTCATGAATACTCCTAGCACAGCAGGAACACACTAATGATTTATTTTTTCTGAGGAATACACTTATTACAAATGATTTTGTTACCTTGCTGGGTACTCTCACTGCAGGACATTGTTGGTAATAGATCCCCTTGAGCATTTGCAGCCTACATTCCTCATTTAACTGGATCCCAAGTGCTGTGCATGTTAAATACCTCATCTATTATCTCTTTAAGCATGAGATTTCTGTCACAATCTTTTTTGTTGACTAGGCAGCTTCTTGCAGAAGTAAAAACAGTGCAAGGTTTTTCTAAAACTAATGGGAAACGTTACTATTTGTAGTTATTCTCAGTTGCAGGCAGTGACAAGCTCATATTTAGGGAGAACATCAGTTCCAATACCTCTTATCTCGGCCACTCTGTATGACTTTTCAGTTTTCTGAAATGGTGGATCACTTCCTGCTATTTTCTTTACATGTCTCTCAAATTTTGACAAGAGACATTTGGGCACATTAATGTTTAAGCAAGTTTTACCACAGACTGCAGTAGGGACCAGAGTGAGTGTCAGGATGGATTGCTTTTAAAATTCTTAAGATTTTGCCTTTTGCAAAATTTTCTTCATGGATCCTGACTAAAAGACTGATGATGAAGTATGTAGCTGTTGGGGAAGTGGTATTTATCATGTATATGGAGCATGCAAGCCTTTTGGATTATATATCACTTGGATTCCAAACCTTGAGCAACCTGGTCTAATGGAAGGTGCACATGCCCATGGCAGGGGGTTGGAATCTTCAAGGTCCCTTTCAAACCAAACAATTCTGTGATTCTATAATTGTATCATTCTTAAGGACAGTAATGTGAAAGGCCTATGCTTCATGTCATCATCTTTTAATAAAGAGAGAAATTTTATTTTTTGGAGATGTTCATGGTCTTTATAATTTTTCCCAGGGAATTTTTTTTTTGTCCATTTTCTTCCATGCTTTTGCACATACTTCTTTATAACTGTAATTGTAGATAATGCTTGTGTGTGATTAGTCAGACATGAAGAACCAATTTCTACTAATTTTTAATGTATATTCATCCAAAATAAAATCTTAATAAATCTAAGTAAAGTGTTGGAGAGTGGCTCTGTACTGTTGGATACGTGCAAAGCCTTCCAAATTTTCTTCCTCTTTACAAAGAACCAGAAAATACAAGTTTAATTTAAAAAAGGTATGGGAGGATATGTGAAAATGAAGAAATACATATTATATTGGCACTATTTATAAACAGAAACTGAATGTCAGACTTTACATTTTTCCAAGTAGATGTTAATTCAAATGTCCTCTTCTAGTGTTTAAACTATGGTAACACTTCTGTTCGTATAAAATTCTGTTTGAGAACAAAACCTAAGATGCTATATTTCATTTCCAGTATAAAAAAGAAATTATGTAGAAAACTCCTCAGCCTCACAATTACCACTAAGAAATTGCTTTCAAAGTTTTCTGGGCACTTTAGTCTATTTCTGAAGCCCCTATACAAGTGACCTCTGTAGATGAAGGGTAAAGGGACAGCCAGGCTGCTGCTGCTGCAGGGAAGGGGGGGCTGTTGTATTTTGTTTAAAAAAACAGTAGGGGACAAGGGGCCAGCACATACTGCAGTAAGAATGGTGGCTAGAGTCAATGCAAAGAAACCCCAGCAGAGCAGTGCATCAGAGCAGTGCTGATCTGTCCAATTTTCTGACTCCAGAACAGCAGCTGATTCTGGCTCGTTACACAATAATTATATGTCTGGGTCAGGAACACCTAAGCTAGAATAATTTCCTTTATGGCTGGATTTCTGTAACTGCAATTGACCACCTTTCTTTTCCAACAGAAAGTATTTTCCTATATTTGCTAATATGACGTTTCTGAAATGCATCATAATCACATGTCATAACAAACTGTAATTACAGAGAAGCTATAATGGCATTTATGCACCATCTTTACAAACAATGAGCTACCTCGTGGAGCTCATTTCCTCTCACTGGGACTCAAAGTCTTGCTAGATGTCCTGAAACCAAGACAGAAGGGAAGAGAGATATACTGGTTACCTCCTGTACTCACAGCACTTAATCTTTAATTGTTGTTGTTTTGGTACTGATCACTAAATTCTCTAGAGCTTCTGCAATATTTGTCATTTTTCTGGTATGTAAGAACAGCTGATCCACAAATTGTATATATTATGTACAAGTTGAAAAGTTCTGATCGTGCCTCAGGTATTTAGCATATCTTGACTCCCCAACTCCACCAATTTACTTGGAAGAGTTGTAATGAAATGGGATGCAGAGTAAGTTTCTTTCCTGAGATACCAAATACACTGGCTTTATTGAAAATGTTTCTGCAATTCTGCATTTACCCTATATAAATAATAGCTAATCTTTATTTAGTGTAAACAGACATTTACACCGATGGCAGGAAGGAACTTGATAGAGTAAGAATGTTTGGTTTGGATTAAAGTGTTTTCCTTTTGTATATAACCTCTTTCCCAAAGAAAAGACTCATTGAATGAGTAGTGTTTGCTGGGACAGAGTCATTGTCTTTGGTTGAAGATGAAAGAATTAGGATTAGATGAAAGAGGGATTAACAAAGTAGATGGATCCCATGGTTCTCAGATAATGGGTTTGTTTTACCACAACACTTTGCAAGAGTACATCCTGTTAGACAAATAGTGTTTGTTGCACTGAATCAGGCTCATCCAATGCAATATGTAAACATTTGAAATGGAAATTAGATTTTTAAAATATTTTTGGTTACATTTAATAAAAAACAGCCCCTTGAAACTCTGACAATCTCTATTCTTCATCACTTCAGTATTGGTTTCATGTTTCAGTTAGTATGGTGCCAGTGGGAGAGCAGAAATACTCTGCTTCCATCAAAAATATTTCCCTTTCTTAATGGAATACAGGTAGAAGGTATAGGCTTAACTGGTGGAAATCAAGAGAGTAACAGGGAGGTAATCCTGGGGTGCTGCTGAATGCTGTTACAGTGCTGCCTGTGGCACTGTGCCTGACTTGTCTGAAAGCAAAAAACACATGTAGAGTCTTCTGCATAGCAGACATGCATTGAGCTTCGAGACACTGAGAAACACTGAAAACAAGATTTTGCCTGAAAAGTTTTTTCTGAGTTGTATGATTGTATAAATCAAATATCTGGCCTACCAGGCTTTTAAATAGTTTAAAAATGAATTCTAGAAATTCAGCAAAGAAATCCACCTGAGCACAATTAGAGAGAGAGATTTGAAAGGCATCTGCTGCACCCAATGTTAAGACTGACAAAACCAGGAGAATATAGCAAGGAAAGTATCAGTTTAAACTCATCTCATTTTTTTTTAATGCAACATATTACTCCTGATAGAAATGAGCCTTTTCTGCATAGAATCCTTATTTTCCTTAAAGCTTTAGACCCCACCTAAATGTATGCTTCCACTTACATTACCTGACCAAGACATTCTGTGTCACAAATGACACAGAATTTTATTTTAAATAAAATGCAGGCAGTTACACCCTGACTTTGCCGTGCCTAATTACAATAAGATGTAAGACAGACAATACAGGTGAAAACACCAAAGTGAATGAGCAACTTCACAAGGCTGCTGTTACAATTTGATGCCAACAGGGATCCAGACTTCATTTGAGATGAGCTTTGGAGAAAAAGTGCAGATTTTAATCTCAATGACGTTTGTAGATGTCTTACTGAGACCTTAGAAATGTCGATGTGTTGTAATGTAATGTAATATAATGTGTTGTAATATTAGAGACAACTGAAAATCAGTCTAGTTCTGGAAACCCTGTAGTGGCATTAGTATGATGGTCTTCTCAGTCTAAATTATTTGTGCCATATATCAACCTGTGCTCCTTCTACATTTCCTCATAAAAGTAAACAGCTGCTTTCAATTTGGAAAGAAAATTTAACATTCTCATTTTTGTCTCAGACTTGTGACACGATATTGTTTTAATCCTATATGTATTTTATTTATTTGACATACTTCATTTGTAAAGGAGTTTTGTAATTGTAATTTTTTGTAATTTGTAATTTGTTATTTTTATTAAGACAGCTCACCATATAGCAAATCCAAAAATTCTCTAACAGAAAATTACAAGCAGTATAAAATAATTTTATTAACCTTATCTTGAATAGGTAGGAAGAAAAAAGAAGGTTCTTGAGACCTATTTATATAAGAGATCAAATCAGAATGGCTTTTCCTTGTATTAAAATAATTCATGGTTAAATTCTGTAAATTAAGTTGGAAAAATAGTCATTAGAAAAAGGAAATTACATTGTTACACTACGTAATTAGCCTGGCATTAGGGATATATCTAAGACTATCTTCCAGTACATCACAAATTATTTTATACAAAGCTGAATATTGCTGGTTTATGTACTGACTTGAATTTTTCTTGTCATACTATATGTCTGTAATTTTACTAACAAGTCAGAAAGTGGCCTCAGGAAGCTGAAAACACAAATCTCAGATACATCATTATTGTCACAAATTAAGTTCCCTTTTACCAGGTGTCTGACATCACAACAGGCATTTCTGTTGGTTACTGAGGACTAATTTTTGAAGTACCCTTTGCTGTAGAGCAGTAAAAAGTTTTTTCTGCTGTTCACAAGGCTTACTTATGTGGATTTCATCGGTATACACAGATAGGAAAGAACAGGCATTATCCAGCTGTGAACTGAATTTAGTCTTGAATCAGTGACCTGTCATAAATCTTTTAACAAAATTAATTGATTGTAAGGTCTGTAACAGGGAAGGTTTGACTATTCCAATGATCATGATACAAAAGAACTTTCTAACTTTGAAAGGAACGGACAGTTCTCTATTTCAAAATTATGCAATTCACAAAATGTAATAGATATGGTGCATTCTAAAGGAATATAAAGCTTTTCTTGTGATT
The DNA here is from genome assembly GCF_001522545.3 of Parus major. Taxonomy (NCBI): domain Eukaryota; kingdom Metazoa; phylum Chordata; class Aves; order Passeriformes; family Paridae; genus Parus; species Parus major. The sequence goes on from NC_031769.1 coordinate 27,142,668, forward strand.
TCCAGATATATCTTTCAGGCCCTGTGTTTTGCCACAGAACTGAAAATCATAGTCCTACCAGCTCTATGTAAGCAACTTGTCTTTATGAGTATTCAACTGAAATACATCTGGATATATTATTCAAGAGAAAGGAAGCTGCAAGATCTGTGTGACAGGAAACAAGTTGTGCTCTTATTTTTGAGAAAGCCTATTAATTCCTGACATTGTAAACCATAATTTCATGATAGGTTAGCTTAAGAAGCTCTTATCTATCCAGTTGTGTTGAGATAGCTGTTTGTGGGATCTGGAAGACTATCTTGTTTGATTCCTGTCTATGACTGAGTAAACACATGGGAAGCATATTTGACTTAGATGTAACACAAATTCTGAAGATGTGGACTGGGAATAAACTGATTTTGCTTGAGCACAAATCTATAGAGACCTTTCATTCTTAACACCTAAGACATGCTTTTTTACTGCACTTGCATGCCTGGTTGGGGCAGACATGACAGGAAGAGCACAAGGGAAGTTGTGGCCTCTAATGAGGCTGAGTAATGGGCACAGGAAACAGATCACAACAATGATTCATATGGAGATGCAGCCTCTGTAAGAGGACCTAAAATTCCACCTTCCAGGACAATGACCTTTCCTGAGTGATGGAGTCAGCCCATTAGTTTTTCATTCTTATTCCTGGTTCTTCAAGGAACAATGATTTCTTGGTGTTTGTTCTTCACTAGAAGTAACAAAGAGCTCTTCTGCTGCCTTCCTTTGCAGCATTTCTCTAAGAATTCAGAACTATAGCTTCAGGTGCACCCTTCTTTCCTCCCTTCCACAGGGTGAGGATGCACAAGTTCTCTGGTGGGTGCTGCCTCTGCTCTGTATGTGAGTCAGCACCACATCTGCAACTGCATTTGTGTTGTGAGCTGAACCTGGCACAGAGCCAGGTACAAATTAAGCAAGCTAAAGGATCTGACCTTTCCAGAGGCTTAACCACAGTGCTAACAATCCTCTTCACATGTCTTATCATATCAGTAAAATGTCTCCAGATCTGGGCATCCTGCAACATACATGAGCTGGGGAAGTGAGAGAATACCCCTACCCTAAAGGGTATACAAAGGGTAAACAACTACAACTTGTTTGAATCTGCTGACTTTTTTCTGTTTTGTTACAGGTTAGAATTATGTTCAGAGACCTAGACACCAAAGCTGGAAAGTGGGCAGAAAGTAGGTATTTAACTACCAAAAAACAGACAGAAATGAGAAGTCACTACAAGGCTTTTCATGTGTCTCTTGAAATGATAATAGCTGATTTAGAAACTCAGTCCATCTCTAGTTTGTTTTTCAGTATTTACATGTTAGGAAAAACATCTCTGTCGTTCCCTCTAAGGCCAGCAGTAAGACTTGGTGGCAACTTGAGACAGTGATACCATTCAGATCAAAGTCTCTCTCAGTCTGAAGTAGATCATCAGGAATACTACATTGACCAAAACATAAAAGGAATTTTCTGAGGTAGAAATATAATCTATCTATTTCAACATCCTTAAATTAAGTCAATATCAGTCTGTCAGCAAATTAATTTATTGTCATTATGAGTTATGATTGTCATTATGAGTGGGATTAGGAGACTAAAAAGATTCCCCTGTAACTTTATTCTGGCTTTCCTGAGGTATTGGAATTTTTCCATGATGACCTCATCATGGCAGATAATTTAGGCAGAATATTTTTTATGAATGTTTATATTATATCTATGATCTTCAAATTTATAATCCAAAAGAACTTTGGACCTTTCTGCATCCTTCAGACCTGTGATACGTAACATACCCATGTATTTTCTTCCATAAATACTGCTCATTTCAAACTCTTTTGTGCCTTTACTTCTGTGTCAGTTCTCCTTGATTATGCAGTGCATTTTTCCTCCCAGAAACCAAACACCATTATTCTTGGGAAAGTGAACTAACAATAAAAATGAGGTTTTCAGATATTAATATTCATTCCAGCAACAACACTTATCTACATGGCTATACTCACAGCTCCTTCTAGCCAGGTGTCTCTGCAGGTATACTATACAGGTGAAGAGACCTCAGCACAGAAGCACATAAAAGAGAACTTTCATCTTTGCTAACTTCCCTTTTCTCTTTTACTTTATGACAGTGATTGTGTTTCCACTCCAAGATGGAAGTGTCTATCTGTTTTTCTTCAAAGCTCTGTTAACAGCTTGTTCATCTGTACATCCAACTGTCCGGATTCAAAGCAATTTGAATGCAGAAAGGCTTTTGATTTTCTGCCATACCAATCACTGTTACAGAAGCTCTGTATAAAGTCTATTATGAATTTCCAGATGATTACTGATATGTAGTAACTTCACACATTGCTAGTAATTTCATTCATTGCTACCATTCACTGGTACCACCTATTTTTTCAAGAGGCAGGAGGGGAAATATTCCAGAATATCTCTAACCAGAGGACATAACTTGAAGCCTCCCAGAACATGAATTGCTTGTCTTTTAAAAGTGAGGGATTTGGATTGATATTTGGAGCTGATCTCTTGCTTAAAGAACAGCAGCTCAAATTTAGTGAGGGATACACACCCAGATAAGCCTTGCCTGACAGATGACACATCCTTATCTGGATTGAGGGGTTACTCTCTTGTGGTTTCACTCAAGCTTCCACTGAACTTTACTTCACTGCCCTGGCTTTTACTGTCAAACTGTCTGCATCAGTCCTTACTAAAGGGAGTTTGTCTGTCAGCCAACCATACAAGATCTATACCTTCTTGTTACAACAGAAACTTGGTTTTTATTTTATCTTTATTAATGTGAGCATGTGTCGTCATTTGGTTTGAAGTGGAAAATTTTAACTTTACTTTTTTGACTGTAAATATGCAGCATTGTGAGTGCCAAAGATGCTTCCCTGTTTTATTTTTATACAGATAGCATTCATAAAGGAATAAAGATCCTCAGTAGATAGCTCTTCCTTCTGAATTTTCCACTACCTTTTTGCTGAGACAACTGACAGTCTAGTGTGTGTTGTTGCACTTGCATTACAAGAGTTGCATTTGGAACCAGAGCACGTACACAGATACCAGGTACAGAATGCAGTTATCAGATTTGGCACAGCAAGTACTGGGTGCTGGCAGGTTTTAATCACGTGTCACACAGGTTCATGTTTTAGGACAAGCATCACAATTCAGTAAGACCCTTATCTGTGTAATTAAACTTATATTTATTCAGAGAATCTCTTAAGTACATAGTTGCATTTCACTAGCAATGGGGCTGACATTCTCCAATTAGTGGCTAATTGCTGAATGAGCTGTAAGATAAAACAACAGATAATAACAAAATTTTTTGACAGTGTTGCTGTTATAATCAAATTGCAGATTACTTTAACAAGTGGTACCTCCTTTCAGTGAGAACCATGCAGCTAATGTAAGATATTTGACAGAGGAAAGTCAGGAGGACACAGGGTGAAGCTGCAGTAGATTCATAGTTTCAGGTACCAAGTAGTGTGTACCAGCTCTATGTGATGTCAACATCTTTGAGATGATACAAGGAAATATTGAAATTGAACAGTTTCAGACAGAAAAATATCCATTGGGAAGATTTGTAGAATCTGGTGTTTTCTCTGAAAGAATCCTGCATTTGATAGGACAAAGTACAAATGTGTTATGAAGAACAGCTTCTTGCTTTCCTTTCCTGCATCTGCAACAGACCCTGTATAATGGGCCATAAAGACATGAATTCTGGAGCAGCTGACTAAAAAATGCTGTACCTCTAATGTCTCAGCATTCAGCTGAGTCAAGAGAAAAGGTGTCCAACCTCTGCAGAGACAGCAACAGATGTTATACCATCCTACCATCCTTGTGGTGGGAGAATAAAGTAAAAGAAGACAAAAACCAAGGGACTAAAACAGAGACAGAAGGAGAAAAAAACTGTAAAGAATTAATAGAGGAACATGTTAAAGTTGGCATTTCAGAAAAGGGTGGTAAAGGCTATGTGTTTTCATGGTTCTGTCACAAGGGAACTCTAATATAAAGGTTTAGTTCATAAGTGAGTGGGTCCTTTCACCAATATGCTTCACAACAAGAAAAGCTTGGTAGAGAGCCATTTTAATATTATTAGTTTAATATTTAATATAATAGAGGTATTATTAAAAGTAACATCTGGGTGTTGTTAGGTAATTATTTTCTTTTGAAATTTATTTTATTGCTAAATAAATAAATAAAAGCCTGGCTTTTTTATGCACTGATCTGTTCACACCAATCTGACTCATTATTGTTTTCCATTTATTTTTGGGGGCTAAGGATATTGAATAATGTAAACAAACTCCATCCACCTTGATGTGAATATATAACAGGTCCAACAATGTGACATATTAACATAATATAGTGGTTGAATTAATGATTTCCATTTATAAATTAATCTGATTTAGAGCTGTGCCTATACACAATCTATCCAAGTTTACATTCAGCCTTTGGAAGCAGTGTACATTTATTAACACCTTTGTAGTAATGCAAATTGTACTTGATTTGGCTTCTGAAACACTGAACAAAGATTCTTGTTAATTCAGAACTTTTAACTCCTTATTGTGCCGTTTACAATTTAGTGTGTTGGAAAATGATTAGTCAATTTACCTGAAAGGGTCCTGGCTGATATATCTAACCTCTAATGGTAGAATTTTGTGTTTATACCATAAAGCATTCAAGATTGCAGATCTTCATTATAAAGACAGTGTTCATTTGGTTGTTTTCTAAAACTATGCTTAGCTAAAGGCCTTTCATGACTTAAAGTTATACAGCAGAGACAATATAATTATTTTCATCTATTAGAGAAATATGGCAGTTACTGGGAAAATAATTTGTAAGAAGAGATTACTTAAATAATTAAAGAATTCATTTCATTAAGAAATTATTGAATTCTAGTAAAATAAAATTTTGTCTGGTGTTTGAGTTTCCTACTAGTAAAAATATCCTGCAAAAAATTATTTGCATTCAGTAAATGACAACAAAGTAATGACTGAAACTGTCTTTCAAAGACAATTGCATAGAACATTTATTAGGTCCCTAATAAATATTATTCACAGTGGGCAGAACCAGTATTCTCTTGTTCCCTGTCTGCAAGTCTGAAGGTAGAGCTAATCAAGACTGTTCTCAGTTCCTACTGCCATATCATGTCTGTGCTTATAGTGCTCTCTGGGACTTGGCCACTCTCTCTTGCTTTTCCTGCAACTCACTCTCTCCTCTGCCCAATTTACATCCTGTTAAAGATAGTGGTGTGTGAAGAATCACCAGGATGTATCCAGCAGAATGTTTTAGGAGCTATACTGCATACTGCTGTAATGCTTTCAGGTTAGGAGCCTGGCTAGAGAAGTGATTCATACAACTGAGAGCATATTGAATAGGGACAGCTGGATTCCTAGGATTCAGTCTGCAACAATCCAGTGGGCTGTAGGAGCACCTAAATCAAGAAATAGGATTTCTTCTGGCTTCCTGGTTCTTGTTTTAAAAAGAAGTATCATTCTTGGCTATATTTCCATGAGATTATTTTGTTGCACATTGCTCTTAATTTGTACAAGTTTGTTTGAGTCATAAATATCCTTCTGTGAGGTTTAAAGAAGACAAGGGCTGGAACGAGAGGTTAAACCCTTGTTTTCTTGGGTATTTACAGATATTTCCCACTCCCCTACTTATTTTGGCAGGTGGGAATGACACTGTAATTTCAACTATTTTAAAACCCTCACAGACCAGTAGCTTTTCAGAACATTTATTACATTTTATGCATAGTTCATATGTTGTGCTTAAACTAATTAAACTCTGTGGTGTATTAATGGTAAGGCACTTGAGCAGGCAGCCCAGAGTAGTTGTGGATGTCCCATCTGTCAAATTATTTAACCAAATATTATCTATATATTCTGAATCACTGTGCCTATCTGTTCTAGTGTCTAGTTTTTATAAATTCAAAATTCAGAGAATTCAATCCCACAGAATTCCATCTCAGAAAAGAGAACATTTAATCAGCAAATAATGCAATGACTCAAATCCATAGCAATGTAGATTCCCTGTTCTTGTTTTATCAGCAATTTTAAATCAAATCATATTCATAAGGGACTTAGAACTTGGTGATAAAGGCTAAGGCCATAACTTGGCTTAGACTGAGATTATGGGGTGATAATTGTTTCAAGGTGTAAGAACACTAAATGTATATAGATGCTGACTATTCTGAGGTGTAGAAATACTAAATAAGTACAATCTGATTTTATACACATATACACACTTATATTTGTGGCTCTTACTGGAGAGGAGAAGTATAAGGGGGAGAAAATTGCTGTCCAGTTTAATTTAGCTGTGGAAGGACATTACAAATCATAAGGTAATTTTTTGCTATTTTTCACTATTTCTACTGGTGACTTATTGGGTATTTATTTTTTTAGTTCTGTGTCGTTTGGAAGCAGCAGAATAAAAGACTGCTATCACAATGGATTAGAAAAAAATAATAATTTTTCTTATGATTTTAATGAGTCACTTTCTAAATTTTGCATTAAAAAGAATTTTGTGGTAATCTCACAGTCAAATCTGATGAGACTTTTATTTTTGTGTCATACAATATCTTACAGTAAATTATAATGAAGATATTTGAAGGCATAGCCAGATGAAATTAATTAATGATTAATTAAAGGAGAAATTTATAAGGACTCAAATTGGACAAGTGTTGATGCTAGTTTTAAGGTTTCAGGTTTTGTTATTATTTGGTTTGTTATTCTAGGTATTCTAACTCTTTTTCATGTTTATTACATTTTCAAGAAATAGGAATTGCCCCTGCCAAGACTCTGAGACTGTTCTATTTTTCCCTCATCTCTGTGAGAGAAATGATGATAAAGAATTATCCTCACAACTCCTTGAGCAGCACAGAAGAGCCTAAAATAGCTCTGAGCTGGCCTGCATTTCTCAACTCCATCACTGAAATGCAAAAGAGTTACATTTGCATGACACTGAATATAAAGACTAATTAGCAACAATGGATGTGTCACCTTGGCCCGGACCTGTAGGCATTGATCCTGGAGTCAGCTGGGATATTTCAGAGTTTCATTCCCCGGTTTGATGAACAACTACTAAGAGCGAGGGAAATGAAACAGTTATTTCAGCGCAAACCAGGATTTATTCTACTCAGTCTTTAATAAGATTTGAGAAGCAAGAAGTGGATTTATGAAATCTGGAGGCAGGTTCCTTACTTCAATGAGTTATAGCAAGGGAACACTAAGCCCCCATTTACCCTCAAACACCACTGTATATCCTAGTTAAGGAACAATGAAATATTATCCTGTTATCACATACTGATCAGCATTTTATACAGAATACAAACTGCTGTAATGAAATCTTTCTTCCTGTTGCTCCAACAGTGGTTTTTAATAATTAATTCTGATTCACATTGCCTTTACACTGACTTCAGTGGACTTACTCATATTCTTGATGAATGCAAGGACTTACTCAGAAACACGTAGTGTCTTTGTTCTGATTTTTTTGAGAATTTCTAGGATATATCCCAAACAAGTGCCCGGAAATTTTTTGTCTTAGCTGACACAGAAATACAGGAAAAAATGTAGGTCACTACCCCAAGAAGCTGAGACCCTAAAGGAAAGAAAAGATTCCATTTCTAACACACACTGGAAAGTGGCGAAAAGAATTATCTGTTTTCAAAATCAAAAGTAAGCTTTCTTTTTTCTTTATTTCTTTGTCTTTTTGTTGTTGATTCTTTGGAATCAATACAGCATAGAACAATTAAAGTTTAAAAAAACCCTAAAAAAATCAAAGAACTTTTTATGCTCCAACATGCTCCAAAGGCCATGCTTATGGTCCTGTCAAGGGATGTGTTTTTCTTATAGTCTTGGTTTGACTGATAACGTGATTGAAAAAAAATGTATTTCATCCCTTTATTTTTCCATTCAGAGATAATTAATGGGAAGATTTTACTTTATGTTTTGCTCTTTCTTTCTGGATTTTTTTATCTCTTTTTTTCCCCCTGAAATACCTTCTCTCAAATTAAAAAAGTACAGATACTGGTGGCTACAGCTCCAGTTTTCAAGGTTAAATCTGGGTATGATATTAGTCTGTGCTTGTTTGTCCCTAAGACGATTCTGCAGCTCAGACTAGGATCCCAGCTAGCTTTACTGCTTTTTCCAGCTTGAACTCTTAAGATCTCCTTAATCTTATTTAAGTCTACAAACAGCTTATATTTAGCTGAAAAGATGAGGTGGTTTTGTGTAGGAAAATGTCAAGCCCTCTTGCTATTCTATGGTATAGCAAAAAGGCTTACTCTTTGGCTTTCCTGGGTTTTAAAACGCCTTTATTTTCCAAAGTAAGTGACATGCTGCCATCTGTTGGCAATGAGAAATTATTTCTTCAAGTGATTTAAGAATACAAATCTTCAAACTCTTAAGTAAGTTTGTTTGATGATATTTTCTCTTCAATAAAACTGCAGGTTTATCTGAGCAGCATAAACTTGCAGCAGACAATTCAATTATATCTTATAATTTACTTCAGGATCCCTGTGAAATCCTTCTTACTTGAGCCCACTCAAAGTCCTATCACAAAGCTCAACTACAACCTCCAAATTTCTTCTCAGCTAGAAGCCTGAAAAAACTTAAATTTCCTTAAAGACAGAGAAAAAAGTGTACCCTCTCAAAGGATTTTGAATGTTCTTGACAACCAGACAAACAAAAATGTATTTTTCCAGATAGTCTTTTGGTCCTGACTCTGAAAAGTTAAAAAATATAAATGTTGAAGGACTTGCATGGAAGTGCTGTAAACTTAGAAACTTTTAAGGATGAAAGCTTTTGTTCTTTTCTTTGTTTTTGAAGTTGTATATTTTATAAGAAGCAAAACAAGGGAACAAATATGATAACTGTTGGGTGGCTCTAGGTGATTCGTACTTGTGAATTTTGTTTCCTTCTTCATTTCCAGTTAAATCCATTATGTACACAGCCATATCATCTGAAGAATATATCTTTATAATTTCATGATATAATGTCAAAAAGGAAAAAAAAA
>NC_031769.1:27151697-27156557 GCF_001522545.3 Parus major
AAAATCATAACTCAGTTCAAACTTGGCCTTCCCTGCTGAAGTGCTGGCCAAAGTTTCAGTGGTGTAGTGACATTCTGCAAACAGAGAAAACAGGTTTTACAATGAAATATCTGGTTGAACAAACGTAGTTGTCAACAGCAGCACCTAATGACTATTTGTTAAGGTGAAAGGGTGTATAATGTATTTTTGATTTATAATTCATACTTCACTTGCACATAAGCAAATAGAGAAAACAGTCTATGTGGCTAAGTAATCACACCCAATTATACAATCCAGGCCATTTCAAGTGACCATTTCAAGGTTTGTGTAGCAGCTATTAAACTATTTTGTTGGCAGAATGCTTGAAAACTGAAATACAGATGGAAATTAATACTGCTATCCTGACTCTTGTGTTGTCACTTAATCTGAACAAGATGAATATCTAGGAAATACTGGCATAAATACTGTTGCTCCTTTCTATTCAGTTGTTTTAGTAAATATGAACCTGCTCAAAGCACAGGGCAGCATCAGACCTTACAGGTCATTAAAGTATGCTTAGTAAAATATAGTTCCATCCATTAGGATAATTGGTGATAGAACACCACTGTTTTGTTTTCAAATTACTGTTTTCTTTTCCTCAGTCATATATTTCCCTTCTAATACCCTTGTTTTCTAGCATATAAGAGAAGCATATTGAACTTGTGGCCTTGTTGCTAGGTTTCAAGCTGCATTTATGCAGTCTACTGAGACATTCTTCTCATTTTTGAATTCTGAATCAAGTCCCAAGGCAACAGTGCCCTGTTTCTTAGCAACACAGATGGGTAGACTGCATATTCCAGCTCTTTTGTACAATGGAAGAATAAACAATTCCCTGAGTAAGTGTGTGCTGCAAGTCCATTGCTTCACTTAATTTCACAGAGAAGAGAGGAAAGGGAAGCTTTCTGTGGTACAGCAGATGAAGTTTGTCTTGAAGTCCCTCTCTTTGCAGAGTGGTGAGTCATATCTCTATTTTTTCTATCCTCTGCATCTCTCTGGGGTCTTTATTCACCACTGTGCATATGGATCTGTAGGTACTTTGGATCAGTGATTTCAGTTTCTAAGATACAAACGTAGGTAACAAAGCTGGCAGAGGTGGGATGTGTGAAAATACACAGACGTTTTGCTCTGGTGAAATTAATGGAGAGTCATAGAATTGCATAGCTTTAGAAAATCTGTGTGCAAACCTTTGATTTTAAGAAGGAAATTAGGGCTGGAGAAAATAGAGGCTTGAGAGGTAAGGAGGAAATGTGTATTCATGCAACTAATATGTTAGCAGTCTGCTACCTGTGCTTGAAATGGAGAAAAGTTATCCTTTTAACAGAATCTCTATAAAGTGTTAGGCAGTTTTGAGTCTTTTTGGCAACATAATCAAACTCCAAATTTTGGTGTTTCCGGACTGTGGGACTAACATTGCCATGGAGAGGGAGGAGAACAAGGGAGAGAAAAGGGGGCAGAGAAGGCCACACAGCTCGGCAGAGCTGAACATTGCCGTTTCTGGTGCCTATGGAGGGACAGGTGCATACATCATCTTTTCATGATGGCAACAGCAGCAATGCAAAGTTTCAGTACAGTTTTGGCACAGAGTAGAAGAATGTAAGCACTTGTGCTATTCATCCCACTGACCTTGGCAGGTACCTGTTTTGCCTAGACCTAAAGCTGGCCTAGTCAGTCCGCCGTATCTGAGTTTAGTTGCAAAACAAGAAAAGGCTGCTTTATGTGTATAAAGTATCAACTGCCAATTTTTTTCCAAAATCTATTAAGTCATGAAGTAAACACAGCAGCTGGCTATGGTGGGACAGCTGGTTTGCCTGTAGACTGCCCACACACACTTGCTGGGAAGCCTGGGCCACCTTAGAACACAGAAGCAAAGTTCCCATTCAAGCCTACTCACCTCCTCCTAAGCAGGAACGGGGCCAGGCTGTGCTTCAGTGTTTGGATAGCCTGGGTATAACCTGTGAAGCAGTGACTGAGTTTTGGCCCCTTCCCAAAGGCTGTCCTGCAGCAGGGATCTGCTGCAGCTGGAAGTGTTCCAGCTGTGTGGTGCTGGGCTGGAAGGAACCAGCCTTGGCAGCACAGCACAGCTGAGCATGGCCTGGGAACCAAAATCACCTAGAAAAAAGAGCACAGAAATGTGACCTTGAAGAAGTAATTTGTGGGTACTTGATTTATCTCCAGTAAGCTGCCCACCCAAATCCTTGCTCAGAAACACAGTTTTGTTGGTAAGGACATACTTCCATATGCCCTTATCCTTCAATGGGCTATGACCTTCTTTTAGAAAAAAAACGATTCTGTTCTCAGAATGAGTAAGTACAAAGAAGAGAAAGTTGTAATGAAGCTTTCCTTCAGGTTTCCTGAGCACTGAGTAATAGAGTAGGAAAAATATTGTTTGTATTGTGTTTGGGCCTGCTGCAATACCATTATGATCCACATATTTCTTCCAGATTTTCAGGGCATAAAAGGAGCTCTTGTGTAAGAAAGGGAACAGTCTAGAAGCAGCTTTTAGATCACAGAGACAAAACAGAAAACATGGATAAGGTAGTATCTGTCCAGTTTGTGCACAGAGCTAAATACTTGATTGCCTATTTGGGGTGTTAATGATGCTCCAATGGTCTCTCATCCTGCCCAGAGGGATCCTTGGGTGTAGGAAGGGGCCTTCCTCTACCTCTGGGCAAAAAGATGAAGCTCATGGCACTGGCTGATGAATTAGCCCATGGCAGGATATAACACCTGGGCATATATTAAGATAGCTCTAATTAACATTGTGACCTGGGTGTGCTCAGGAATGCAGAGAAAAATTAAAATGAATCAGGATGAATGGAGAGCAGAGTTTCAATGTTCCCCTCTTCTGAGGTTCTTTTTGTCACTTCTGCTTGTATAAGGTGAGACTAGTGTGCATGTAACCCCAAACCCCTGCTGCACTGCCCTGCATGTGCACAGGGATGTCAGGGAGGTACTGCTTAAAGAGACGGGAATTAAAATATGAAAAATTAAAAAATGAGAAAGGGTGTATTTGTGTTGTTACATAGTGATGAGTATATCAGATAAAATAAAATTCAGAGCTCCTGTTCCTACAGGCTGGTACGAATGTGTAAATTCCTAATATCCATGCTTTTGACTTCAGACGGGCTTTCTCTAGGCTCAGGAGTTTTCTTCATCAGATTACTTTGCAGAAGTGAAAGACAGAACCAAAGAGCAGTACTTCTTCATCTAAGCACAGGTACAAAATAATATTCAAGTACAACCACATAGTTATCTTCGGTGAATGTGCTGGGTTGTGCAGACAAGTATAGTCAGACTGAAAGTAGCAATCAGTAATAAATGTACTGTTTTATATGTGTATGTGTGTGTGTTGGGTTTTTCTTTTTCTTTTGCCAGTGATTGCAATATTTGAGAAGAAAAAATGAATCATCAGGCCATTCATCCTCCACCAAGAAGAGAGAAAATTTTTATTTGAAACTCAAGGAAAATTTTCTGCAAGCCTTGGCTGGCCTTCCTCTCAACAACAAACTGCAGTGCAGCAATCCAAAGGCAACAGATATATGGCTAAAACAACCTCCTGATTTTAGATACTGGCTCTATAAGTCATCCTACCTTCCTCAGAAGTCACAAGGAAAGTGAAAAGGGGAACTGAAGCCAAAAGGAATCTCTGAGGCCACAGTCATGCCTGAGCTGCACTCAGGGTTAGGGTTATGCTTAAGGTTAGGGCTGAGAAAAACCACAAACCCAAGGGTTTCGGGGACAATGACTATACAAAATGCATGCCAAGGTGGGCACAGCACTGCCCAACATTTCTCCCTCCACACCTTTTACCTTGGCAACACCTATGTGTTTGGCATCTTGGCCTCAGCCATAGGGAGCTTTTAGTGCTCTGTTTAGGTTTAGGGTTACTTTTAGGGTTAGGGTTCAGAAAACCACAAAGACCAGAGATGCGGGGACACTGACACTACAAAAGGCATGTCAAGGGGAGCATGGCACTGCCCCAGCATTATTCCCTTCACAACTCGCTTCTTGGCACCACCCATGATTGGATGTTTAACCTGATTGCTATTTACATCGTACCTGATGTGAAAGCTTTCTTTAGGTGCTGTACTGACATGATAGGAAGCCCAGCAAGTCATTTGACAGATAATGAGGGGATAGAAACTTACATGATTTGGGTTCAAGGGCCTCTTCCTTGTAGGTGGGGTAGACCACTGGCTTCCCAGGGAAAAATCTCCAGCTAAACTGGGCTTTTTTGAGCCTTAATACATAAAAGCAGTACCACAGTCCTGGGGCTGCCATTTTCCGGTTTTCTTGGATGAAGAGGGGCCTCACATGGAGTGTCAGCTCTGCCCCCCCTGTCCCGGGGTGCCTTTATGATGTTTGTATCCCCAGTCATCTGATCTGTTTATGCTCCATATTAAGTTCTGCACCTTTAAGACTGGTTCCGAGAGCCAAGGGGGGAAAGAAGAAGCGCACAGCTTGTTTTCAGAAATGGCACTCACTGCCCCACATGCTTCTGCAGGCTGTGCTGTCTGCAGCACGGACAGACAGCGGGACAGAGCTCTCCTGTGCTTTCACTTAGTTTTTAGTTAGCTGAGGCAGTGAAGTTCCCCTGTGTTTTCTTCCTTGGATCTGTTCAAACCTGCTCTGGACTGAAACCCCAGCCAAACCCTGGGAGCACATACCTGTGGCCCACCAGGGCCTGGGCCTCGGCACTTTCCAGAGCCAGAGGGACTGATAAGGGACAGAGGTACACCCCTCGACAAGGACTTTTCTGGATTTGCCCTCTCTTTGAACAGCAAGAGGTTTTATTGTTTTATTGCTTAATATTTATATATATATATATATATATATATATAT
>NC_031769.1:27156585-27249464 GCF_001522545.3 Parus major
TATATATGCTTGTAGATACTTTGCTTGTTAAATAAAGTTTTTCCCAGTTTTCTCCAAGGAAATCTTTTCCCAAACCAGTTGGCGGAGGGGCCGCTAGAACTTGCTTTCTGTAGGGACCCCGTTTGGAGGTTTTCTCCCAAATTTGCCCTAAACCAGGACACCCCTCCTCGCCCTGTTCCCCCTGCAGTGCTGCTTCTTCCCTGGCTGTGTGTCCTGTCCGCAGCGTTCCTCTGCTGCTGCACGGCTTGCCCGAGGTAGCCGGTTTCCCCGGCGGGGCAGTCGCGGCCTGCTCGCAGCCGCCGCCGCCCTGGTGCCTGCGGTGCTGCCCGGAGCCGGCCCGCAGAACCAGCCCGTTCCTGCCACCGCCAGGGACGGGCTGCTCACAGCACCCACGGTCCGTCTGCCGAGCAGACACCTGTGCAGCGTCAAATGCTGTCCTTGGCTTCTCTCGTCGTCTCTCCTTTTCCTTCTCTGTGCCCTGTTCTATATCCCTTCAGTAGGAACACCTGTCTTTCTCTACCAATACATTTCTTCTGCCTCATGTCATCCCACTCCGTTCAATTGGTTTCACTTCAAAACGATTTTTTTTTTTAAATGGCATTTCATTTCTTCAATTTCTTCCCCTGTCCCTTCATTTCACTTGGTTTCCTGATTTCGAGATTTGAATGAGCATAATTTTAGCAAGTTTCAGTCCTTGGAACTGGACCTGATGTCATCCCAGTCCATTTCCTCGTATTCACTCTGTAATAAATGGAATGGATTTGTGATAACTAAATTGTAACTATTTGGAAAGTTATTATTAGAAGCAAACAAGAGAATCAGTGTTACAAGGCAGATGTACCCCTTTACAGATGTTACATGTTAAACCTGAGGTACAGGATGTGGTTTGGAAGGTAAGTGATGTCCCAAGACGAAAACAGCCTTGAGATGGACAAAATTAGAACAAGTGTAGGCATAGGGCCTAAAAATCATTAAATGTAAGACTAATTAGTGGACTTACATAACACAACGCTTAGTATGCACACACAAACCTGTGAGGCCATCCAGAGGACAGCGAGGATGAGCTTAAGCCTTTGTCCAAAGACCACCAGAAGAAGAATGAAGACCCCATAGCAAGAAGTGAGGCATGTGCTGTGAAGAATAGTGATGTAAAATCAGAAAACTCGGAAATAGGAGGAAAATTACAGGAAACATTAATGAATATGCATAAGCATACAGTATATAAGTTTAGCTTGAAGTGCTTTGTTTTGTACGTGAGGCAGGGTGGGAAGCCTCCATACCCCAGTTGGTTTTGTGCATGAGGTGGAGTAACACGCCCTCCCTGTACGCTGGTCAGTTTTGCTTATGCTTTAATTATACTTAATTGCTGGCAAATTATATATATAAATTGTATTTTTTTGCTAAATTGTATTCTTTTGCTAAACTGTATTCTTTTATACCAAATTATTATTCAATTTACTAAATTGTATTCATTTTTAATTAAACTGCTGTTAACTTAAGGGACCTAGTTGTCAAAATTCTAATTTCATTTATAACAACTCCATTTCCAAATTTGCTTTATTTTTTTAAATTGCATTTGATTTTATCTCCTTTCCAGAGTGTGTGATACACTTTGTTCTCTGATGTCAAAATTTCATTTCCTTTGATAAAATGAAGAATATCCATCTTGTGATTTCAGCGAGGATCAATTCAGCAAGGCTTGGTCCACCTCCTTGCACTTCATGTTATCCTAATCCATTTCTTTGTATTTTATCATATTTCCATTCCAGAGTGTTTGTTACACTTTATTCTAAAATTTACACTTTATTCTCTGATTTCAAGATTCATGAAAGGAAATGAAACCTTGTGATTTGAATGAGTATGAATTTGACAACATTTGGTCCATTTCCCGGCTCTTCATGTCATCTTTCCATTTTATAATTTTCTCTTTGTTTCAAATTTTTTAATGGTGTTTCATTTCTTCAATTTATTTTCTTTCTCAATGGCTTTGGTTCTAGGCATGGTGGCTTTTCTAATGTTAAAATGTATTTTCCTTTCAGTAGTGCAGAATGAAGCTCATTTACAAAATTCTGTTACAGGTTACCCCAGCGCTCCTTTAATCTGAAGTTAAAACCACGGCATTTAAACATAGGTGAGTCCTTCACAACATGCACATTTATTGTGTTAAAGAATTTAGGAACATTACTTCAACATTAGGGAACAGGAATGAGTGCAGAACCCTCAATCCTGTCTTAAGTGGCCTTAGTGAAACTTGAAGACCAAAGAGTAGTTTTTCCCCTTAGTTTCAATATCAGAGAAATTCCACTTCCAAGCTCTAAATGACAGACTTAGATCGCAGAAATTACACTAGTTCACTCATACAAGGACGCTTTAGATTTAAGGACACCTTATACAAGCAGGATTATTAGCTCAAAATTGCTTGTTAATGTTGATTTTTCTGATAAGGCTGTAATTTCAGCCTTGTAATGGGGGTTATTCCCAGTTACTGGGATTCAAGTCCAATGTCTGCTGTACTCATTGTAGATATATTAGTCCATATCTGCATTTCTACTGTGGTGGATGGTCCAGAATGGGGTGCCTGCCCTCCAGTGTTTCTATAGCTTCACCTCCTACAAGGACAACTTATTCGAAAATAATTAACTACACATAAACTAAAGTACACACACATACATACCATGTAGCATAAAACACTACTTTCTTTGTAGACAAAGGCAAAAGCAAGGCTTTGTTCACAGCAGTGCCATAGACAGAATATTTTTTGCTTATAATGTTTACTATATATGTCTGAGTGTTTTTTTCTGGATTCTAGCTGATTAACAATACGTATAGCTTTTCAAATCCTAGAATACAGAGAATTTTTCCTAAAGCTTATAAATACTGTTTGCTTGATATTTTCAGATCCTGAACTTGAACCACTGAAAGGAAAGCAAAAGGACTCTGACAGGAGATTTTTTACATACAAGCCTTATGAAAGCAAGTGGGATCCACAGATGCTACTGCCAAAGAGTCCCTGGCCACCTACATCTGCTTTATTACTGGTTAGTCAAATTAAAAGACAACTTATTGCTTTCCTCAGCATCAAAATATTTTGAAATAACAACAATAATAATAACAACAACAATAATAGTTATATTTACTTCAGAATATTTTGAATCACCCAGTCTTGAGAGGATATCTGGCATATCCTAAGGGAACTGTCACCATACTGGAGATCTAGGGACATGGACCGTTCATTTCCTTTAGCTTTTCAAGAGTGTGATTCTTTCCATAGCTCTTGTTGAGAGCTTTAATGGAGTTGAAAAGGTAGTCTGTTGTAGAACATTTTCTTATTTCGAACTTTAGAAGAAAATTACCCAGTATTGCAGTGGTAATTCATTCTTAGGAAGCAAGATGTCCATGTTAGACTGTTCAAAGACACAGACTATTTCAGAATAAACGGATGCTGGATGAATGTTTTTATGGTTTATATATATATTTATGTATATATGTATTTATATATACACACCAAACTCTTAAATGTAGATGTCTCCGAACCAGAATGGCTTTGCTTATAAAACAGCTTCAATTTTCATTACTGAAGATTAACAAATAGAGCATTGAGGGGAAAATAACATATATGTGACTGTAAATACCAGCACAGAGCAGAAACACACTAAATACTTTGTATGGTATTTTAGTGAGGATTTCCCTAAGGCCCCAATTTCTGAAATAGCATGGAAATCAATATTATTATATCTTTCTACTTAATAAATTCCCCTCTAACTCCTTTCACTATTCCTAAAAATTAGTTACCAACACTTCCAAATCACTAATTCTTTTCTCTAATCAGCCCCTCAATTATCTGGAGATAAAAAAAAAGGACACAGCCCATCAAGCTCCTAGTAACTACAGGTGCTGAGTGTGATCATGAACTTACTTTGGAAACTGCCTGTCCTCTACACCCAGGAGCTGGGGATCAGCAGACTGCCAGAATAAACCCTCATACATTCCCTTTTCTTTCAATAGACACATCTGCTTTGCTCTTGAATCTGATTACTAGGAATGGACTGCTGAAATCTCCAGACAGTCAGGGAGTTTCAATTCCTTTTCTAATCAGTGTGTGTGGATGTTGAGTGCGACAGGGGGAAGGACTTTTTAGTCACAGTCTGCATTGCTGAAGGCTTTGGAGGTGTATCCAGAGCTATATTTAGACACAAATCTCTAGACTTAAACTGTGTGTAAGCTGCATGGTAAATGCACCCCAGGAAGTGATTTAACATAGAAAATTGCATTTTGGATCATTTTGCCTTTTCCAAAGACAGTGAGCTATGTACTACTGTGGAAAGCTAGGGACACTAATAAGAATCCTTTATGTGAGGATCTGTCTCTGTGCACACTGTTGTGGAGGCTGGCATTTCTCCAGGATTTCCCAGATGCAGCACTTGAGAGTAAAAATTGTGAAAGGTGTTGACAATAAAAAAGTTCATATTTTTAGTTCAAGAAAGCTTCCTGTCAATTGCAATGAATCTCCAGACGTTGTTTGAAATTTGCAATTCTGTAAATTTTAGTTTGGAAAGGACAAAGTCCTCAGTCTGCTTGTAAATTACTCATTTCCTGAGTGCTACGCAAACTCAGCCCAGTAAAAGGTGATTTCTCTGTGCATGGCAAATGAAAGGCTAGGAACAAATTAAAATTCAGAGGTTGTTAGGATCTGGAGCTCGTGTTAGAGCTTGGTAGACATAATCATAAGATAATAGCACTGTATCTATATTAATCATTGATTATGATAAAGTTTTAGCTGGACCTCCCCATAGTGATAGGAATGACAGTATAATCAAGTGACACATGTGGAAGTCCTTCAAAGAAATTATATTGACTTGGTCTTTTGACAAATGGAAAAATGGAGGCACAGAGCAGGTAAATTAATTGCCCCAAAAGCCTGAGGGAAGAGTCAATTTCAGACAAACTCTTCCAAGTAAATTTGATTTCTTATAACACTTGTGAAGGCATTTCTAATGCTCCTGAGGAAAAGAGGAATGAACATTGTCCTTAACCTCTGTGCATGACACATCATCTTTAAAAATGTGGGTGTCTTCATTATGACCAACAAGATGGAGGTAGCCCCTTGTGCTAGTCTGTAGTGCAGAGTGAGACACATGGACATATTACAGACACTCATTTCCTGGCTTAGGCAACTTTACTCTTTCACTTAAAAGATTCAGGAAAAAAACCAAAGGGCTGCTCTGCAGTGAGGAGAGCACAATTGCTGGAGACCTTGGGATACAAAGGTTATTAAGGAAACAAAGGTACCTACAGTAAATCTATGCATGGATAATCCTCTTTACTCACAAATATACAATAAGAAATATCCTAAGAATATAAACAGAGTTTTTTTTGAAAATGCTGGCTTGTTTTGTTTACCTGCTTTGTTTATGCTAAATACCTTTACCATATGTGATACATATAAAAGTAAGAAAAAAACAACTATTCTGGTTAAGAACACTGTGAAGAAACATAAAATTTTATTTTCTTACAATAGTACATCCTTGATGCCTTAAGTTTTAAGTTTTTCTGGTCTGTTTTGGCATGCAGCTTTATATT
Organism: Parus major; assembly: GCF_001522545.3. Taxonomy (NCBI): domain Eukaryota; kingdom Metazoa; phylum Chordata; class Aves; order Passeriformes; family Paridae; genus Parus; species Parus major. Next base: position 27,162,166 of record NC_031769.1, read on the forward strand.
AAGGGTTACTGTTATCCTGGCAAGAAAGCAGCTCTTAGAACATCAGTGCTACTGGCAGGACAGATATCTTGCTTCCAAGTTCCTACAGGGGTGTGACACTCAGCTGCAGCTGTTGTGAAAGGCAGCTGCAGTGCTGTTACCCATCTGTCCAAGCAGAAGCCCTCATTACCTACCCAGGCTTACCAATACAGTGCAAGTGGCTTGATCTGAAAACACTGATGATGCTCCTTTACAACTTGGACACTGAGAGGCTCTCCAGAGAGCAGTTCTGCTTGCACTGCAGTGTTGGCTTGGTGCAGGGTAGCAGCATGCAGCAGAGCCCAGCAGGACTGCAGTGTCACTGGCATTCTGCTGTGTCTCTGCATCATTGCCCATTGCACTGTTTTATGGGTACATGAGGAAGTGCAGCACCCAAACAGAGTGCTCTGACAACTCTTCATGTTCGCCTCAGGTTAGCATCAACTTGTGCCCCTGTTACACACTCAAATTCAGAGTCCAAAGGGGCCTGAGGCTGCCCTGCAGAGATGTTTGCTATTCAGGCTGATCTCCGTCTCCACTGACACATTTTGCAAAGCTCTTAAATTTCAGAGGAAGCAGAGTGTGGTTTTTGCACCAGGGGCTGGCTAAAGTGATGTTCTCATGTCTCAGCAGTTAGGGATACAGGCAAAATCTCTTCATTCTTTTTACTTTTGCATGCTCATTGTGGGAGTGGAAATGCACTGTAAATGCTGATGACAGCTATATCAGCCTTTGGGCACACAGTCAACTTCAGTGTGAACACCTCTTAGCCCAGTATACAAATAATGCACAGTAGCCATCACCAAAAATGACACTGATCTAAAATCTGCTCCAGTCAGTCAGTATTTTTCCATTACCTTCAGTGTGCTTTGAAACAGGCTTAATGGAGGTGAATTCTTTTGTTTTAGGCAGCACTATGAGATTGTTCCTTTAGAAACTGCTTTATGAAAACCTCTACAGCTTATATAGCTACCATGTGGATGCCTTGTGAAGTCCTAAAAGGAAGAAGCAGGTTTACAGGTTATCTGTAAATATCTGTCAATTCATAAATGACCAGAAGGACCAAGTGTTATACAAAAGAATGTTCAGATCTGTCACCCACACATACTGACTCTATAAAGACAAATCAGTAGATTCTGTAAGCTATTAATACTAGTATTTTGTATATGCATAGAACTTACCCTATATATCTTTGTTATAAAACAAACTATAATAAAACCGATTTCAAGGTCTCTGCTCAGGACATCCTCTGCTATCCCCCACATACTTCAAATTCAATGTTATCTCTAAAACTGTTGTACTTTGTATTAGCTTTAGCCATGTCCACTGTGATTTCTGGAACTCGTGGATAATTACCATGCAGGTTAAAATCAGTGTTTGAATTAAACACAGGATGGACTTAATGATCTCAAAGTTCTTTTCCAGCCTAGTTGATTCTGTGACCCTGTGACTCCTAATTCTAATCTAAGATCTGTCAATACTTCTATAACTTTGATTACATTCTTTACAATGAATTTATGCCCCAGTTCAACTAAAATACATTTTTCTATATCCTTCCTCCATGACAAACCCATATATTTGAAAATTTTAGCATATACACGCAGAGTATTCAGGTCATCATCAAATTTTAAGTACTATTGAAAGTGTTAGTATCTTTGTCACACTAAGCCTTTGAAATACCAAATTTTATGCCTTTCCTGTGAAACAAAATCATTTAAAAGACACAAATTAATCAACTTAACAATGTATTAAAAATCTAACATTTAAAGAATTATTTATTAAATTCTTTCTAAGACCTGATTTACAAAAGATGGCAAAGATAGCAGGTTGGTCTGCAATAAAATAAAAAAAATCTTGTATTGACTGCAATAAAAATTAATTTAGTGGAAAAAAAAGAAAAAATAATTTTCTGCTAGATACTTCTCTGCTTCATTGAATATTGCTTTGAGCACTGCATTATACCTTATCATGTTGTGCTGATAACAGTGGGGTAATTTTATTACCTTAATAACACAACTGCAGTTAGCTAACACTGTGCTATTGGGAACTATTGCACTTTCTATAAGGAAGAAAAATATTAATTTGTTTTAAATAAGGGACTGTCTTTAATAAGGTACTAACTGCATCCCAAAAGACACTTAGAGACCTGTGCAATGTTAAATAAAGGAGTGAAGTCAAATGAAAAATACTGTGGGATTACTCCTTTCACTTAGATGAGAATAATACCTTCTTTTCCTTTGACACCAAGCACTATAACAGCTCAGGAAGTGCTGGGACTGTGCTGCTGAATTTTGTGCATGGTGAAGGACAATAAGCAGGGATGAGACTGGGAAAAGAAGAGGGAGCTGTGGAGTCATGAGGAGAGAGCTTTGGAAGAGGCAGTGAGATGTGCGTAGTTAGAACGGCAGCTGTGGCTGCAGGCTGCATGTACATGGTTCTTTTCACAAAGAGCCAGCTTAGTTTTAGTACCCTGGGATTTCCTCAAGTTACAAACCACCAGACAGTGTGTGAAACAGAAACTCTAGTCTGTAACTATTTAAAACATCAAGATTTATAACACTGAAGTGCTACTTTTCTTCCACAGAGGCCTTTTCTTAGCTGGAAGAAGTCAGTCAAGGAAGTATCTGTCATGCTGATTGTACTAAAATTGTGCTTTGAAAAATATATTTATCTGTAATAATGTGTTTTTCAACTGACTCTTTGACTATCATTTTTCACTTTATAAAGAGAAACAGGTTATTTTCACTTGCTTCTTACTTGCTTCTTAGAATAAAATGGTAGTCAAGCAGTGATGGCTGTGTCTTGAGTGTTCATCTCGAGAGATGAATAGGAGAAAAACAATCGCCTGACAGCCACTGGAATGTCAAAACACGGAGCCATAAAAAGCTGTGTTCCTGTGTGTCGTTTTTCCTGCGAATAATTGTTCTTGTTGATGGTTATGTACTTTTGAAAGTAAATAACAAATGTTACTAGTGAAAAAAACTAAAAATGGAGAAAATCAAAGGATAGCAAAGGGATTTTTCTGTTCCCAACAGAGGAAATTTTCTGACTTCGTGGAAAAGGCAAGGAAGGAAAGGGGATATAATGGCTTGTACTAGAACAAATGTTACAATATGCACCCGTCCTTCTGATTCCGTCCCTCTGATTATAGCTTTAAAAGCTGTCTGGCATGGCCTGTGCAAAATGTGAACACTGTCATGCAGCAGCTGTGTAAGTGCGTCATTTGGCTACCTTGGATGGAGCAAGGAAAATACTTCTCTTGAATCCAGGAAGGACAAAGCCTTAAGTGCCTTCCAAATCTGCAGTTTCAAGCACACTGTCCATACACCTAGTTTTCTGTTGCAATGCCATTGAAAAAAAAAGAGCCCAAAATTTATAAATTTATTTATTGACTATTGTGACAGGGTTTTGCAGGCTGTTGTTTGTTTGGTTTTGTTTCTTTTTTTCCTAGCATCATACAGTATATCACAGTTTCACAACACTGTAGATCTTGTAAGACTGGACATCAACCATTCTTTTGTGGTACTGTTTAGGATTTTATTTTTAGAAATAGAAAATTGAGAAATGTACTCTCAGAAGTCATAAAGAAAGGGGGAATGGGTGGGATACAGATAAGATTTATGTTTGGCTTCTAGCAGGTCTAGTTAAGAAGGCTTGAAAACATGGGACAGGAAAATGTCAGAGACCTAGAGCATTGCACAGAGAGGGTGAGATGGGATTTAAATTAGCAGGATAAACTGAAGGCCCAGGGAAAAGACCTAAACTATTGTTCTGGAAGAAAAGCTAATGGCTGCTTGGTATCTGTTCAACAGTCTTATTCTGGAATTAGTGAATGCTGTAGATCTGTTTGGGAGCACATGTCTATACAGTATTTGTTATAACCTATGCCAGAAAGGGAGGGTAAGGCAGGTACTTCATAATAGTACTTTAATAATAGATTCCTTGGGGTGTATTAGAGTGAAATGACACGGAATGACCAATGTTTACAAACATATATATCTGTAGGGTTTATTTTGGAACAATTTGGTTGCAGTGGAAAGCACTATGTAGACATTTTGGTTATTATCTATAATCAAAAAGCATAAAATAACACTTAAGAAAATGTATAAGGGAAAAGAAAGAAAGGATAAGAGTAAAAAGGTGTACATTTACCATCTGTGGGTCTAGCAGCAAGATTTGGTTGCAATTTTGATGAGTGATGGTAGCAGTCCTGATCCATTGGGGTTGGGGAAAGCCCACAAAACACAAAGTTGAATTGGTTAACATACTCTCAGGTTTGGTGGGAATGCCCAGGTACCTCCTCTTGGGGTGAGGAGTTTTACACTGCATGATGTAACACTGTGGATCGTGGTGTACTTTTGGGGCCTTTGATGGTTTATTACTCCTTCTAAGACATTACAGCTGCCTCTCATCAGCGTAGCTGAGTGAATTATGGCCTATGTGTGAATGTCCCCGTACTTCCCCAAAGAGAATTTTCCATGTCTGAGCCAATAATCTATGAGAGAACACTGGCATGATAAAAAACACTATCTCACCTTGCAGGATCTGATTGTTATTGGCCTCTTCCTTTAACTGGTTCAAACCCCAGTTGCAGCCTCTGTAGTGGATGTGCACCCCCTCTGCAAATGGGTGGTTACTTTGCCCAAGATCAGCAGAGCAATCTGAGGCTTTTGCAAATGGCCAATTGTTTTGAGTCATTACCATTAACATTCCAGTCTCTCACATATTATTAACATGAAGGAAATAAGGGGATGACAAATATCAGAGACATTAGGTTTCAAGTCTTTTTTTTAGTGAGAAAATTAATTTATTCTGGGAGTTATGCCTAATGCTAGCTAGGATTGGGACATTTCACTGTTTCAAATCAATTATGCATTTTACCCTGTTTTATTTAATTTGGTATCTGCCCTTTGTCAGTGGACAATCAAATAGGAAGAGGAATCAGGAGAACAGGGTCTGTAAAGATAATGCACTGTGTCCCTGAGGACATGCCTTCTCTAGGATAATAGGCTCCTTAAAATAAGGCACTAAGAAAGTGTATTGATTCCTATTAGATTGACTTTTGCATTGGCATCTAAGGCTGAGGGACATATATGATTTACTAATCAGACTTAAGTGTTCTTCAGACTTTCTCTCTTGTTCCTGATGAGTGGCAAAAAAGCCTAACAATACATTCCTCCATGCCTTTCGTTGTCACTTAGACTTATGAAAGCAACTTCAAAACAAATGTTTTATTTAGGTCAACATTTAATGTCAAGGCACCTCTATGCTTTCTTGGTATAGTGCTAATCAGAAAACAGAGGTTGGGTCCTTTTCCAGTAAGTATGTCTCAGACTCTTGAAACAGGAATTTGATTTAAAATAGATCTTTCTGTAGACCTGTTGAGCAATATCAAGATCCCATCTTGAACATGGGCTACCAAGAAATAATAATTTTAGAAGCTGCCTTCAGCAGGATTGCAAATGTCAGCACCTTTTTGGCAAATTAGTATACTTTCAATACCTCTGAGAAAAGAAAGAAGTTAATTTTATAAATCTGGTGCCTCTGATGCAGAAACAGATGTATGGATGCCTTTGTTCTTCAGAGAACTTTGCTTTCAGATCTGTTAAATTCAATGGGCTGATCCCCAGTAAATATTGATGATCTTAAAAACTACTTATTTAATTGGGGAAGCCTGATCAAGGAAGCTTTTCTGCCCTGTTGAAACTGAAGCAGTGCTGAGACTATTAACTCTAAAATGCTGTGACAGGTCTTTTGTTAGTGATCTTACTGTTGTGCTGGCAACTTGGTTAATACATAAATGCTGATGCACAGTAACAAAGTTCATAATTCTCAAATGTGTTATTCTTGGAGAGTTTAAAACCACTTTCATTAATGAAACTATAACAATACACTTGTGCTTAAAAAATAAATGCGAGGCATAGACACTTCCCTATATGAGCTTGGTAAGAACTGGATATTTTCAACAGTTTATTTTTTCAAAATAAACATTTCAAAATGTTTATTTTTTCAAGCTGGTATACTAAATTCAAGAAACCTTCAAGCAGACTTTTTTTCACAAAGTCGGAAAAGAGAGTCTTCTTCCCCTTCTTTTCTGCTTCAGGTATCTTAGTGATTTATGTAAGTGCTCATGGTCAGTGAATTAAAAACTGATGCACACTTTCAGAAGTTGTTTCAAATTTTATGTGACTGTCAATGAATGTATTTTTAAAAAAGTTTGTTTTAATACATGGTTTCCAAACCCAGGATAAGTTTATGTGTGACATTTGATGAAAATGAGGAACTACTCCGTATTTAGAAAACAGCCGTACCATTGCAGTGAACTGTGTTATTCCAAATATTTTTAAAAGTTTAAATCCTGTTTTTATTCATCATTAAATAATCTTACAACTGTTTTGCCTGGAATAGAGAACCTGGCCTGTTTCATGGATATCTACCACTGAAATCAGCTACAATGGATGAGCTTACTCCTTCTGCGAGAATTCGAAAACACTGCTTGCTAAATGGGGGGGAAGAAGATGCACACGCTGTGAGTACTCTGCTTTTCACACCCAGCACCTTTAAATGCATAAATGCATTGACATAGTCTTCATGCAAGACAGAAAGCTATCTCAGAATAACTTTATTTCAAAACAGACCTGCAACTAGAAACTTATAAAAAAATCCTTTTCTGAGGATCTTAGTTTAACATTGCAAAATGATTGTTCCTTTCTGTATTAATTTCAGCAACCTTCTCAGACAAGTTAGGATCAAGGAAATAATGAGGAAAACATCTACTATTTAAGAACACAATGAAATAAATTAAACTGAGATCTTCCCTCAGTTCAGATAACTACCACCAATTTTGCTTATTACCACTTTTCTATTGATTTGTTACCCCTTCCCTCTTTGTGAGTACATGTCTAGAAGAGCCACTGGTTTATACAGATTGTTTATACAGATTGAAGAAAATTGTTTTCCCTGAGTTCCCTGCTCTCTCCATACTGCCATATCCAGTATTTCAGGCACACTTCCAACAGATTTAAGGACCTCTTGTTGGAGAGTTTGACCTTAGTGGATGTTAAATATTTAATAATTGGGTCCAGAAGATGATTGTGTTTTCTTCAAATCGTTGCATTCTTGTTTCTGAGTAAAACTCTCTTCCTCTTCTCTCTTCCTCAGTTTTACTTTGATGCTTTTAACTTTAATTACTGCACTGATGGTAAATGGAAGTGTGGCTGTTTCCTTGTCCCTCTTTTCCAAGTATTCAGAAATAATTTAAGCCATCATCAAAACCTGTAGCTGAAAAACAGAAATAGGAAGCTTCCCTTATCACTTCTTAGCACACAAAATATCATTAGGAAATTCAAGTCAGGCCAAATTTACAGTATTTTCAAATTCAAAATGGATAATCATACTCCTTGACACTTACAGAACATCAATCTACGCAGACAAATTCTGTAACTACCTTATAGTAGCCCTCTTTATGTATTTAAACTTTTCTAAATAATTAAATAAATAAATACAGAAATCAATATTTAATTCCCATCAATCCTTTGCAATATTTTTTTCACAAAGCAGTGTGCACCTGAGTCCCAGCAATACTGTGGAAATTGATAAAAGCGTGTGAAAGAGGCTTTGCAGCAATAATCAAATGTGTCACCTGATATAAAATAGTCTTGTTTTAATTAAACTTCCTGACTAATTCATTAGTCTTTACTTCTTTTTCAATTTCTGGTCATTACTTCTGAATATTTCTTCAGAATGGCCTTTCAATTTTTCTAGTTTAAATAAACATACACCGATTCACTAAAATTTGAACTTTTTGAAAAGGGCTGGATATTTTCCCCATGAAACTTGAGACCACTATATCTAAATATAAGACAGCAAACTTAAGGATCAGTGGGATGGTCTTGGTGAAACTTACTGGGATACATAGAGAACAGCATGATTTATTCCTTTAGTAGACCAAATGAGCTCGTAATGTGGACAGGATGATTTAATCATTGGTGGGAATCATGGCAACATTTCTCTACCTAGATAGCCAAGACGGGTAAAATGATGAGCCTGAGAATATATTTTTCTAACTCTTATCTAATCTCATGATCATCATATGAAATGTCATGTCACAGGAACATAAAGGAGACCTGTCTTTTGGAAGATACGTGATTTTTGAAGGATTGCTTCAATTCCCTCTCTCTGACTTACTAAAATATAAAATATAATGGTATAATACTGTGGCTTGAGATGAATATAAAATAAGAATTTCTTGAAACATTTATGCTGCTCATTGAATATTTCAAGGGAAGAACATAAAAAAAATTCAGGGAGCTATAACATACTTCATAATTAGCACCTCTCACTATCCCAGTGTCAAAAATGTTTGTCTAGATTCTCTGATGGAAGCCAACATGCAGATCTCTTTTTCTACATGCCCTACTTAGTCCCATTGCTGAAGGATGAATTTGCAGAGTCAGAGCTTCTCAGCTGTTGGGCACATGGTGTCCTTGCCTGCACAGGTGAGAACAGTGGATACCACTGGAGAATCCCTCACAGCCTGTCCAGGCAGCACAAGGACTGCCACAGGCAGTGACCCCGCTCACTAAGCAGGTAGGAGCCAGCCAGTTGCCAAGTGGTGCACACGGTGTAGCTGTGATCCAACCCACTCTATGCCTTACACACCTGCCTCAAAGCTACACACTAAAGCCCCTTTCCTTGCTCTGGACTTGAAGGATTAAAACAAGATTCCTTTCTTGAAGGTAAAGGAGGACTTCATACCTTTATGCCAGGTTTTTCATACCTCTCATCTGGTAGCCTCGTAACTCAAACCTTGCCAATAAGGAGGAAAGTTAGGTTTCAGTCTTTCTTCAGCATGTTCTCTCCAGTGGAAGAAGCTAAATTAACAGACAGGATGGAAGAATGATGAGAGAATGGAGAGAATTAGCAAGTGGTAACATAATTCTGCAGCTTGTTTTGATAACTTGGCTTTTAAAGGTGTATGGTAAAGTTCTCCTTCAGCTCTTACATTATCAGTAATCATTATTTTTTAGATGAATATTGGAATAAGAAGTTAGCTCAGATCTTCCAACTGACACTGTATTTAGCCTAAATCTGAAATAACTATTGGTTAGTAACTAATTCAGCAACAGAAGAGATGAAAACAGAAGTTGACTTCTGTGACTGTTGGGTCAAGAGTGTGCTTTTGACACACATACTCTGCCTACAGGAAACCTTGTCATGTGAAACTAGAGGCAAAACTAAACATCTGTAATCCCCTTGTTTAGGTAGGGTTATAGAGTTCAGGAGGGCATTTGCCAATTGTGGTGAAGAAGATATAAGCTTTGTAGAAGGAAACACATGAGACATTTGAAAATACTCTGTCCCCTGTATTCCATTGTTAGCTCCTGAACTTAAGTCAGGCTTTGTAGAAAGACTTAAACCTTAGACTTTGTATAAACTGAAAGCTGTTCCTGCTGGGAAAGACACTAGGCTTAACTTCTGGGAGCCCTTTTAGGTTCATTGTGTATGTCACCTGGAAACACCACCTTCTGTTTTTGTGAAAGTTCCCCCTGACTGGGACAAAAATCAGAACTCAGGACATTGCATTCTGGTATTCTGGTGTATGGACACACTCTGCATATATGCACTATATGACAACAATACTTTGAGGGGGAAAAGATCCCTTATTCAATATTAAAAAATACTTAGGAAATAAGTAAGCAAAATTAAATGGCAAAGTTTTTTATAAATCCTTGAATTCCCTGAGTCATACCAAAGCTTTAAATTCAATATATTTGAATCTGCTTTTTCAAGGACTAGATGAGGAGCATGAACATCAAATAGCCCTGTGGGATCTATCGAGACTTGGGAAAAAGACAGGCATTTAAAGATGGCCATTCCTGAAACAGTGCAGTTGAGCAAGCAGAAATCTGCATTTTTGCCCCATAACTGTGTTCCTGGACTGTGACAGCAGGCAACTGCTACACCTGACCTTCCCCCTGAGGAAAAGGTGTGATGTAAAATTATTTCTCCTTGCTACTACAAAGCTAAAACAGTGCTAGGCCTTTGCCGTCCTTCTGAGAAAGTCATAGTTCATCAGCAAGCTATAATCTTTAGTAAATTAGAAAAGAATTCTTTGAAATCTTAAGGTAGTCTAAAATTCCACTACATTGCAATTTCAAATGACCGTAGTAATTACTATTTGACCAAGGACTTGTGAGTCACAAAAACAACGCTGTTTTTAGTGCTCTCCAATTGCTATGTCAAAGGACATGCAAAAGTACATAAAAAGTAATTATAAATATTCTTTCTGAATGTGCAATTTTTAAGATACTCCAAAATAACTCCAAAATTTCGCTTTTGATTGACCATATTAGAAAGTTCTTGATTATTTAAAAATTTATGAAAATCTGTCATGTTAACAATTTCTTACTTTTGCTACAAAAAAAGGATGGATCAAGACAGAAGACAGTACAACTTTCATTAGAAGTGAGATTGCAAAAGCAAGATTTGCAAGCAGTTGAAAATTAACACTGAAGAGTTCAAACAAATATCCTGGCACTTATGGATACAAACTTCAATCCAAGGTTTTCTTTGCCAGCAGCCAGTAAGTGATTACATAATCCTAATAAGACAAACTCAGGCATGAGAAAACTCTGCTGTCAGTACTAACATCCTTTGTGTCTGAGTAGTGCCACAGACACTGAGACAAAACAATTAAACTGTTCTTGTGTCTTTAACCTTTGTTCATTGGTGTGTGATACTGAGAATGGTCAATGCTAAACAAACAGCAGGTATCTCATGCCAGCAAGAGCTATTCTGCTTAGAGCAGTGTTTAGTCTGTAGATTTAAAATGTAAAGCTGTAATAAGGACATATAAATTTAACCAACCTATTCTGTGCAATCTGTGCATGAACAATTTTATCTTGGCAAGACAAGTAGAACATGTAGGAGACATGAAGCTGCATAACACTGGGCTGGTTTGAGCTCCTGTGTGGGCAAAACAGCACAATTGCAAAGCAAGTTCACCTGGACGACTTCAGAAGAAATAGTAAACCCATACAATTATAGAGTATGTGGTAAGATCTACCCTCGCTGACTGAAACAAGCTAATGCACAACAATGCAAAAAGGCATGCAATTAGAAAAACTGCTTAGTGTAATTAAGTGAGTAAAAGTGAACAGAAGAACAATTGGCATAAATGTGAGGACAAATTTGAGAAATCACTTTTAAATATTTCAAAATATTTCTGATACCATATTGAAATTGGAACTGCTGGAATTTTTTAGCTACTCTTTCTTATTTTACTGTTCTTCTTCACATGACTAACATCTTGAGAAAGGTGTTTTATTTGGGAATTATACTGTTTATCAAGCAGGCTTACTGCAGCCCAGGCAGAATGAGGGATAAAATGCACATGAACTTGTGAAGGTGAGCTGCACCATGTTCAGCTGGACCTTAGACAAAACACAGCACACAGAGTTTGCTTTTTTAAACAGGGTGGATAAAGCTGAGGGTGTCTGTGCACCTCTGTCTGGCAAACTGATGACCGGCTGCCCACCAAAATGGGAGATGATAGTGGGTACACTCAGTTTAAGGTCCTCTTTTGCCTCAAGACAGTATAAAGAGAAGATGGGAAGATAGTTACACAGATTTCTTAGTTGTGGTGTGCTTTTTTTAACTTTTTGCCAGCAAAGATGCTCTCCAGCTGCTTTGATGCAGTTAGCAGTGCCTCTCCCACTTGCCGAGGGAGCCGTGATCTGCCTGCGGGTGGATACTTGCACTCCTCTTGTGTTAACTTGATAAAGCAACCCAGTGGGGAAATGATGAGCTTCAAAACTCATCCAGGTGGATAAGATAATGAAGCAAAACAAAATCCTTTCTGAAATGTACCTTTTGAAATACTGACAGCTTGCACTGCATCTGCTTGCATTGTACCCGGACTGATCTGCCTATCAATATTAGAGGTGAAACAGTGATTTGCTATAATTTTCATACTGCAATGAAAACTGCAATTTTGTCATATTGATGTACCAAACATAAAGGAGACAGACAAGTAGGAAGTGGGTTTAAAACCTTTTGGGCTGCTTCAGAGTTTTGGAAAAACAGAAGTAGAACTATTTAAATTTTCTGAGAAAGGGAAATATATATAAATTCTGGGCTTCATCTGGAATCCCAGATCCTCATCCCCCCTCCCCCCACCCCCCCCCGAGAGATTTCTATCACTATTGAACAAAATAAATGAGATTACTGGGTGAATGAGAGCAGTGCTGTGCCTTTCCAGCCGGGGATGAAAAAGCTCTCCACCGCAAGTGCAAGATGTAGAAATGCTTTGTAGTCTGGTATGAGCAGTTCATACAAGGCAGATGTGAAAATTATAGAAGCAAACAGCACAATGCTACAACATTAGCAGACAGTTGATTAGCTCACTTGTACTTTTCTTTCTTTTCTAGGGTTTTCTCCTATTATTTTAGACCAGAAAAACGTTCTCTGTTTGCAGCGAGGATGGCTGATTTTTTTATAACACCCCTGCTAGTGCGCTGGGGACAGAAGCAAAAGGGACTCCGGGTAAGTTTGTTTTACAGGCGTGTTAAAACGCCTAACTGGAGGGCGGCCAGGCCGGCCCCGGGAGCCGCTGGAAGGGGTGGGACAGGCGCATCCCGGCTCCGCACCCGCCCGGGCCGGCCCCGCCCTGTGCCCGGCGATATAAAGCGGGCCGTGCGGGCTCTCCGCGATCTCACCGCCTCCAGCCATGGCCCCCGAGCGGCCCCCGCCGGCGTTCGCCGAGGCCGGGCAGCAGAGTGGGCTGCAGGTGTGGCGCGTCGAGCGGCTGGAGCTGGTGCCGGTGCCCCCGAGCCGCCACGGCGATTTCTTCGTCGGGGACGCGTACCTGGTGCTGCGCACGGAGCGCCGCGGGGCCAGCGTCGCCTACCGCCTGCACTACTGGCTCGGTAGGAGCGGGCGGGAGCCGCGGGCGGGCCGGGGACAGCCCGCAGTGCCCACCCTGCTGCTGAAGGGCTGGCCGGGCTCCAGGGCATCGCGGACAGGGCTTTCCCTGCCCTACTCCCTAAGGCTGCGGGTGCGAGGCTTCCAAGAGGGGTACTCGAGGCGGAGGCAGAAGTGGGGCTGCCACCAAGGATCAGGGTGGTGCCAGGCGTCATCCCTTCCGATGCTGAGGGACTAAGTGATGGGACACTGGGGTATGGCAGAAAGGGGAGAGCTTGATCGCTTCGTGGTGTTAGCTTGGAAGAGTACAGAAGTGTTAAAGTCAGCTCTTGGCTGCACCCGGCAGAGGTTCTGGAGTGAAATCCTGCCTTTGCTCACATGAAGAGTTTTCTTGCCTTTGTCTCCGTCTGGATGAAAATGGCCTCTCTTGGCCATCTCCCTGTGGTGTTGTAGCCCTAGTTAGTGTCTGGGTGTGCCTTTTCCAGCTAGATTAATTTTGCTTTCTGATGCTACAGGGATCACATGCAAAGACCAAGTATTCTTTGCAGCCTCTAATATCAATCTGACAGCCTCCTGGGATTGGAACCAGGCTGGTGGCTTGTGCCTTCCACTTTGACTAGCCCACTTTACATCTAAATTGAAGCCTGACAGAGGGTTGTGTTTTATGTGACTTCCTCGTCTCCTGGTGGTTTCATGTGACTTCCCTCTGGCCACAGAGTCATCCTGCCACAAGTGGTTGCTGTTTAGCTGCCTGAAACTTACTACTTTTTTCTTGTGTCACCAACAAGTTTGTGTTTTAGGCAATCATCTGAATGAATGCACGTAAAGATACGTGTATTAATGTTAACGTGCTTGAGTTGCTGCAGTTCTCATTGTACTTTTGCATGCATTCAAAAACAGTTGCAGATAAAGCTGGGATTGTTTCTGCATAAATGTTTGAGCGCTGAATTTTGCATGTCTTCGGAGTTTTCCAGCTGGCAAGCAGGGCAGTGTCTGCCTTTGGTAAGAGTATAATCATAGATGGCAGTGTGAATGAATTTTTGGCAGAGACTTTTCTGTCAGCAGTGCTGCTAATTAGTAGCAGGGTTTGGCTGTGTAGACCTTTGTTAATGAAGCTGGAACTACTCGTGTCTTAGTGAAGGTCTGCTAGACTCATCACAGGGATTGATGTAAGGACTGTTTGCAGCTCTTGGGTAGGAAAGGTAGAACAGTGACTGATGCAGCAGTTAAAACCTCATTGCTGGTGACTGAAGAGCTTTAGCTGTACACATTGATGCATATTTTGTGCTGATCTGGTGCTATCTAGATAGTCTAAATGGCTTCAGGTGATTCTGGGCACCCACTGTTGTGCAGCTGGCAAGGTGGCAGCAGGGAGGCTCACTGCTGGCAAATCCCTTCCTGCTTGCAAAATACTTCAGCAAAATCTGAAGCACTGAAGAAAAATCTAAAGCGCTGCTGTGTTCTTAATGGCAAGAGGAGACCAGGACTTCAAACAAGGTGTATTGGGACGGCCAGTCACACTCAGAACCACAGAATCATTTTGGGTTTTTAACTGATTCACACTGCTGTTATGTACACCAAACTCTTCCCTTGTAAGCAAAGACTCTACAGCCTGCTGGCCAGGAAGATCACAAATAGGGTCTTTCTGAAGACTTCTCAGAAGTGTCTCTGGATAGCTGCATCAGTCACTATCACTCAAACTTTGGGATATAAAGAAGGAATTCTTTAGATGGGGGAAACACTACAGACTTTGGCCTTAGGTACTTACAAGGGCCTTGCCATTTGGTGACACAGTCCAACTCCTGCTTGTCATCTGTAGTATGTTAATGTGGCAGCTGCATACAGTGGCCGTGAGTGTGAACAGTCTGACCAGCAAAAAAGACCCCCAACATCAAATTTTCCTATTACATAGTGGTAAAGGTCCTCCTAATTCCTTGCTCTAGGCACACCCCAGGGGTTAAAAGAAGGTCTGGGAGACCTTGGAAGACCATGGGATAATGGTCTGTGACCTCAGTGTGCTGACAGTCTTCATCTGTGACTGGCATCTTACAGGTGAAGTGACCCCACAGTTGTTCTGCCATGCTGAAGCTTCCTATGGGAAATCCACTGTTTTTCCAAGTATCTCACATACACTGAGATGCTGGTGAGGTTGGATAATTTCTGAGCAAGCTAACCTGGGTGTATCAACATTGTTGGCATGGCCAAGCAATCAGTGTGGATTTGTTTTGCTGCAGCTGTATCCACTTCTAAGGTTGCTCAGACATCCTGACTCAGTTGTCTCTACTGGCACTTGAGGGATGCCTTAGCAGTTGCACTAATCCTAAGGGAGCTGTCTGGACTTGAAACTTGAATCATTAATGGAAACAGCATGCGCTGTGCCAGTATGAAACTACTTGCTGTGAGTGAGATTGGCTATACCCCACTTAGTATCTTTAATAAAATCACTCATGGTGTTCTAACTATTTTTTAGCCCTTGTCCCCAGACATGAAGTCATAAGATCTGTCCATGTGAACCAGGATCTGTTTGGTAAAAACTTGTTCTCTTTCCTTTATGCTCTGGCTTACTTATAGCTGTTTGTGCCACAGACTGCAAGGTATATCTGGTTTTCATACAAGCTTGAGTAACTTATGCTTAGACTGATGCTAACCTGATTTTTTTTTAATTGAGTTTCACTGAATATTTTATTGCATAACAGCTATGAGACCAAGTCTGATAGTAGTTCTTATCTCTGACTCAGTTCAAAAAACATTTTGCTTTAACCCTGAATCCTATTATGTAATTTTAAGTAACAATTTAGAAAGATCTAGTCTTAATGGATATGATTACCCCATTTAGGAAAAAAACAAAACACCCCTAAAACCTCCAAAACTTTACCACCAACTCTAAGGTGGTACCTTAGGTCTGAGAAAGCATATTGAATGTAGCATGGAGTAATCTGGAACTAGATGGAAGATTTCACCTTTCTTTTTTCTTCTATAGTTACTGAGAAGCCTGGTTTTTTGACTTGATTCTATTTGTGCTTTTCTTGAAACAATTAAAACTGCTGAAATGTATGGGCACAGATTAAAATCTTTGGTTTAATATACCTGTTTATAGCCTGTTTTCAGCTTGTACAGGCATCAGCACACTGGGTCAAGAGGCTGTCTTGCCACAGTCTTGGGAATAGGTCAATCCTTGAGGTACAAAATGAAGTGTGACCTTATGAAACCAGTATCTGAGCCCCAATGCTGCTTTTCTTTCTCCCAGCTGTACCAGGCAAAATATCTTTCTCGCATTATACTGTCAAAAGGACTGCTTTTGAATTATTTTAGTTTTATGGCTTGGTGAGTTGTTCTTAGAATATATGTTTTACCATCCAGACAGTGGTTTAACATGACCTTTCTTTCTTTGAACTTCAGCTAAAAGTCCAAAAGTTATGGCTGACACTTGTCATGCTAAACCAAATTAAATTATTCTTTTGTTTGAAGATTCTAAGAGAATATGGACTTCAGTATTTTTTACTCTTTTTTTCCCTTATGAATGCAGTTCTACAAATAGTCAAGAAATGGTCTGGAAGATCATGTTATTTGGTGGTGATCAAGGTTATGATTCAGTGCTTTGTTGCCACATTAACATGGGTTATACAACTTGTTGAAGGCAGTGCCCAATTGTTGCAGAAATAATTTCTCCAACAGAATTCAAAATTACAGTAATACTTTATTGACATATTTCCTCTTATTTCAGGGAAAGAATGCACCCAGGATGAAAGCACAGCTGCAGCTATCTTTACTGTTCAAATGGATGACTATTTAGGAGGAAAGCCTGTGCAGAGTAGAGAAATTCAAGGATATGAGTCTACTGAGTTTGTGGGTTACTTCAAAGGAGGAATTAAATACAAGGTAAAGAGTCTGTCAGAATACATTCTGAATTTGTATGTAACATTTCTCCCTACATAACAATCAAATATTTTTCTATGTAAATGGAGGTTTAAAAAATATTTTAATAATGCTTTGTGAGTTTAGATCTGAACTATTCATCTTAAACTGTAGGAGTCCCAGTGTTTGTACAGAAAGCAGCAGCTTGTTTGTCAGTGCCACTTCTGATACGTGAAAACCTTTTCCAATTTTTTTTTCCCCAAAATAAAGCTGTCCTGAAATTTCATAGTTGTGTGTTTAAGAGCGCTCACAGTAGGGACTCTCTGTGTCTGGGAGGTGTTAAATCTCACAGAGATAATTTCTGTCTTGCAGACCAAATATTTTTGTTCAAATGCAGAACCTAAGTGGTTAGAAACATGAATAGAGTAGGAAAGACCAGAACTTCACTTGAATCTAAAAGTGGTGCTTTTGCAGTCCTACTGCTGTTTTTTTTCTGAAGTAGATAAAGTAATCTCCCATTTTTTTAAAAAAATTTAAGCTTTTGGAAAAGTGTGTCAGTGTCTTTGTGTCACTTCCAGAAGCTGAACAGCTGAAAAGTAACTTTTTTTTTTTGCAACACCTGTAGGTTCTTTTTTAAGAATAAAGTAATGTATCTCCTGAAAATATCTCCATAGGAGAAACTCTGGGATCCAAGGCACATTCACCCTTTTTCTCCCCATTATGGATGTTTGTAACTTCTCTCTGTCTACACAACCAAGCTTTCAACTCTTCATGAGTGATGTGGCAGTGACACACACAAACTTTTACATTCTAATATTTTTTTTGTAATTTTAAGAGCCAGTTTCTGTTCCAACCCAAGGTCTGGGTCTCCCAGAGAAGTGGAGATGCAGACATCCAAGCCATTTTACATGATTATGTTTATATTTACACTCACAGATTGTAAATCAGCAGTTTGCTCTCACTTCCCCTGGTTTGGTACTCCTCGCCTGGTTGACTCTTAAGTTGCAACTATATCTTTCATAAAATTACAGAGCTGCTGTGGAATTATCCATCCATCTGCATGTATCCAGGGATTAAAACCACCTGGACCTCTGAGATTCAAGTTTGGGAAACTGCAAAAGGAGCTGCATATTTCTCTGCTTTTCCATAGTCCTTGACTTTTGTCCTAACAATGGGGTTTGGTATTGCCTCATCCTCTGAAGGAGGCTGGAGAGTGCTGTGAATCCTGTGCTCTCACTTTCTCTGTTTATCTGAAAACCCTTTGAAGGAGGGTGACATTGGCTCCCTTGGCTAAAGGTTCGTGCCTGAGTGTTCAGCAGCAGTGGTGTCTGTCTGGTCTGTGGTCAGCACCCTTAAACAGCACATGACTTTGGCTTGCACCTCACTACATAAACCATTTTTTCCACTGCTAGCTCCTCATATGTAGCAAAAAAAAGTAACTGCAGAAATCAAGCTGAAATAAAGCTGGCTGCTTTGTTTTGTTTTATTCAGGCAGGTGGTGTTGCCTCTGGATTTAATCATGTTGTTACTAATGATCTGAGTGCTCAGAGGCTGCTGCATATCAAGGGTAGGAGAGTTGTAAGAGCCACAGAAGTCCCTCTGGCTTGGACCAGCTTCAACAAAGGAGATTGTTTCATTATTGACCTTGGAAATGTAAGTATTTTCTGGAGCAAAACACTGAAAAGTAAGAGCTCCATCTCTTACAAGGTTTGAATCACCCCCTAAAATGCAAAACTGATTTTGTCATTCATGTGAACCAGGAGAAAGAACCTGCTTTAGAAAAATAGTTTTAGTGTCACACCTCTTGAAAGGTTTCAGACTGTCGTAAATGTTTCCTGAAGTGTGCACAGATTATCCCTCAAGAAACACTTCTCTTTCCCATTCCAGGTATTGGGGTTTTTCACTACTGTTGTTTGAACAACTTAAACAGTTCACCGCAAGTCCAGTCTGACTTTGGCACTCTCTACCAGATGAATGGGATTAGTGGTAGTGTTAGAGCAGAACACAAATCCAACAATTCTCTTAAAAGCATTTCTTCATGGTCATCAAACTTTGATAGTGACAGTTGACCCTAAAGAAATAGCTGCAAAAGTGATTATAAAACTACTTGACTATTTCAAGAGATCACTTGAGAAGCAATCCCGTGCTTCAAGGCTTTCTGCTGAAAGCAAGTAGAGACAGCACAGAAGAATATTGGCACATAAGATAGTTCTGCTTGCTTCAAATGGCTTAAAGTATAGTGCTGTCACCTCAGAATACATGCTAAGACTTTCTGATACTAGGAGTAGTGGCAGGTGTGTTGTCCATGCTAATTAGATGCTAGTTATCAATTTGAAATTATCCCCAACCCTGATATGCTTACATGTATAAAATGGAAAGCATGTGAAAGGAAATAGTTTATCTGCAGTTGATTTTAACTATAGTGTTTCTCAAGGAAGTGGTCAGCTGCTTCAGGATCTCAGAGCTCCCCTGACCTATTGAAAAATGGGCTCTTCTGAATTCATGGTGTGAATTTGGCTTTTTTTCTCTGAAAGCATCCCCATGCATGACAGTTCAAGATAATCAATATAGCTACTTGATACCAGTTTGTCTTTGATTTTTATTATGCTTCAGAGTCTTCAGATGGAACACCAAATAGTGTTTTTGGAATATTAATCTATTCCTTTTATGTCAGTGTGGTTTAATCATCTGGAATAGTCTAGTGATCAATATCAAATGTAATGTCTCTGTGTCACTTTGCATAGAAGACCCAAATCATCTATTCCCTTCCAGAGTTAACCCATGGGGTATGGACAGTTTGGAACTAAACATTGCCAGAAAATGCTGCTTTTGCAATAAGGCTGTAATTGGGCTTGAGTTTTCTGGAGTTAATCTCCCGTGGACATGCTGTGGATCTGGGTGCACTCCATGAATTCAGCTTGTTCTGACCCTTGTTGTGCTGCAGGTACCCAGATGACCTTGAGTAATTACTCAGGCCATGCAGCAGGCATGGCAGTGACACTGATGAAATGCACTGTGGGTGTATTGCAGTGTTGTGTATAGCTTGGGTCCTATCCCTTTTGGGGAGAGTGGTGTCACTAAGCAATTTAAATGTAATGTGGCTTTAGAGTCTTTACCTGATACTTTACCTGAATGTACTTTGGTTTTGCCTTTTAGTTTTTTTGGTGTAATGCCACCAGTTTCTGATTCACCGTTTGACAACAGAGAGGTCAAGCAGCAATGCAACACTCTGCCTTTGCAGGAAGAAAGATTAGATGTGAACAATATCTAATTTTTTCTATGGGAAATGTCAGTCAAATCACATGACTGTAACAGTTCTTGGTCTTGTCATGTCAGTTGTGTAAGAGAGATGGGTTTTTCTGGATGTACTGACAAGGAAAAAATTGTTTCAGCATCTAGATATTCATAGTCATGGGATATTGCATGAGCCAGACCATGCTTGTGGGAGATGAAAATGTATGGCAGAGTTCAGGATGAAGGTACACAAGTGGAGTACCTCTTAATAAAGGGGTGTGATAGAAAATAAAATGTCACAGGAGAAACTGTGCTCGAGTTTTATAAGAACTACATTTCAAGCTGAAATAACTGCACTTCAGATTGGAATTTTCCATGACTAGAGGCCCCATTGTAAATGGGCAAGGCTTTATGAGTCTTTACAGGAGTTCTTAATTGAATTTAAGTTTCCTTTGAAAAAATTGAAGTATTTTGGATAAAGTAGATTCCTTTACTTAACAATTGAAATAAAATTAATCTTAAATAGGGTTGCTTTTGAGTCTTGATATTTATTGCAGACCACTGCAGACTCATTGTCTAAGAATAATGGGCAGTAATTGCATAAAATAATGAGCTTATGGTCAGTGCTTTTAATGTCAGATAATTGCAGGGTGCCAAATAAGATGAATTTCCAAGATTTACTTTCCCCTTAGTCTCTTAGCTAACCAGAAGGATGGTCTCTATGGCACTGAAAATTGCTTGTGCTGTCCATTTCCTGTTATATTTTATCAAACCACTTATCAAATGTAACAAAAAATCATTTCAGTTTTCCTGTTGAGCTCAATTACTGCAGTATTTTAAACTCATGGTTTGAACAGATAATGGGAAATTATGAAAGATAATAATGAATAAGAATAAAATCATTATCCCTGTAAAGGAAATCCTAACGATAAGTAATGCCTGGATAATGCTTTAAGCAAAAAGTGTGTGTGTGAACCTTCAAGCTAGGTTCACGTATTTACATTTCAAGTTCATATTTACAGTTCAGGTTCTGATGTTTTTCTCATACCTAGATCATAGAATAGTTTTGATAGGAAGGGACCTTTAAAGGTCATCTTGATCAACTCCCCCTGCAATGAGCAGGAACATCTTCAACAAGCTGAGGTTGCTTTGAGCCCTGTTCAGCCTGGCCTTGAATGAAGGTTATTCTATCTTGATCCAGCCTTCTAAGTTATTGGAGTCAAACCTGGGCTAGAAATAAGATGAAAAAATAGTGTTTTAGCTGCCTGTCTCTTGATCCTCTCTTAAAAGTGGTTGGGATCCCATGGGGCCATGTACCATGTGCACGACCCACACAGCACCTTGGCTGATTTGTTACTAAACCACATTTACAGCACTTTAAATACCCTGCCCAGGTTTCATCTTGCCTCCTTTGAATTCTTTTGGCTGGAAGAGAAAATAGCTGCAGATGGCAGAGAAAGCACTGTCTGTGCTATGGGGGGAGTCACTACCTGTGGGAAATGTGTGAAGACCTTTTAGTCAAGCAGTATTCTGTAACACCATGAGCTGAGAGCTGTGACTGTGCTGATCTTCCAGGAGAGTGCTGGGATTCCAGACCCTGATTTAGGTTGGGGTGTTTGTTCTACATGGGATTTCCATGACACCTCTCTGATGGACCATCTCTCTGTAAGGGAGCCTTTGGGCAGGCAAGACAAGTGCAGGGCAGTTGCTGAGAAGGCTTGGAATGGAGCACACCTTATTTTGTCAGCTGCTGCTTAGTGAATTGTGTCCAGGTGAAGCTCTGCTCAAGGCTTCTCAGGAGCTGTTATTTTCTGCTGCACAATCACAGAATATGCTAAGTTGGAAGGGACCTGCAAAGATCATAAAGTCAAACTCTTTGTCCCACACAGGACAGCACCAAGAGTCCCTATGTGCCTGAAAGCATTGTCAAAATTCCTCTTGAACTCTGTCAGGCTTACTGCTGTGACCATGTCCCTGAGGAGCCCATTCCAGTGTCCAAGCACCCTCTGGATGAAGAACCTTTTTCTAATATCCAACTTAAACTCCTCTGGTACAACTTCAGGCCGTTCCCTTGGGTCCTGTCACTGGGCACCACACAGAAGAGATCAATGTCTGTCCCTCCTCTGCTCATCACAAGGAAGTTGTATCTGCAATGAGGTCTCCCCTCAGTCTCCTCTTCTCCAGGCTGAACAGACCAAGTGACCTCAGCTGATCCTCACACAGCTTTCCCTCAAGGCCCTTCCAAATCCTGTCCTGAACTATTGCTGGTGTCCCACATGAGAGGCAGGATGGGTTTGACAGTTCTTGGTGGCCTTGCACTGCCTGGCCTTGCTCTCTGCTCCACTTTACCTCCAGATGCAGCTCCCTCTGCTTCACCCCATTCTCCAGCTTCCTCCCCTTAGACACAATCCTTTTTTGTTCCATCGTCACCAAGACAATTCTCAAAACAGTGAGGAGCAGGAGGACATGGAAAATGATCACAGAAGGCAAGGGAGAAGATGAATCACTGTGTCATTTAGTAAATAACATATATACAGTTTTTGAAGCTATTTTAGTATTTATCTAGATGCCTGTGTAAATATACTGTACATGTGTATATTTCTGATAAGATGTGCTAAAGATTTTCATATCTTTTGTCAGTTTTCCTGGTTTAAAATTGGAAGGAAACTTGTCAGTATTGTGAAATTAACCCTGTGTACATTGGTGTATGCTGGTTATTTACAAAATTGGAATGTTGAGGTGTGTCAGTAATTTGGGTAGTTATCAAAACATGGAGCAGAAATAATGGGAATAACAATGAAATAAAACAATACTAATTGATCAGTTGATTTTATTGAATTCTTCCCAACTCAGTTTGGGAAGCCCTGCTGTATGAAGGCTGTCTGAAGTTGTATCCTTAGTGACCAGCAAAAATATTCTCTATGCATGTGCTTGGATAGAGCTTTGTGAAATGTAAGACTCGACTCTGATTAATCTCTTGATGGGAGAAAGCAGCAGTGCCATGAGCTAGGTGGCTGTAAAGGGCAGGCAGAGAGCTAAGCACTGCTCAGCCTTCTCAAATAAATTAAGAGTCAGTTGTTAAATAAGGGGTGAAGGGTGATGTGTGATTACAACCACTGAGGTTTGAGCTTGGGCCTGATTGCAGCTGGAAAGTTTTGTCAGTACAATAAAAGCTCTGCAGGCAGAACATCCCCCTTATCCCAAAGGAAGAGTGCAGATGGGTGAGGTGATAATTATAGCTCAAGCTATAGCTATCAAACTAAATGAAGATTGAAGGTAAACTGTACTCAGTTGTCCATTCTTCCTATCATATAGTAGTGCTTATAAACTGATCTATAAATAGCCAAAAGGTTGATGGTTTGAAATTTAAGAGCCTACAATATTCTTAGAAACAACTTGTGCTATCTAGCAATCAATGTATGTATTTCTCAAGGGCTTCATGAATCCAGATGAAAATTATGAAGTTAGAACTCAAAAGTGCGAGACTAAACAGAGTTGTCATCATGTATCTGTCAGTATGTTCCTACTAGAACACCTGACTTAGACCATGATAACCATGTCAGAAGAAGAAAAATTGCTGCCTTGCAACAAAGACACTAGAAGAAATATATCAGGCAAAGAGGCTGGCTTTTTATGACAGCTGCTTTTCATAACAACTGTTAACTTGGTATAGATTAAAGGATGTTTACAAAAAGAAAAATAGCTTCTGCTTTTTAAAGAGCAAGAGAACAGATACTTGCCTTATGATTATGACCACAGGGTATGATTCAGCATCACATTGCAACCTTAGCACAGTTTATCTTGGTGGCTTCTTTAATTTTCTTCCCTCATTATTTCGTTTAGGTGTCTTTGCTTCTCTTTCATTGGATAAAGCATTTATCCCAACAGGCATATTAATTGCTTTAATAAAGTCACTGTTATGGTATAAACAGTGCTGAAAGAGCAGATTCTTGTATTTTGCAGTCCATCACTGTACATTTCTAGTTGCTTTCTGTGGCTCTAACAACTGACTCATGTTGTTTCCATTCACATGTTTCTCCTACAACTAACCTCTTCCCCAGTTTCCCCCAGCTGAGAGTTAAACTATTGCTCATGCTGCAGCAGGGAGCTGCCAAACAAGTAGCTGAGCTTGAAGAGCTAAAGTGCTTTGGTTCTTTATTAACTTCATAGATTTATTAACAATATTAAAATGTTTTTGTGTCTATACAATGTGTATCTCGCTAAGCAAGCATCTTAATTTTTCTGTAATTCTGTGAACCCGTTAATCCAGCAGTGTAAATGCCAGCATTCTGGAAGTTGCTATAGTCTCAAAGTCATAAGATGGAGGAAAAAAAATTAAGCCCTTTGCTCCCCCCTTCAGTTAAAGTATTCAGAGTATGGATTTTTATTCATACTCTGTGGGCTGGAAAGTTTCCCCTTTCTCCCATGTTTACACAGAAAAGCAGCTGAACCAGAGATCACTGTTTAGGCTTCAAGTGAACAGGATACACATGTACCCACAAGGATTCAGTTAAGTTAGCTTTCTTCCTGATGTTGTAGGAATTCCAGATGTTTTGCTGCTTGAGCTGCTGTTGTTTAGAATTATACTGACCCCTTAATCCACTGTGGTATAGCAAGAGCTGTTCCTGGTGTATACTAGCAAAACAGGTGTGAGAGGAAAAATGAAAGGACTATGTGCATGACTGCTATATCTGACTTATTTTTAGTCTGAAAATTTGTTCCATTTGAGTCAAATGGGAGACTCCAAAGACTGGTTACAAAGACACTATTCTAGTTTTACTAGGACCAGGCTCATGGTGGCCTCAGAGGTATTCTGGCTGAATGAATTTGGAGTTTGTTTTGGATTATCAAAACTCCACAACTTTCAATGGTTTACTGTGTTGCAGTTCAACAAAGTTAGATTTTTATGAATATGTGAAATGAGAGAGTTTTTTTTTCCTGCCTGTATCAAGAATTCAACAGTCAAGAAAGGAGAAAAAGTGAATAATTTAAGGAGAAAAATATCTTCAGAAGTCTATATTAATCTGGTTGAATTCAAACATTTTTCTTAATACATATTGTCAGTTCCTTTAAAAACCCTGGATGTCAATGAACTGACAAAAAGTGCTGCATTCCAGTTACTTTTGTTTGGTTGTTTTCCCCATCATGTAGACTTTCTCTTGATTTAGCACTTTTCTGTACTTAAAAAACAACCCAAAACCATAAAAACTCCATACTCTTGTTTTAGGACTCTCTATTTCCAAAAACTTGGTATTTGAAATACGAATACCAATGTGATATGCCAGTGTTTTACAAATACTTTGCATTAAAGGCATTAGAAGTATTTCTGTTGTTTACAGTTCATATAGAAATGTTTTCCCAAATTAGTTTAATTACAGGACTAGACTTTTAAGGAGGTAGAAGGAGCTTGTGCCTTATCAGAGCAGCTGCTCACTATTGACCATGAAGAGTCTCAGCTGAGTGCCTGCCCATTATTTTGATAGTAGCATGATAAGATGTGTATAAAGCTTTGCCAATATCCATCTGTGTTCCATGGGCCTCTAGCATTGCTGGGCTTGTTTTTCCTGCTGCCTTCAGGAGGTGAGTACTAGGAGTTCTGGCTCTTTTGGGGACTCCTACATCACAGTTCTTCTCCTCTTGACCCACCTGTCCTTACAAGCCTTTCTTCTTCCTGCTGTGAAACCACCACAGTTTCCTTCTGGGATGTGCTTTTTTGCCCAGGCTCTCATCTGCTTCTGAACAGCAGCTTCTAAACCGAAGGAAAGAGAGGAATTAAAGCAATTATAACTTTGCAAATATTATTTTCTTGCTTTCAGCCCTTTAGTCTGAGTTGTGGGGGTAAAGAGAATGTAGTATGGTGTTTCACAGGAGTGAGCAGACATAGCTGAGAAGTTCTCTGGTGTTGAGTCCCTCTGCATTAGAGCTGTACCTCTGCTGCACCAAATGTTGTGGTTTAGAGGAATGAAAGACAGCATCCTGACTGACAGACACTGAGTTAGCATAAGCTGCATCATGGCAACATGAAAAGGTCCACAGTACAGATTTTAGCTGTCCCTCAGCTAAGAGTGATATTTTTTTTTTAAATTGCAGTGAGATTCTGAGAGTGTGTTCTGGGGTATATGTGGACAAAGGTGGATAGGTTTAAGGTGTATCAAGGCCTCCAAACACAGAATAGAGGCATATTAGCTTGTGATGCTTGGGTTAAATTCTTTCCTTAATTAAAGTTTAAAGTTTATTTCAATATTTTAAGGTTAATGAGACTTAAACGTTTCACTGTTATTTTCTACCTAACTGGAAGTTTCACCACAAACTTGTCCAAGTTAAGAGTTTTGAAACCTATTTAATTTGTTTTGGTTTTTAATATCTCTTCATGTAAGAGAACGGAAATCAATTACAGTAGAGGCCTGGAAATCAGTAGATACTTCAACAGACATATAGGTTAAAACACTTGCATGTTTAGGGCATGTTTAACTAGAGAAAAACAACTTCATGGATTTAAGCTTCTTGGCTTTTCCTGTCATTGTCCTGGCTAAGATCCACAGAAATGACCACAAAAGATCCAGAAAAGGGGGTATATTTTCATTTGTCTCCAGGCTAAGGAGGCAGCCACCTGAATACAGAGGTGGCTATGTGTTGGAAGGGAAAAAATTGGTTTTTATGTCACTTCTGAAATAAGTGACTTTTTTGTTTGTTTTTCCTTCTCTTGCTCTGCAGGCCATTTGGGGTTGGAGCAGGAAGCGGGAGGTGTACTTTCACAGTCCCCCTCCATACAGGGAAAAGTGCCAAGGTGCTCTTGCCCAGGGTTACACATGAGCCATGCATTATCATCCTGATGCACAGCTCCTGTACAGAAGCTAAAGGTTGGGTCATTTTTAATGTGCTATAGAAATCTCATGTGATTTGCACAAGGTCAGTCTCCAGGCCAGAAGCTGTTATTAGGAGTAAGAGCAGTGAACTGTGACACTCTATGAGTGGAAGACCAAACTGTGTCCCCAAAATTTGCAGTTGAGGAGAGAGCTCCTTCTAACCACAGTGTGCATGGCAGGGACCCAGCTTGCCTTCCTAACCTCACTCGAGCTCTAGAGTGGTCATTGTTATTCATTAGAACACATTATAATGTTATCCATGGTAACGTTTTCTCGCCCTCAGCTGTTAGTTGTCCCACTGTGATCTGATAACTGTATTGACATCAACAGACATTAATATAGGGGATCTCTCCTAGAATTCTGTTTAAGACATTTAAAAAAATAAATACTGCTGGTGTAAACTTCTGAAAATAAACTGGGCTTGGCACAGGAATTACTGATGAATGAAGCTCTTTTATTTTGAGGGGAGTGAACACTTGAAGTCTGTTTTCATTTTAATGGAAACATTTTTTGTCAACCTGCCAATTCCAAATAAAGTTAGCAAAACAAACCTAAAAATAGTGAAGGTGTAGTACAGCTAGGAAATTGTGAAAGTAGTGAGTGAGCTAAAGCTAAATATCATACTTTGCCCATAGTTGAGAACTTGATATCTCTAAAAAAATAAATACATGAATAATAAAATACAACCCAAAAGCTCTGTGACTTTTCTGAATATGGTTAGATTGACTGTATTTTAAGTAAATCCAGATCTAAATATTAGCTTTCTCAAGAAGTAGCTTTAACTTCTAAAACTTTTTCTGGTTTTAATTGTTGAAAAACTGAGTCTGCCTAGAGGTTGAAATGGGTAAGTTAAATCAGGAAGGAAAACTTCAGCTTCTCTACCGTGAGGCCTCAAAATTAGATACATTAAAAATGAGATTATTTTAGTTCAGAAGAGAAAATTAATAAAATCTAAGTTTCTGGAAGCCTCTAGCATTGAATGCTTAAGATATTTTAGTGATCATAGTAAATACATTACAATATTAGATACTTTGGGACACTTTCATGACTTGCAGCTGCTCACATCCTTCTATTTGATTATACAGTACATGAAGTTTAACTTTCAGGCTTTTAGTAAAGAATAGTGTCTTTACTCTCTAGTGCTAAAATAAGCAGATTCTTATTTCTCTAACTTTTAAAATCAGTATTTTTCAAATAACCATTTAAGATGGAGCTTGTGAGTCTCCAGATGAAGAATGTTTTCAGACACTACTTGTTGATTCAAGTGATGGTTTATGCAGTAGAAGAAAACCTGGCACATGGACCCCATAAGGAGAATTATGAAACATGCAAATTTAAAAATCTGAAATCCATTACTGTGGGTTTTTAGAGGTCCTTCTCCTTCTTCAAGTTAATTTGAAGCCTGTGGACTAGAGGAGAGTTCAATTTAGTCACTTGCTGACTGAAGGCAGACAGGGAGAATAAAGTGTGAATGTGGAGTAACTTGGGTGCAGTGGGGCCTTTAGGAGATGCTAAGAAAAGAATATGTGAATTTATTGCCCAAGAAGGAAAGGTCTTTGTAATTCGCAGTGGCAAGTCTCACAATATCCTTTGTGGTCAGTGCAGCAAAAATATTCATTTTGTAGATGCAACTACTTGTTTGAGGTTCCATTTCCAGTTACCAAAAAACCAAGAGAAGGCCAATGGGTACAACTACACACCTAACCTTTCACATGAGCAATCTCTACCAACTGCCACATCAACACTGAGATGAAGGCAATAGCTGTCTTACCACTTTCCCTAGTTCTATGACTTCTTTATTGTTTCCACAGACTGTGGGAAATAAAGAATTCCTGTTTATTGCTGTGGTATCTCTAGTTACTCCTGTTTTCTCATGTAATTGCAAATAAGCTCAATTAGTAGGATGTAGGCCAAGATGAGATTGATGCTGTGAAGTCTGTGTTGTGGAAAGTCGCCATGAATTTGGTAGAAAAGGGTGGAAGCAGTGCCTTGCGATAACAAATGTATTAAAAAAGTCTGCTCATATTGGAACATTTTACTTTCTACTCATTCAGTTCTTCTGAAAATTATTTCCCAAAGTATGAACAGATATTTTATTTTCCTGGGGAAATGTAGAAAGTTGGGTGTGAGATAAGGTTCAGACCTGACACCAGCTATGTCTCCAGATGCTGGATACTTGGTAAACTGACAGTATTTAAACCAGAGCTTAGAAGCAATTTTTTAATTTAAGCCTATAGCCAACTTGTTAAAGGCAAGCTGAAAACCTCACAGCTTTCATTACATAACATCTGCAAGTTGGAAGGGATACAGTTCTGTGAATCTGCAGTGTAATTCTGAGGAAGCTTACAGCTTTGTCTTTGGAGAGATGCTTTTGAAGGGGGGAAGGGAACAGTGAGATCACTGAGGTCTCACTGTGGGGGTTTTTTGTGTCCAGACTGGTGAAAAGTAACTGTTGGAAGTTACTTTTAGTAACTTAGTGCTGTTTGCATGCAGATGCCATCAATGTTAGCTGTCTCCTAAAAATTTGCATCTGCTAGTACTGAGAAACTGTGCTTCATCCCTCAAACCACCCTTTCAAGTAATGCTAAAGTCATTTAACATTGTGGTTAGCAGAAATAACTTGATTTTCTTTTTTTTTATGAGACATATTTTCATCTCAAATATAAGTTTTATACAGTTGTATATACAACATAAAACTAAGCCCAAGTAATTTGTTCTGTGAAGCCTCTGATTAAAATTGGCACTGCAGATGAACACAAACCACTTGAACCTTTTTAAAGCTGAAAATGACTGTGTACCTTTATTGCTGTACTATTTGAGCTATTTGACAGAATCATGTGAAGAATCAAATTACCTTCTTGCAGAAGAAGGTGGGAGGAGCAACCATCCAAGATGAGTAATTTTCTTGGACTGTCTCCTTCCAGCCCAGCCTCTAGCATCTCTGCAGCCTTTTTTTAGTAATTTTCATCAAGACTGAAATCTAAATTCTTTATTCTGAAATGCCTCAAGTTCTGGATGAATAATGGGAGTTGCCAAAACCGGGGGTCCTTGGTCTGTGTGGCTGAATCAGGTGACCTGTCTTAGGCTGGTTCTGGTGCCTCCCTTTCCTGAGAGGTGCCCTGGGAAGATGATGCATTCTGCAAAAGTTGGAAAATAAAAACTAGATTGAAAGATCTAACTGTACTTTAGTAACACATACAATCAGGATCTTCCTTGAGATTTTGAAATTAATTTGTTTCTTGACACAGGGGAGTACCAGCGCAGCTGAAGTACCATAGAAGAGGAGCTGACATATATGAAATTTGTAGTAGCAAATGTAGGAGTTTCTGGTTTTTTAATTAGCTGAAGCTCTGTATGTAATTGGGATAAAACTCGGTCAACCCAAAACTCTGGCTGTTCTGAGCTCAACTGATCTCCTAAGACATGGAAGCTAAATTGTATTACATAAATATCTTGCATATTACAGCATCACAGTATGAAATAGGTTGGAAAATACCTCTGAGATCACCGAGTCCAATCTTCTACTGAACACCACCTTGTCAACCAGACCTGAGTGCCATATCCAGTCTTTCCTTAAACATCTCCAGGGATGTGACTCCACCACCTTCCTGGGCAGTCCATTTCAATGTTTATTCACCCTTTCCATGAAGAAATATCTCCTAATATCCAACCTAAATCTCTCCTGGTACAGTTTGAGACTATGTCATAGATACTGTAAATATATACATGATTGAGCGACTTTCTCTAGAAAGTAATTCTGATGCTCTGGTGGTTTAGATCCAGTAGGATAATTATTAATAAAATTAATTTCATGAATTTGCTGTGTTGAATCCTACTGCTAATTAATGTGTGTGCATTTTCATTTTTTCAGGAAATCTATCAGTGGTGTGGCTCATCATGCAATAAATACGAGCGGCTGAAGGCTACACAGGTTGCTGTTGGCATTCGGGACAATGAACGAAATGGAAGGTCTAAATTAATTGCTGTGGAAGAAGGGGGTGAGCCAGACCAGCTCATAGAGGTACTGTAATGTGCAAACTTGTTGCTGACAGCTGTGAATAAAAAGTTTTTTCACCTCAGGAACTGAATCAGAGTGGGCTGATGCTAGGAAGACAGAGAAAGAGTAGGCCAGTTTATACTTTTTCCTTCCTTATCCAAGCAGTGTTAAGTTACTTGGGCATTACACTCTAAGACACTCTTAATCATCTGAGAATACTTTTACAAGTACAGATGTTTGCTGTATTGAGTTAGCTGTACAGTGACTGAATTAACAGCATGGCTCACACCAAAGCACACTATCAGCTCTGTGTGAGGAAGGAACATCTGTCTGGGACAGCACCAAACAAAGAAAGACACAGAATTACTGTGTGTAGAAGGTAAAAGAATGTAGCAAATTGCATACTGATGCAGGGGGCCAAGCACACTGCTTTGCATACTTCTGCTTGTATTTCAAGATCATATGCACCTAGCCTCTAGTAACCCCAGAGAGCCCCTTATATGTTTAGAAAGTTTAACCATTTACTTAAAATCCCCAGATTTTAGATGTCATAGCTAAGCTGATCAAAGTAGAGTGGAAAAAAATTCCCAATTTATGGATTTTTCAGATTTCTAAAACCTAACAAACACTCAGGTTGTTGCAGGCTGCACACTAATAAAAACATTTGTACTGTGTCCTAAATTAAGCTTCTTTCATTCATTCTCCAAAAAGAAGGAAGAAGGATCACAAAGCAGTCCTTCAATAAAATGGAATATGTACAACTAGGATATTGAACTCCAGATTAAGTTCAGGAAGTAAAGCTAATGGTGCATGCAGGAGTGCAATTATTTTTTGTGGTGCTTTCATTCAGAGTCATAGCTAGTTAGTGCCTGAGCATAAAAACAGGTGCTGAGCCACCAGCCCATGGCCATGCTGGCTGTGGGGACCCCTTTGGGGGGACTGTCCACATGCTTGCAAAAGACCTTTGTTCCTGTAGATGTGAGTACAGATATGGCTGTGTTCAGAATTAGGGGAGGTGGCACCCAGTGTACTGGAGATTTTTGAAGAGGGAAAAAAACCCAAGCAAACAATCCTCTATCTGGCTTTTTACTTCCTTGTACTTGACTTTCCACATGGGCTCTGATGCGGCACATATTTTACACATATAACTCTTTCTAAAAGAGCACAGCATGACAATCAGAGAACAACCTCCTGCTCCTGATTTGAATCACAGCATTGGATTGCATCCTGCTGCTGCTGTGGCCAGGTGGCACTGGGGCCCTGCCCTTGGCCACAGCTGCTGCTGCCAGGCCCATCCTGGGGTTACCACTGGAGGCTTGAACAGAGCTTCTGATACACTCCTGTGTGACTTGGGAGCACTGATCAGAACAGCTCCCTTTGCTCCTCTTATCTGGCTACAGTGCAAATACAAATTGGACTTACGTGCTACCCCAGAGAGGACGCAGGTCAGCTGCAGGCTGCCATCCCCCTCCATAGGCTCTGAGGGGAAAGGATATGCTGCCCTTGCCCCTGGCAGACTTCAATTTGTGTATAACCGTTGTTTTGTAGCAACCTTGGCACCTGATTAAGAGCAGGAAAACACCAAGGCTGCATTTTGATCCTGTAGTGAATTGTTGTTGTATCAGGGAATAAATTTTTTCTTCACTTGCACAGCAGTGTATGAAGAAATTTCTGCTATTTTTTTAGGATTCTGAATATAGAGGGAACAGAAATGGTAGTTCAATGCAATTAGATTGATTGCTTTTATTACTGCCACTGTGATGAGCCCAGTTTGAGTGAGTGTGTCTGCAGTCAGGGTTTATCTTCCAGTCTGCATCGTGCTAGTCTTGCTTTTTTAAGTGCTGCTTCCATAACAGGGTCTGCAGCTCAGCTGTGGCTGAGCCAGTCCACTCTGAAATGTGCAACTAATAAGTCAGGAGGGTAGTTAAACTCACAGACATATAAAAGTTATTAATCCTTATTCCTGCTCAAATTGTATCCCCTCCTGGTACTCTTTGTTTGGATTTCTCCTTGCTTCCACAAAATTGTCTCAACTTGCTGTTACAATCTCCCAGGCTAATTGCTGTTGAGCTAACATTGTGTTTGTTTCTTCCCTCCACATCAGGAAGGGTGGATTTTTGGCATCTCCAGCTTTCTTAGAAAATGGTTGATTTATTTTGTAGGGAAAATAATTACATACTGTAAATATTCATTTTGTCATCCAGTATGCCACTGAAATCAGAAGGAGATTTTCTAAAATTATTCTCCTCTGAGAAATGTCAGGAATTATTCCCGTTCCTGTGAGCTACAAATCTGCTTCCATATCAGTGGCCAAACTTGTTCATGCAGTGCCAGTAGAAGCTTCAGGCAGGGGCTGACATACCCACCCTGAGTACCAGCAGAAGGAGCCAATACTGATCTTATTCCTGCTCCATAAGCACGGAGTTGTGACTCCCTACCAGAAAAGCAAGACTTCTGTGCCTGCACCCCACCACAGAGGCAAGATACAGGCTGGCTGAGCTAACCCTGCCACACGTCTGTCCTGCTGTAGGAGTAGCAGAGGCAGCAATGCTGTGATGAGGTGGTGTTTCCCAGTCAGTCCACTGTCCTGCTGGGAGCTGTGGTGCTGTGGGTGAGGTGAACTTGTCTGATAAGTTCTTGTCTGATAAGGGCTGTTACCTGCTCCCAGCTACCATTTTTAGCAATGGGAACAGGCTGCACTGCTTGAGTTTACCCATGGGATAGAACTGTCTGGAGCTGCTGTAGGACAGGATGAATTGCTGTGGCAGACCAGCAAGATACAGCTTGTTTGCCCTGGGAAAGGAGAATTGCTAGAAGCTGGGTATGTGAGCTGTTTTGACAGCAGCAAGCCCTTTTTCATCTGCTACTACAGGTCACTTGGGAACACACAGTGACCATCCTGTGCTTGCACTATGTAAATGCAGCGTGTCTGGAAAGGTCAGACTTGCAGAAGTTCAGGGATCACTAGAAGTCTGATGTGAAGACAAGGCAGAAGCTTTCTATGCAAGCATATCAAAGTTCTTCACCTCCATGTTTGCACTTCAGGTGAGACAGTGACTGGCAGATTTAAAGAAGCAGTGCTGTATAGGGTTGCTACCTTGGGAAATCAAAAGAGAAACAGACCACCTTGGACAAATCGCTGCTGTCTCAACAGAACATTAAAAAAATCACCAGATGCCAACCCTACTCTCATTTTTGTATATAAACACCTGAATAGTTACCTATTCTGCTGAATCTTACATTTGAACATTCAAATTGTGTTACAGGAATTTTTTGACTTTCATGGGTCCAATCCAAAAACAAATCTTAGCAATGCTAACTCAGTTTGGTAGCTGCAGAGTGACCGTGTTAGGATTAGAGCTACCTCCATCACTTTTTTTTTTTTTTTTCCCCAAGGAAGATTAAATATATTATTTCAAAGATAACCTAAGACCAAAATCCTCTAGCATCTGTTGCTAGCCCTGTCTGCCCCCTTGGGCTCACTGTGCTGACACTAATACTCATCCTTTGCACTGCTTGCAGTGGTAGGCAGAGATCTCACAGCACTGCTTTTAGTTGCCAGAGGGATCGCTGATAGGCAGGTATGTTCAGGACAGGCAATTTTCTTGCTCTAGGTTGAATCTCTGCTCTAATTTTCAAGAGAGAACAAAATTGGAGAAGCTATATTTTAAAAAGGGTCTCCCATAATCTTGTTATTTAATATTGTGGAGTAATGGCAAACAAGGAGAAACAAGGAACCAGAAATTACTGTATTTGTGAAGATTTCTAGTCAGGCAGCAAGGTGAAGGTGCTTGCAGTAAAGCAGGAAGCATAGAAGCATTCAGTTCTGAGTCATTCAAGGGAAGGATGCAAAACATCCAATCCTCCATTCACTGTGCAGCAATCTCTTGATCTGATATCATAACTCTAGAGATGAAGTAGAGGGGAGGAGAAAGTCTATTTGTTTCCCTCTATTATGTAATTTGAAATATTAGACACCCTAAAATATGTTTATGTTGGTAGTACTTTCTGTCTAAATAGACTCATCTCCCTGTGACACATTTCAAGTATGTTGGGCAGCTGTGTTGGTCTGTAGGGTATAAGAGACAATGAAAAAGACTGAGTTTTACCTAAACTATGTGTTAAGCCTGCATCTGCCCCCTCTACTTAATCATGTCATGTTCAGCTAACACTTTTCAAGATGCTTGTTTTCTCTGAGCCTGTCTGATTCATAGAATTGCTTTATTGTTCCCCTACAAATTGCTCCCTTAAAACTGCAGCTCTATATGATTGCTGCGGGTTATACTGCTGAGACTTGTTGTTTTGTAAAGGTTTTTGATTTTCATGATTGAAAACAATGAAACCTGAGAAATGTGACAGGTCCAAAATCACAAGAAAATCATCTTGTTAGTATGCATCTTTGGAATCACCCCTCAGCCTTTAAACATTCCTTCGTCACTTTTATTCGCTCAGCATTTGCAGTTGTCATGTGCCTGTTTGTGTGAGCATTCTAGAGCCCTTACAACAGGTGGGTCCCAACTTTTAAAAATACATAGGTAAAGATTCAGCTGCTGTAAATATGGAGCAACAGGAGGAACCTCTTCCTTCTTGCTGATAAAGCTGCCTTTCTCCTCTAAAGCTGCTTTTTCTCTAAAGCCCATAAGCAATGTTTAATCATGAGAATTCCTGAATGTCGCAGTATTCAGTGAGGATTGTTTTTGCCTGTGGTGTGAATAAATACTACGTGTGAATGGTGTGATCATATTACAGCTAGTCACACCTTTCTACCTTTGTAGGTGGAAAGGGACTGGCAGTACTACACAATGCTGACTCTGCCCTGTGAATAAAATCCCAAGAGCACAGACAATAGATTCCATTGCAAATGCAAGTTACAGAGGCTCTAGAGACCCAAATAATGCAAACACGTTGAAAACATGAAGCTCCAGTAATCCTTAAATTAATTGGATAGATGTCTGCCCATATGGATAAGAGAGCAGGATCACTCCTTCCTTTTTTATTAAATTCAAACCCTTTAAAATTATTTTTTACAAAGCAAAGATAATTTCCAAGAACAACGTGGAGCACAGTGAGGTATGTGGGAAAATGTGAGGCTTGCTGTTACATGTAAGTGGGTGTGAGAGTCAAGGACAGGTTGCTCTGAAGGAGCTGTGCAGGTTCCTGCAGTCCCTGGCTCTGTCACATGGATCATTACACCAGGCTGGAAGAGCAGCACATTCCCCACTGGTGAAGGTACCGGTTTGGTACCTGCTCCTTTCCCAGAGCCAGCAAGAGCAGGATCTGTCATCACAACTCTGCAAAAGCAAAAACTGCTCTTGCTACTCTCAACATTTACATTTCTTTTTCCCTTGCTCTTAGTTGTATTATGAACTCAAGTCATGCTATGGGGAGGTTTGTTTGTTTTGTATAAATTTGTACTATACACTCCACTGTATAAACAGTGGGAGTGAAGGTGGTGCAAGAGGAGGAAGAAGGGTAACTTCTTAGAATAATATTCTATTTTAACTTTTTGTGGACTACAAACTCCAGACATGTGTTAGGGACTAAACAATTGTTTAATCGTGTAGCTTGTACACAGATTTACTCAAATGCTACATGTGCATAAAGCTCTGAATTGCATGTAACTGTCAGGGTCCAGCCTGACCTTTCATGACCAAAAAAATGCCCAATATGAAAAGTAATGAAGTCCTATCTATGGCTTTGGAAATATGTAGACCAAAGTAATGTCTTTTATTATCTAAATTTAGACAGCTGGAAAAAAATATACATTATTCCAAGGAGTTTTGTGAAATAAATACTAGAAATGAATTTCAGTCCCAGGGTAGTGGCAGTATTGAACAGTACAATTGTACAAAGGAAAATGAATGCATTGTGAGAGGGTTGAAGACAATAGAAGTTGTACCAGACCCCAGTGCAAAAACTCAGTAAGACCGGCACACAGAGAAATCAACTGCATTTGCATGAGAATGCAAAGACTTAAGAAAGCTAATGCACAGAAAATAGCAGAACTATGAGCTGTAGTTTCTATTAGTAGTTTCATATAAGTAGCATTGGCTACTTAAATGAACAGACAGCTTTCTCAGGCTGCTTTAACACTATGGGTCAAATTCACCCCTCAGGAAGATGGATATGCTTCTTCACTGGAGTGATTTTGGGTATATGCAGGTGCTAACAAGAATTTGGGTCCTGTCATTCTGAGCAGTAAGAGTTTGTTGGATACAGCTCAAAATAGTCCAGGGGAATAAACCTACAGGGCTAAAAATCCTACATATGACTGTGCATCTTTCACAGCAACACCTGTTCAGTCTGAGGAGTGGCAGTTTACCAAACATTCCAGTGTTTAATTAAGCTTTATGATGGGCTGTGAATGTAGGTACAAAGTGCAAACCCCTTGCCCTTCAGGGTGCCAGTTTCAAGCTGTCAGACCAGGAGTCCTGTTTTCTTTATAGCTTTGGAGCCCTATCTCCTTTGTTAAGGACAGTCCCTTTTCTTGATGCAAATTTACATTTAAATTACTAAATTACACAACTCATACTCAGTCAAAACTTGCATATCCTGGATTCCCATACAGCTCAGCTGCTTTGCACCAGCTGAGCATTTGGCCCAGCGTTTTCCCCAGACCCATGCAGAAGATCAAGAGGGGTTTGGCCAGAGAATGGCAGAGGCTGGTGAAGAGGAATCTTTCTAAACATTGGGAATTGCCCATAACATTCTTCAAGCTGCAGTTTTCAGCTTCTTGGCTGCCTGAAGCCAGGTACTTAAATGACAGGGAACTGAATAGGAGCTGCAGGTGGTAAACACACCTGAAAGCCAGGCTTCTAATTGAGTCTCTAAATATGAATTTCAGTGCTCACATTAGGAAGTTAATTTCAGAAAAGAAAATGTTCAGGTGTATCATACTGCATGGCATGAGCTAACTTCTTTATGAACAGCTCTACTAGCAGGTGGTTGAAAACCTAATTTCTTATGCTAGGAAAGTTGCTTTTAAACTAGGTATTCTAGCGAATTTCTAAGATTCTAATGATTTCTGGAAGTGCTTGCAATCAGATTATAATGTGTCTTGTTTGCATTCTTGTGAGTGAGAAAGACACTCATGTTTGTTACGTTTCCTTCTTTAGCAGCTGTAGTGCTCGCAGGGCTACCACGTAAGTCAATTATAATCTTATAATTACTTGTTCAAATATGAATACAGTTTGTAATGGCTTTTTTCCTTTCTGTGCTATACTATCAAGAAATCAGTTGGTGAAAAAGTACTATAATTTTCGGTTATTAAATGAGCATAATTAAGAGAAGGCCCAAGACAAGAGATGTTAGCACTTATCTCCACATGGGGTTGTTAGCTCTTACTTCAAGGCACTTGCTTGCAGCAGGGGTATTTCATGGAGAAGACCTGAAAGGGTAGATTTTCTTTGCTGTATAAAAAACTGAGATAGTCTGTTCCTGGAATCCTACATCTGCTTAACAGAAATGCACCTTGAATGGATATTATTTTTTGTTGTAGTGCATCTAAAAATCTTGGTACCTCCCAAGGGTTAAACCCACCTCTGGTTTGTGTAATGTTAGTGCCTACCTGAAAACCTTCTCTCCCTTCCCCCTTCCCATTGGCTGTGACCTCCCTGCATCCCCTGATCACCCCTGCCCCCAGGTATAAGAGATAAGACCCAGAGCATTTTCTCTCTCTCTCTTGCCCCGGAGGAATTACAGGCAATAAACCCGGGATTACTCCAGCAAGTTTGAGCCTCCTGTGTCTAGATACTTTGAGTCCGTGTTGTATCCACTCCAGGACCCCCTCCGCCGCCTGTGCCCTGAGGCGAGCAAGCTCTCACCACGGGGGGTGGGACAGAGGGGTCTCATCAGGGAGGAGGATTACAACAATTTTTCCTTTTTTTTTTTTCTGCAGGTTTGTCTCCTCCCAGCCCCTTGCAGAGCAATTGGCATCTGTGTGCAAGATTGCCTTTGAATTTTCCTTAGTGAAAGTTCTATAGTGCAGGGAAGAAAAACATTGTAGATTGTTTTACTGAGTTTTTTTAAAAGAACTCTGCATGTGCACAGATTGCTGTTCCCTGTCCTGCCCATGTGAAACTGGAATGAGAGTCCTCTCAAGTTAGGGCCAGAGTGAAGCTGTATGGAATAAACCATCCCATGTGTTGGGGGATCAGTTCAGTATATTCACCATCACAGTGTGTGATGCTGATACATTCTGTAAATATAATTATTGCAGGTACTGCAGAGCAGGCTGTTGGGGCCAGGTCTTCTGCTTACACAACTGCCTATGCCTTTGATATTATCTGGATTTACCTTTAAAATAAAGGGTAGGTAAATTAGGATGGATTTAAGTACTGCAGTAATGAGTGCTGCAGCTTCTAACTCTGAAGAACTGCAAATCATAGCTGAACATTTGGTTCCTTTACACAAAATTTTAGGACTTGTAGGAACTTAAAGATGTAAATCAGTTAGTGAAAGGCACCTAAACTAGCAGGAGGAAATTATTTTTGAAGAGTTAAGCAGGATCTATCTCCCAGACAACCACGTGAAAGGAACATTCTTGCTCTCTCTCTGCTAATTAATATTTAATTTATTTTAAGCATTAGCAGGAGTTATCAGAGAATATCTGTCAAAATACTCTCTGAATTGCTTTCTTGAACGTTAGAGCTCAGTCTGTGCTCTGTCTTGGACTGAGGAGTTTGGTGTCACACCAGAGAGGATCCCCTGGCATATCTGGTCTGTTTGCTGTATGAGACTGGAAATGCTGGGCTTGTGAATACAGGCAGCGTTTCACTGCAGAAATATTCCAATACCTTGAGTAGCTTTTTCTACCTTCCCCTCTCATGGCCTGAGTGCTGAAACATGTTGCTGCAGCTCCTCTGCTCACCCTGATGCTGCTGTGTATCAAGGCTGCCTGCTGCTTTTCCAACTGCTGTGCATCCCCTGGGAACACTGATTTTCCAGCAGGATCTTTGGCCGCCGATCATGGGCTGCTGCCTCCAGCTCAGGCTTCCTGGAATGCTTGCCACACTCCTCTTTTCACTCCTGTATTGGTATGGTCTAGCTACAGCCTTGGGATCAGCTGCAAAACTGGAGGCACTTAAGGAATGAAAAGCTGAGAGTGTTGTGGATTTTATCAGATAAATATTCTTTATGTCTGAGGCTCCCTGCTGGCATTAGTTACTGATTTATTTCATTATTATCCAACACATAAGCATGCACTGTCACGCAGCACATGAGATACTTTATCCACAAGGCCTTCAAACAGAGTTCTGCAAAGCTGCAAGGTTTCAGTCAGTGCCTCAATTTATGTTCCAATAAAGCAGAAAAAATGGGCATCTCAAGTGCATGTGCAAGTCTCTGCAGGCTTTGGGTCCCATATTTAATACTACTTCTGGTATCAGAGGATGATGTCAGCAAAGGAGTGAGATTAAAAATTTAGGTAGAAAAAATCAGTATAAATGCAAAGAAGATGTGGAGGTGATTGATTAGTTCATTTTTAATTATGGTGCAGGCAGGCAGGTGCTGAGCAGTTCAGCTCTCCCATGTTCATTCAGCAGCAGTAATGGTTAGAAAAAGACTGCTGCATTTCATAGTTACTGCCATTCACTCTCCTGGTTTCTTTAGCAGGGGATCATTGTTCCTCCTGGAGACATCCTAAAAGC
This sequence comes from Parus major, assembly GCF_001522545.3. Lineage (NCBI taxonomy): Eukaryota > Metazoa > Chordata > Aves > Passeriformes > Paridae > Parus > Parus major. The sequence goes on from NC_031769.1 coordinate 27,202,707, forward strand.
CAGGTATTTGAAGATAATGTAGGCTGGGGATTTCCTCATTTCATGCACACCCAGCCTCCAGGTAAATAACTAGCTTGGATACTGCCAGCTGTGCAGTCCCAGCAGGACAGAAAGCAGCCTGTTTTACCTCTGAGCCAGACTATCAAAAAAATCAAATTTGTACTCTCAAGACTGATCTAGACACCTTTTTGTGAACATGTTACCCATGGCCAGTTTCACAGAACAGACAATTAATGTTAGACTATTGTTATCATGTGAGTAAAGGCTTTATATTCAAATTATCAGACAGATTTGAAAAGTTGCAAATGTTTTATTAAAAGCTGCCAAAGCCTAATGCCCTATTTTTAGGCAGTTGAGCACAGAGCTTTGAAAAAATTATGATTTGCATTTGAAATTCCTGAGACAACAGAAACTGGCTGAAAATGTAGGCCATAATTTATGCATCAAAAGTGCCATGATCAGCTGATGTGTTTTGCTGTTTTATAGCAATCTGAATTCATACAGATCAGATTTAGACCTTAATGCCAAAAAGTCCTTTTGATAAATTACATGGTGGACGCCCAGAAATTAACAGCATGCCTGAACTACTTGTTAGCATAAACCATCCTTTTGCCTGCTTTTCAGTGCATTTTGGCTGTTTCCATCTTATTTTCAATCTGTGTTCAGGAGAGTGAGAGGTTGTCTGCTCAAGGTGAGCATGTATTGAGATCTGTTGTTGCTGGAATTGCAGCAAGAGCCCATTTCAGGCAGAAATCCTGTGAGCAGTTCAGTGAAAGGATAAGTTTTTCCTGTTGGGAGTGTAATTTTTTTGTAAGACAATGAATGTTTGTTTAAATTGATGGGAAGAGTTCCAGGTTACAATAACCAGTAAAATAAGCATATTTGGTTATTCATAACCTGACAAATGCCAATAGTCATTTTTGTCTGGCCCAGAATAACCTCAGCAGTGGTTGTGCTCTGTTAGAGGAACCTGTAACCCCAAACCCCCCAAAAAATTAGAAGTTAAACTGTGGCTAGTTACTTCAGCAGTGAAACCCTAAACCCAATGATCCTCTGCACTGGTACCCAGGGTCAGCTAGCCTTGGTTAGTAGCCTGCATCACGTTCATTCCTTCCTTTCTCTGATGGATTCTTTCCTGCTCAAGTACATATTTGAGAGAATACCTGTTTCAGATAGATGTTCCTTATAACATTCTTCTCTGCTTTGAAGGTTAATAAAAATTTAAGCCTTTTATCTACCTGTGAAGTCATACTGTGTCTCTTGTTCAGACCTGCAGTCCTGCACAGTGGCTTTATTCTGTGTCACAGCCTATATGTGTACCTTGAATTTGTGGAGCAGGATATACTTGCTTGTGTCACAGCATACAGGAAGGCAAATGATGAGCTACTACCCTGACTGTTTTCCAGAAGTATTAAGTAATAAAATGTCAGGTCATTTAGACAGCTTTAAGTAATGTAAATTTCTTGCTTTTCTTGCTATTGATCTTAGCATATAAAGATGGGAGTTTGAGTGGTTTTGAGATCTGATATTTGGGATGACAGCCACAACAAACAGTTCCATTTCAGACCCAGAAACCTAACCCAAAGTGTGTATATGAAGAAGAAAATCAAACACAATGCTAGTGTACACAAGTTAAATTGTATAACACTGGTTTTCTCTCTTAATTAACCTTCACTTGACATATTGTTCAGGTATGGTTTTCCTAGGTGGATTTTCAGCCTCACTGAACTCCTTAAACTTCTTGCTCCCATTAAATCAATATCACCTGTTTTGTGATGCAGAGCTGGCTTCTCCAGTTACAAAGACAATATTTGCCAAATTTCTTTTAATGACTTTATTTTAATTATTTGCCTTGTCACATTCCTTTAGATTAAAAACTTTCTTTCTGTGATTTCTTTGGTTCTTTTTTAAGGGTGGAGTTTCACTTCTGAGTAATAGCATTGGCTCAGTATTTTGCACTTATCTGAGGGGGGGCAGAATATTTACAGAGAGGAGCTTGTTCACATGCAAATATGAAACAGGTTTTACAGGCAGTGTAAGCTACATTGCATTTACCACAAGAGTGAACTTGGGCAATTGTAGAGGAACTGATGTACTGTTGGTTTGCATAATGGTATTCTTGTACTAACCTAAGAATGTCAACACAAAAGTCTGACTTAAAAACCCCAAGATTTTAAGATTAATGCAGACTGACTTCCTGTTATATGCCTTCAGACAAGATCTAAAGATAGGGAGTTAATGAATACTTTGGCTAAAACAATGCTAAGCCCAAAGAATAGAGGAGGTGGGGCATGGATGTGCTTTCAGATCCCCTAATTACTCTTTCTATTGCTGCTACTGTAGTAGTGAATAATGATAATATGATAAACATAATAATAATGTTTAAAAAGCAGTTTTAAGGCCTGTGTGTGCACCTGTGTATTTATGAGATGTAAGGTTGGAAGTTTGCCAGTATGGCTGGGCATCTGGGGAAAAGTGTGGCTAGGTTGTCTTGTGTGCCCAAGAGAGCATTGCTATTTCCAGGTGTGTAGGGTGGATTTGTGGGTCAAAGTTCTTGGCATGTTTGTAAGTCAGGGTCTCACACCTCAGAGCACGCAGGAGAGCCAGCCTAGGGCTGTCAGCACTCTGGGCCATGGAATGGCAAGACCCAGAGGAGCAGCCTGACTGTACAGAGAGGATTATATGAGCACAGTCCTGTGTGTGTAGCTACCACATGATTTGTGTGGAACTAAGTGTGTGTAGATAAGTATCAGAAGACCCAGTGTCCTTCAAATGGTCTGTTGGTATAAGTGATTTTATTGGGCAAAGCTGCTGCAAAGCTTTGGGAGCCTGATTGCAGTCAGTGATTTGCATTCTTTTTATCCATCATATGAGAGTTTTCTGTAAAAAGGGAGGTGCCCTGGACAGCTACAGCTCAGCCATGAGGTGCTTATGCAATGATACAACCCAATTTCAGCACAGCAAACACTAATAGCCAACACTGTTGTTTAAACACTGTTGTAATTTTACTGATAAAACTATTAATTGTCATAACATGCAGACATATGCGTGTGGAGCCATAGCATGGGAGTCTTCCTTAGGAGGAGTAAAGACAACTTTGCTGGAAGGCACTTCTTTGGGAAAGAGCATTATTTCAGCATTCTGTCATGCTTTGTGTTTAAGAGCGGAATTTTTCCTTACATGATTTGTCTCATCCTCCATTCTGTAAGAAAGCTGGCAGCAAATACATGTTGGAAACAAGCATAAACTGTTCCTAGCAATACAGATATGTACTGACTATACATATTTCATAGAACATCACTTCATATATTGAGTACATATCTACATGTATATATGCTACACGTCTTCACAGTTGGTGCCTTCACAGGCCTTAGGTCATTTATCCTTGTATCATCTCCTGGTTTTGATACCAACACATGCAGGTACCACTTGTCATTCAGCTCAGGGCATTTTCTGACAGCTGTGTTGGCTGCACAGCCCTCCTCAACTGTCCTGTGTTTTCTTACCTGATGGGTGGAGAAGCACATCCTGTCGTCCTTAACAAGGGTCCCCTACAATGCCAGGATCTACAAGCAGCTGTGACTTAAAATGCAGGAGAAAGGGACACTCTCAAAGCCCTTCTCCATTTGTTTTTGGGCTTCTGACAAAAAGAATGGCAGAAAATAATAACTTGTATTTTCTGTTTGCCTGTGCTGAAGCACAGGGCTAGAGAAGCTAGGCAGTGAAGCTCTCCTTGGCCAGAGAAGCTACTGTGCAAGTTACTGTTTAATGAGTTGTGGAGGGGTTTCCCTGGAACCAGAATGTCCCATATGTGCATCTGCACAAACCCCTCTCCCTGTGTTAGTACCCATGAACTGAGATTTCCTAAGACCAGGTTTGTGAGTCTGACAATCATTCTGTATCTACTTCAGAAAAACATTTCTGCATTTGCTTTTAAAGACAGCAACAACAATCTAACCTGTGCTGGGCCCACATTTAAAGCCCAATTTTTAAATTATAGGGCCTGCTTACTTTAATTGCTGCCAGACTGTGGCACATAGACCTTCCTGTAAATATGGAGGCCGCTTCTCTCAAGATGCTTTCACAAACACCAACAGGCACTATTTGCTTTGAAATATTCAGAATGACACTTGCATAGTTAAAAGAAAAGTATCAACGTGCATGACTTACAAAGATGCTGCAAAATAATTGTGGTGCCACAGGTATTCTATATGCCCAGCAAACAAAAACACTGATTTTAACTGTGTCAGAAGTCAAAGTTTTTGTGGGTTTTTTTGGGTCTTTGTTTTGGAGGTGTTGGTTGGTTGAGATTTTTGGTTTTGGGGGTTTTGGGTTTTTCTTTTCCTTTTACTGTTAATGCCTAATTAAGCAGAGCACTAGTGAGTACAAACTTCTGAGAGTTTTAATAACTCTTTTACCCTCTTATTGGTTACTGAAAGTCAAATATTATAAAACCCTCAAACTTGTTCAGTGTCTGTTCAGATAAAGATGTATGCCTGTTATTTGGGAATTTTGTGACCCTGGCATTACAAAGGCAGGTAGGAAGGGAATTTTTAGAAATTAGTACCAATGAACTGCATATTCCCACTGTTCTAGCCATTCACCAGCACGGAGTGGCACTCTGTTGGGGACAGCGAGCCCTACTTGGCCTATAGAGTAGTAAATCTGCAGCCATGTAGTGTAAGTTCAGGAAATGCTGACTGATAGCTACTGAAGAGCTATGGGTAACATCTTTCTTAAACAGGACATTGCTTTCTTGTCTTCAGTGAGTCTCAGATAAAATTCTCTAGCTTAAACTGCAACATCACACATGAAAAGGCTGTTTTCATTTATTTTATTTTACTATTTCACTGACTTTGCCAGGTAAGAAAACTCCACAGATGGCAGATTTCCATTAAATATTTATTCTGTATTGTTTTTCTTTCCAAATTGTTCACAGCTGTATACTTTGCTGGGCTTCCCTGTTATCAAATATTTACAAGACTTTTGCCTGACTCCACATTATATTTCACAGCATGTTATGCAGATAATTCACAAGTTCACAGGAAGGCTGGCATTGCCTTTGTACTTTATGTTAATATTTAGTCTCTCAGACATATCAATTGCTACCTTCACTCTGGGACATAATTTCACAGGAATCCATAATATCATGTGTGTGACCTTAGGATCTGTCCACGTATACGAATCATTAAAGAAAGATCATCAAGAAAGGGTAACTAGGACTTAATAATGACTACCTGCCTAACATATTCTTGATGAACCTCTGTAAATTTCTTGTAGTGATAGTTATTATAACATTGCCCATGGTGTAAAACTACCACAGTGTTAAAATTGATATTCTAGTGGTAGAGCAAGAAAATGTTTTCTCACACCATAAATTATTTTCGAGCCCCTAGCTAAATTTTTCCCCTTAAAATGGGATTAAGAATCTGTAACTTTTAAATTAATGAACTCATAATCTGATATTTTTTACTGTTGATTGAATTACTTTATAATTTCAGCTAATATATTTCATTCAGACAGTTTTAATTTTAGTATTGTTAAACATTTTAAGAGTAATGTCATTCCAAAAATTGTAAGATGTGCTTGACAACAGTTCAGAAGTTAGTGTGAAGAAAAAAGGAAGACAAACTGGTAAACACACACATAGAATAGGATCACATATACTCTGTGTATGTGTATGTGTGCATGTGTTTTCTGGTGTCTAGACAACTAGCAAATTGGCCTGTAGAAGAGACATCTTGTAGGTAAAAGTTGCTGGAGATCTGACAGAGTTTTTAAAAATTATCTGTAGGTTTGTGTCAGCTATGAGTTTGGTTTTAGATTGTCTTACATATAAAGATGATCCCAATTATTTGGTTACTGTGACAATACATTAGTGTACAGATATTTATGCTACAGCGCCTACTCTCTCTCTGCATTGAATTTTTTATTCTCTTATACAGGTTTTAGGGAACAAGCCAGAGCTTCCTGAGTGTGGTGATGATGACGATGAGCTGGCTGATATCACAAACAGGAAAAGTGCTAAACTTTATATGGTAAGTTATTTATTTATATGCTTACAATTAGGTGTGCTCAACAGTAGTAATGCTTTTATTCACTGCTTCCTCATATATGGAGTTCTGCCTTGATTTACAGAACTGCTCTTATTTTAGTTCACTTGCAGCCAATGGACAAGTTTCTCAAAGGATGTCAATCAAGATAGTCCAGGAAATTTGAAAGGAAAAAAATGGATTTTATTTCTGTTTACTCAGGAAACAAGTTAAGCATGGCCTAAGAACCTTGCAGTGCAGGTCAAAGAAGCTCTTAACTGCTCTTAAATCATCCTGTCTTCTTAATTTTAACAGGGAGACTTTTATTAGTCATATATGACTTAGTTATTCTTAGCAGAGTTTAAAATATGGACAGTTACATTATATCTTATATAACTTTATTCCTTTCCCCATCATCACTTAACAAGAATTGCTAACAAGTGGCAACACTGACAGCATGGAGTGCTGTTGGAACTAAAAGAGAACTTACAGTGGTGGTAGAGGTTACAAAGCAGATTCTACAACAGATCTTCCGTTCGAGTTTCCAGTTAGAGAACAGCAGGTTATAAATTTCACCTGTTAGTATCAGTGTAGGACTATTTTATTATGGTTCCAAATGCTGTTGTTCAGTGTGTGTATGTACCTTTGGCTTCAGTGTGAGTTGCTTGGCAGCAGGGACTATACCAGTGGAAGAGTTTTATACCAGTGGATTTGTTTTAAGAAATTGCAAGACAAGGATCCAACAAACTCCCTAAAATTAACACTACATCTCCCTCTATTGGTTGTAAAATGAAATGAAACAAAAAATTATAATCATTAGTCTACTTTACTTCCCAGCAGTACACAAATTTCATATAGCCAGTTATACAGGAATGGCAGCAGATTTTTATACTAATTTCAGGAGCGGAAATTAATTTGTCTGTAAAAGCCAGAGTTGGTGTAAATTTGAAATTACTGTTTTCTTAGGTGTCAGATGCAAGTGGATCTATGAAGGTGTCTGTTGTAGCAGAGGAAAACCCCTTCTCTATGGCTATGCTTTTGTCTGAGGAGTGCTTCATTTTGGACAATGGTGCTGCCAGGAAGATCTTTGTGTGGAAAGGTGAGAGGTCACTTGTATTGCAAATGCAGAAGCTAGCAGAGATAGCTGAAGAGTTGACACAGAATTTAATTTGACTAGCAGGAATTTAATACTGGCTGGACACTGTACCTGGCACACAGTTCTTCCCTGGTATGGTCTGTGGACAAGGATTACTCACTCATGTAAGGACCTCAAGACTGAGTCTTATCTAAGGACCCTATTTTTGAGTTATCTGTAAGCTTGGGTGATTAAATGCTTACCTATAATGGCAAGTAATAACTGTGAGTTCTGTACATTATCAGATCCCTATCTTTTGGGACAAAATCTGGACACTGAACATTCCATTTGGGTAAGCATCTCCACAGAGATGTGAAATTGAAAGGTATGTGTCCAGGGCATAAACTGAAAACATAAACTTGCAAATAATCCAGTGTCTCTTTTCTTCTTGCAAATATTTCTCTGAGGTGTCATCAGTTGGCAATTGCTTTGTCTAAATGTTTCTCAATTAGGTCTTGACACCTTGTAGCTGGATTGTTGTAGTGCTGCCATTAAATCTGGCACTGAGTATTTTTTTTGTCTGAGGCAGCTTATTAATTATTCCTTGGCATTTTTATTTTGGTCTACTGTGTGCAATACCAGATAATTACTTGCTACATTTTTCAAGTCTCTCAAGTCAGCCCAGGAAGCATTGTAAGCATTTTGTTTGAAAACTTAATTTGTAGTTAGGGAAATATATTTTAAAAGAAAACATTTGGGGAGCATTGTGCTTAGATAGCCTGTGGTCTGTCTGACCCCCTGATTGCTGATTGTCACTCTATATGACAGCTCCTAGAAGAACCAAGCCAACAGGGTCAGGCATAAAATAAATAAAATATGATTAAAGTTCTTTGACTGTGGCCCTTTGTAATCCTTTGTGTATCCTGGCTTTGCTACTGCCGGTAAAAATACTATGTGGAAAACCCCCATTGGACTGTGAGTCTCACCCTTGCAGGGAGGCTGCAGCTATCATCTCTGCTGGAAATCTTCAGGCCACTAAGCCGAGAAGTGTGAATTACTTCGGTAATGGTCTCATTCAAAATGGGATACAAATGATTACTTTATCAGAGCACCTGATTAGACTGTGAGGTCTTTGGAATGTAGTCACTGCAGCCTCCTGGCCTCTACTCCTGTAGACAGTGTCAATCCCACAGAGACTTCCAGAGATACCTGATACTGAGCAAGGCTGAACAAGGAGCAGTGGATATGGAAATTGATAAATTGCAAAGCTCAGCCAGACAAAACAGATGTTTCTTTTACTCTTCTGCACTGCTTGAAGAAGTGGGGGAGTTCAGCTTTATTGACTATATTGCAGCTCAGCAAAAGGAGAGTCAGAGAAAAGACCCAGGGTACCTTGAGCCCAGCAGGTATTACTAACCAATTTTTATTTGCCCCCTTTTCCCTTAAATTAACTGTTTGGGGTTTTTTTCCCTTAAATTAACTGTTTTCACAGCTTTGGAAGTACTGTTTTGGTCATCCAACTTGATGTGAATCTTGCTCATGCCATGTCCAGCATTTGTGTTTGTTCAAGACTGAGGGAAGAGCAATGTCAAAGAGAACCTGGCTCAAGGATTACTTGTTTTTGGAGGTTCTGTGAGCTTATTGCCCTTTCCCATGTACTGTTACCCTTCTGTTTTAATCAGGCAAAGATGCTAACCCTCAAGAGAGAAAAGCTGCCATGAAGAATGCTGAGCAATTCATAGAGCAGATGAATTATCCTGCCAACACACAGGTGCGATCTATTTACGGAGGTGATACCAAGAGAGCTTGAGCTCTGTTAAAGATATTGTTTTTAAGTCAGCAGAAAAAGTATTTCTCAGGGTTTATAAGACATAAGGGCGATATTTCACATGTAATCTATAAAAGCTTCTGTTTGAGAAAGTGTGTCACTTCTGTGTTCCTCCCGTTTCATGTGTATGCCTTCATTCCAGATTCAAGTCCTTCCCGAAGGAGGTGAAACGCCAATGTTCAAACAGTTTTTCAAAGACTGGAAGGATAAAGATGAAAGCAATGGCTTTGGCAAAGTATATGTCACAGAGAGAGTGGCTAAAATTGAGCAGATTGAATTTGATGCTACCAAGTTACATGAGTCTCCACAAATGGCTGCCCAGCATAACATGGTAGATGATGGTTCAGGGAAAGTAGAGGTAATTTTCATGTTGTAATAAATTTTATCTAACTAATGTATTCTGCTACTTGTAATGGGCTAAACTGCTGCTCTGTGTTTCAGTTTTTATACTGTTGTTTAGATTAGCACCATATTAGTGGAGGTGTTACTTCAAGCATCACAAAAGGTACTTGGCAGTAGAAGGTGACTATTGGCTGTATGCTGGGTCGTGTTCTTTTGCTGCTTATGAAGGATGTACCAGTCATCAAGAGAAATCAATCACCAGAAATACTATCTCTTGTACACAATACCTTGTAAATACTTTCTTTAAATGTGATTCTTCATCTAAAGGAAAAACTTCAAGCTCATACCAGCTTGAAATCTGGAATGGGAGGACTTACGCTTGGCATCAGAAATCCATTCTATGTCTTTATGTAGGTGTCCAAGCTGGTTTCTAGAGGAACCTTCTTTGTCCCTAGTGCATCTCTTGGGTAGCCTGGATCTGGAGAGAAAAAGATGACTGTATAGTCTTTCTAGACCTTTCCATATCCCACTCCAGGACTATCTTTGGACTACACAGAGATAGCATGGCATTGTATCAACGTGCCCTGTTGAATGCAAATTGCATACTGGGCTTCTGGAAGAAAAAAGAAGTACTTACAGTGTCATCAATGTATTCTCTAGGTTTCTGGTCCATAGGCTTGAGCAGCCAGCTGTTAGCTGAACTGGGCTGTAGTGAATGAATTCATAAGACATCTGCCTAACACCATGTTATCTGATTGCAGTGTGCCTCTCCAAAATGGTATCTTTGTTTTATGATGGATCATAATGTTGTGCCATGTCATACTGTCACCTTAAGGTGTTAAGAAAGTTCAGCATAGCATTGTGAAGTGATTGTGTGGCGATAAAGTACAAGACAAAGAGAAGTTTATTGCAGTCCCTTGTTGATGGTCATCATTAATTCAGTGGGCACAGGGTATATTTACCTACTTCATGAAGAATCCTCCCTGTTCCTATTCAACAACACTTGTGAACAGAAAGGACACTCAAGGGATAAGATAATAAAATACTTTGTAAAGAATCTCAGGATGAAGTTCAGCAATCTCCTGTGATTTCCCCAGATCTGGCGTGTGGAAAGCAGTGGGCGAGTTCCTGTGGGACCTGAGACATATGGACAGTTCTATGGGGGTGACTGTTACATTATCCTCTACACTTACCCTAGAGGGCAGATCATCTATACATGGTATGTTTGGTTGCCTTTGCACAGATCTGCAGTGTGTGGATATCATTTTATGTTGACTTTTATGTCCTTTTGAGTAGAACCTATGTAAATGTAAGATTGTTCATGGTGAGTTTGTCATACAGCACAAGCTCTGGGTTACTTTGAAGCTAAATTTAACCATTGCCTTTCTCTTGTCTTCCTCAGGCAAGGAGCCCATGCTACAAAAGATGAACTGACTGCATCTGCATTTCTGACTGTTCAGCTGGATCGGTCATTAAATGATCAGGCTGTGCAGGTTAGTGTCCTTTGGATAAAATCCAACAGAGCATGTGATATATGCAGAATTTGATGAGAATTGAAAGGAGGAGCTGGTATTTAAAGACTGGAAATGCCAATTGCTTAGGTCTGTATCAAATCAAAAAGCAACATGGGATCCTGTTAAAGTTGCCAGAGATTACCCATTTAAATCATCCTTTCTGTATGCAGTTGTCCAAAAGGACACAGATGTGCCAGAACCTAAAACTGCCTTTTCTTTCCTTTGATTTCCACTGTTTTAAAATTAGGTTTCAATCCTGCCAAGACTTACAGACCCTGTACATAGACAGTGGAGACTGAATTGTAAGACTGTCCCAGGGCAGCTCAATCCAAACAGGAGTGTGACAAGTCAGTAGCCCTGTGGGAGTTCCTCTGTCTCCTTTTGATTATAATATTTAGCCCAGACAAAACACCTGACTTTTGGAGGACCAAAACTGGGAGAACTGAAAGCCACATGAAACACAGAAGAGGAAAGCCTGCTGGAATTGTGCAACAGGGTCTGGCTTTTCCTTGCCTCAGTGAGGAACGCAGCTTGGGTTTTCCCATCCCATAGAGTTTGCAGCTCCATGAAAGCAGGACATGCATCCTCACATGCAGAAATTGGGTGTGCAAGGCAAGACACTGGACACTGGCAACTAAAGGGTGTGAGTAGATAAGCTAGTCCTTAGCTTGACTGGGTGTGCTCTCCTTATATCAATACTGAGAAGTGGTGGGTAAATGAAGACCTGAGAGGTCTCTTCTCAAAGAAAAGCTCGAGCTGTAAGATGAGAAGGAACAAACAGAGATATTCTAGGCAGTGGGAGATAATTCTGTGATTCACATTTCTAAATTACAAAAGCAAAAGGCTTCCCCCACCCACCAAGGTACAGTTAATTCAGATGGCAGCTCATACTTCTAGCCACTAATCAGTTATGATTTCTGATTGAAATTATATTAAGGAAAGATTAGAACACATTTAGATAACCATTGCTTGAAATATTCCTAACATGTGCTTTATATTTGGACCATGTCCAGCACAATGTGGTCCTGCCTCATACCAAAAGTTAATCTTAAAGTAATAAAAATATTACTACTATTGTTAACAGTATTATTACTGCAATAGTAAGGTGCTTAAAAAGTCTTTTTATTAAATCTGAAGGAGATCCATTTCACTGCAGGTAGATGTGATGCTTAAAAGTACTTTCAGCCTGCAATGAATTTAGGAATATATATGTGTGCATACCCACATGTGTATATATATATGCACAGATGTATGTATGTGTGAATTTCTATGCAAACAGATAGAATATATTACCTGTGCCTAACATCTCTATCCCCATTATTTGAAAGCTTTAGGTGTGCTATTTCGTGTGGTCACTAGATGGCACGACAGTACAAATGACTGTTAGAACGTTGGGCTTGCAAAAATATGTTTCACTGTGCTGTTTGGATGATATGGGGTTTTTTGAGTTTATTTGGGTTGTTGTTTTTTTTGGGTTTTTTGTGGTTTGAGTTGTTTGGGGTTTTTTTCCCATTTGTAAAATCCTGCTGCAGTGTGTCCCTTACAAGTATACATGTCATATACACATCTTACCAGACAGCTGAGGCAGTCTGTCTACCTGTGAAATAAGTAAAAGCACCTGCTTCTGCCCAGGTGCTGCTGCTGCCCCTCTGGGCACTCTGGCTCTCAGCTGCCCCAGGCCTCACTGAGGGCTCTCCACTTCTCCTACTCTGCTGGCTACATAGCATGTCTCAATATCTTTTTTCCCTTTCGTTCTGGGAATGAAAGGCAGGGACTTGCAGCCTCTACCTTGGTTTATAGTACTGTTATAAAGGAAAATTAAATGGTTACATACAAATTACTTCTATCATATATTAACCTAAAAACTGTCATTCTTCATAGTGCAATGTAGTTTTTTTAGATGGTGGTAGTGTCTTTTACATCTGTAATGGAAATTCATTTTCATCATTCAAGTTATCCTCTGGATGAGAAATTTATACTACACTTTTTCATCCTCTTGCAGCTAAAATACATACAGAAATAGGAATAAAATTAGCAAGCATTCTCTTCTGCTTAAAAAAGAGCACCTAAACTTCCAAGACAGTTTTTCAGGAGATTTAAGTCATTCTATAAAACACTGTGAAATGACAGTTCTTTTGAAAATGCATGACTTTTTTATTACGGTAGATAGCAGCCATTTTATTCAGCTAAATATTGTGTTAGAAGTTTGAATCTTGTCTTTGTGTCACCTTGATTGACAAAAAAAAATCTCACAAATGCTCTAACTCTGTATGTCTGGAACTATAGTTTTTGATCTTTTCAGCCTGCCATTTCTTCTTTTTTGCTAACATACTCAGCATTATTGGCTAAGATCCCCCAAGCTATTCAGCAAAGACCAAAAATAACCACTTGTGTCCTTTTGTTTCTTCTACTGCATTTCTTTACATACGTGCAGATCCGAGTCAGTCAAGGCAAAGAGCCTGCACATTTACTGAGCTTGTTCAAAAACAAACCACTTATAGTCTACAAGGATGGGACATCTAAGAAGGAAGGTCAGAAACCTGCTCCACCGACACGACTCTTCCAAATCCGCAGGAACCTAGCAGCTATTACTAGGATTGCAGAGGTAAGGTCACCTGCTAGGTAAACCATCCATTCCCAGTGGGAAATGCTAGAGCTGCCATGAGCTTCTCTGACTAATCTTGTTGGGTAGTCACATCTGGTAGGAACACAGAACTCCAAATCCAATCCACTGCTCTATTTGACAAATCGGTCCAGTAAACTAAAGAGAATGTGCTGTAGCTGTCTGGAATCAGTCTACATTGTTCAGAGGAACTGCCAGAATACACACACAGTGAACAGTCAATTGACAAAGAATAGACAAGTTATCAACCCCTATGAAATAGTCTTTTCTACTGCAAACAGTCCTAAGTTTTGCCCTGCAAGTCAGTTCCTTGTCTTATATCCTTCTCTAATTTGTATCAGTATAAAACTAGGGGAGAACTGAAGACCAAAAGCACACAGATTAATGTGTCTACACATTTTATATAAGCGTGCAAAATAGTAATTACATTATTTGAAGAGTTGAAGAATAAAACAATTTCTTTTCTAATCTAGGTTGATGTTGACGCAATGTCACTAAACTCTAATGATGTCTTTGTTCTTAAACTGCCAAACAACTCTGGCTACACGTGGGTAGGAAAAGGAGCGAGTAAAGAAGAGGAACAAGGAGCTCAATACATTGCCAATGTTCTCAAATGCCAGACTGCTAAGATTAATGAAGGCCAGGAACCAGGTTTGTATCAGGCCACATGGCTGCTACTAGACAGCTGAGAATACACAGCACTGCATGGAGACAGTAGGTTTAGATTAGATGTTAGGAAAAATACTTTGCTGTGAGGATGTGGTGAGGCACTGGAACAGGTTGCCCAGAGAAGTGGTGGATGCCCCATCCCTGGAAGTGTTTAAGGAATGATTGGATGAAGCTCTGTGTATGGAAAGGTGCCCCTGCCCATGGCAAGGGCATTGGACCTAGATGATCTTTAAGGCCCCTTCCAACCCAGGCCATTCTATAATTCTGTGATTTTTTCTAGATACGCAACTGATACTGGTATTTTCACAAACTGCAGGAAGTACTGTAAGAAAAAAGCGCATTCATCTTTGAGACAGCAAAGAGATTGTTTGGGAATTTCTGAAATACTATCTAACAAGCTAAAACATGAAATGTTAAATCAGCTGGTCAATAAATTATATATTATGTATTTTAGAGGAATTCTGGAAAGCACTTGGAGGTAAAAAAACATACCAGACTTCATCACAACTCTTGACAAAGGCTGAAGATCATCCCCCTCGCTTGTATGGTTGTTCTAATAAAACAGGCAGATTTATTGTGAGTATATGATGGATTTTATAAACTTTCTGTTTATATAGTTTCTGGTATATTTTGCCTTGGAAATCAGTGGTTATTAAATGAATTTGGGGATCTGGCTTAGCCAGGATTGGCAAGAACTAGAGAGCAGACATTTGATGCTTTAAACTATCCCAATGCTATGGATGAACAGAATAATTAATATTGCAGAAAGTTGCATCCAGAGCCTGCTCCTGCCTGGAAAGAGAGGCTTGCAGATGCAAAAAGATCAGGCATTTGCCCAGTCAAAACAAATTTAATTCTTGCAGAGCATCACCAGATTGCTATTGATTTGCTGAGAAAGAGCAGGTCAGTGCCTTGCCCCTTACATGTTTGACAGTGGTGGCAATGCTGCTTGCCAAAAATCCCTAGCAGTCTGAAATTTTCCGTAGAGATTTAAGATGTGTAATTGTGCCTTTAAGGTACTGACCTGTGCACAAGGAGGTAGGAAGACCTACTTCCCTGACAGAAATACCTGGAGCTATGCACTGGGTATTAAGTCTGTGATTCAGGCTTAATTGCTTACCATATTCTGGGAGGGCAGTGCTGTGTCACCAGTTGGAAAGGACACACTCATTTTTATGTAGGGGACATAGCTGGCAGTCTCCTTAAGGCACAGCCCAGTCATTTGGAGAGGGATAAAACAAATAGGATCCTTTAATAAGGACTTTAAAATCTTACGAGAATAGGAAAGTGTATTCTTCTAACAAGCTTCTAAAATACTCCTGGGAAATACAGTAATAGGAACCAGCCTCTCTGCAGTAGTCTGCTGGGAGCTATGGACTCACTTTTTATTTTAAATTCCCTCCAAATTCTGTGAAATCCCCTCTTTGCTGTAGCCTTTCTCTAGTAACTGAATCACCACCATTAGAGGTCCCAGAAGAGGCAGGTGAGATCACTCTGACCTTCTGGCCACAGTTAGACAGGGTGGGGAAAAGGAATGTCTTTTTCACCATCTGCTTATCATCCCCTTAGCACTCCTACATGACCACATATAGCCAAACCCTTGACAATCCTTCAAAAGTAGGAACCATTAGCTACATTATTATCTTTCCTTCTCATACAGAAGAATATTCAACTGCCTTTCTATCTTCCTGCACATTCTTGGAAGAAGCAAGCAGTCTGCCTTATGTTTGGGGACTAATCCTCAACTCACATTAGTCAACTGTAATGTCCCATTGCCAAGTGACTGGGAAGCTTGGTTGGGTGTGTATTTCATCTCTGAGCTCATCCCCTGCAAACCAAAGCAGTTTCTTTACCAATTAATGAATGTAAGCTGCATGAATATATCAGTTTGGTTTGTTCAAGGTTCAAATTTCCCTGTCTCCTTCTTCTGGCAGACCTCAGTCCCAACTTAACAGTTGGTCAACAGTAGTCAACAATTATAATGTAGATCTTTGCTTCTCCTGAGGATATCTTACCAATTCTGAAAAACCAAAAGCTGATTTTATAAGACCTGCCATTATGTGATCTGTTTCATTTCAGAGAAACACCTTTAATAAATTCATCAAATAAGTTCAGGGTTTTATCCTTTAGGAGCCAAAAGTTCATCACCTCTGTACTTAACATTATAAAAATAGATTAGGTCTTTGCAAAATTATATGTCTTGATAAATCATTAAAAATAAAAGTGCCCTCAACATGTATTATCCTTTCTAGATTGAAGAGGTCCCAGGAGAATTCACTCAGGATGATTTGGCTGAAGATGATGTCATGTTGTTGGATGCTTGGGAGCAGGTGAGCTGTGTACTTGATTACTGCTTTTTGTGATAACAAGGATAATTTATTCTTAATCACTTCGTTCATAAGATGGGAGGAACAATCATCTTGACAGAATGGAAGCAGTTTTGTTCTCTTTAAATTATACCAAAAGGAGCTATACTTTTTGAGCTATATGTTGTGCTGGTGTTCACACATGTGACTGAATTTCCAAGCATATTGTGAGACCATGGCAGGCACTTCTTATTAAAACCATTGGAGGCTGCAAGAATATAAGCCCCAGCAGTGTTCTGGAAAGTTTCTCAATAGCATTCTTGACTTTATCACAAAAATGTATTCATTTAAAAAAAAGTTACTGTATTAGGTGTATTTAGAATCCACTAAATCCTTGTAGCAGGAGCCACCTACAAAAAGTCCTAGGAGAGAAAGGGACCAACATATAATGTCCATCATTGCCCAGTTCACTGAAAACTGAGAATGTGGAGAGCTTTTTGAATGACAGGCAAACTCGCCGAAGCTTTGGAGAACACATCTGTTTCTCACAGTATATTCTCTCTATCCTTCCTCTTCTTTTGGAGGAAAAGAGGAGAAGGCCCACACCCTGCTTCTCTTCTTTAGCCTAACCCTTAAGGAACAAAAGGCTGAGGTTTTTGGAAATAAGAAGGAATGTCCATGGTTCATGTGAAAAGGAGTGATGGCGGGTGGTGGGAAAGAGCTGGATGGAAAGTGGTTGGGACATACCAACTCAGATAAGAAGTCTTGGGACATGTAGCTGGTTTCCAAGCAAATCCTGGAGAGGAAAAGAAGGGGTGTAGGGGTTTCAGATCAAAGCTCTGGTTGTTGGGTGTTTCAGTTGGCTATCTAGCAGTCGCCCAGGGTAGCACATATCACAGGGCACAAATGATGATGTGCATGCAGAGCTCAAATCAGACACAGTATTACTACCTGCACCCAAACAGCAATTTCCTTGTAAAAGTATAAAAGATACCTATGGAAAAAGTAAATAGAGATCCTTTCATCAGAATGAATAAAGGTCTGGCCTTCCAGTGTCATAGAGAGCAGTGTGATTTCAGAGGGCATAATTACACTTTCTCACAAGGGAAGAAAACCCATCAGCTGTGGTTTGTGAGAGCTCTGTATCTCTGCAGTCTTTTCATAGCATGTATTCTTTCTCCTAGAGGAATCAACTATTTTGCACTTTACCAGCTGTACACAACATCCTTATAATACCAGGGGAGTTATGTCTTTCTTCTGTTTGCAGGTTTTCATCTGGATTGGGAAGGACGCTAATGAAACTGAGAGACAGGAATCCGTTAAATCGGGTAAATCAAATCAGTTTGGCAGATTTCTGAGTGAAGTAGCATCAATATTACTTAACGAAGAGGAAAATATGATGTAAAAGAAATTTAGTTACATTTACAGTGTCTCAAAGTGTTACAGAGCTTATTAGGATTTAATACAGGAGATGATTATTTTCGCCTTTAAATGTGCTTTAAAACTCTGTAAGTTTATGAAGGATAAAATTAATCAAGATAGCATTATTGGGCTGCAGAGCTTTTTAAATAATATATAGGAGAGCCCTATGCACTGAAAAGAGAAGAAATTTAAAAGGAGCTCCCTACTGACCTGTACCCTCAATAACATATATAGAGAAAGGATTGCTAGCAACTCCTTATAATGCCACCCTTCACTAAGTTAAATTGCAGGAGGAAATTCCAATTACAGAACAAATCAAGATAACTTACATGGCACGTACCTCATTGAAAAATCACATGTCATCCCTGGTGTAACTTAATATAGCTGAGCTATTCTGACAAAGTTCATGCTGAAAACCTATGTGTGTGTTTCCCTGGAGCAGCTAGGGTTATCTGGTTGTGTTTCCATATGTATTGATGTCATGTTGGGATGTCAAGGGAAACGACACTCACTGGCTTTTATATGGGCAAAATGGGAACGAAGCTTGTGCATCCTCACAGCACCAGCAAATGCTTTCTCCTGTTTAAGAGCCAAAACCCTGCTGTATGGCAACAAACTGCTCAGAAAAGCAATCCCTCTGTTGTAACTTCATGGAAAATCCCTTTACTGCCAGCTGTGAAAAATCAGCCTTTACCTGATCATCTCAGTGCCTTTGAAATAATTAACTGAATACTGCATTATAGTAGCCCTGTGTTCTTTCACTATGGCTTTTAATGTATTTTTTATTCCAAAGGAATGAACTAATATATTCCATGTTTTATTTCCTCTCTGTTTTTAGCCAAACGCTATATTGAAACTGATCCTTCTGGCAGAGATAAGGGAACCCCCATTGTAATTGTGAAGCAAGGGCATGAACCCCCCACATTCACAGGCTGGTTCCTGGCTTGGGACTCAAACAAATGGAAGAACTGATCTCTCCAAGGATTCTCCAGCGTCAAGCCAAAGAATGATCAGAGCCCAGCTACTTTCTAGTATTTTTAAGCATAAGCTTATGCTACAGTACGATGTATCTGTTGTTACACCTTCCTGAGCTTTGATGTATTTCTGTGAATAACCTAGAAGTTCTTATCACTGGAAAGGATAAATGGTAATTGTAAACTGGCCAAACGGGATGAGTGGGGCTTTTCTAGTAGTAAATATAGAAAATACTACCAATCTTTAATCTTAAAAGAAAGAAATACATTTTCTTTAATCTACTGATTCTTTAAAGAGAAGCTGTGAGTCAGTTTATTTTAATGTACTAAAATGGACCAAATTCTGTCTTCACTTAAAAATCCATACTAAGGCCACAAAAATTCCTTTAGATTAAGGTCAAGATAATACTGTGCAGAATTTGACCTGATAGAGGAATAAAATTTACCTGTTGCAAGGAAAGGACTGCACCTGATTCAATTACTAGGCCCACGTATTGCTACACTCATTGAAAATCGCAGATAGTATCTGATCCACAGTGGGAGTTGTGGCTCACAGGGGGCAAATAATGGATGGATATTTGAAGAAAGCTGTGCTTAACATATTTATTTACCCTGTTAATGCATATATGTGTGGAGCTTTAGACTGAATACTGTCAGAATATGAAACGGACAAAGATTTTTTTGCAGGACTGTCTATTGTATTGTAATGAATTCCTTTAGATTTATCTCTGAACCAGCTCCAGCTCCACCAGGTCTTTTTAACTAAAGCTCTTAAACACATTGTAGTGCACTAGTGCTTTGAAGTGGAAGCAAAAGTAACAGCTTCGAAAATACATACTCTGCCTTAACCAGATTGCTCTTAAGCCATACTTCACCTTAGCTGCCTTACTCAGCAGTACTCAGTTCTTCAGCATGCAGACTCTTCAGCTTGTTATGCACAGGATGTCTTTTTAATTTTTTGTGCAGGTGTTAGACAAATACCAAGCACATCAAAAGTAAGGAAAGCCCTGGTTTCGGTAGAATTTCTGGGAATTTGGAATGTGAGTATGCACCACAGAATATGGCCTTCTCTTTAATCTCAGGCACATTTACTTGAGCTTTTTTTTATTCTGGTGACTTTAAAAGTAAGTTTTCAAAGTGGCTTTTATTTGTAACTTAGCCAGAAAAAATCTACTTATGTGCAACAGGAAAACTTCTTCAAATCTTTAGGATGGCTTTGATCACTTATCCAGTAATGCTTGTTTTAAACAACAGTTTGTACAGCTGTAAATCATACCAATGTGGCTTCTTAATGACAGCATTTCAGCACTTTTATTATTTTTGTAAGTTAGGACGGAAAGTGAAATTTTAGACATTTTTTGTATTTTTTTAACATGCTTGGGATTTTGAATCAGGGTAATGCAAAAGAGTGAATTTAGTCTGAGCTCATCATATCAATGACAGAAGAATTGTGAAGCTAAGGTATTAATTATAGGAATTAGCTTTGAATGTTTGTCTAAATATCTGCTAGTATATCTGGGCTGTATCTGAATGTAATTTCATTTAAAATAAAGTTACAAAAAACAGCATTCTGCCAAGCTGATCTTCCTCTCTCTGACATATTGTAGGGCAGTGCTTGCACTGGTGTCTAGCAAGACTTCCTGAAAACCTAAGTATATACCTAAGTATATACCTAATATATACCTAAGTATATACCTTCCTTTTGATTGAACAGTGCAGTGAGAAGTTACTTGTTTTTACTTTGGCGCCATTTTACCCAATGGATCTTTAAGAAAAAATGCTGCTGTTGTTAATCAAACTCTCTGGTTTTATAACTTTTTGCTTGCAAAAATAATTGAGTACAGAAACAACTACTTTATAAAATAGGAGGAAATAGGTTTATTTTTTTATTGTTTTTTATTGTTTTTAAAGGATACATCTTGCTTTTAATTTGTGAGAGTAGATAAGATGTCCTGCTCCTTCTGGAAGGAGCACAAAGACCTTTTCAATGCCTCAGCCACTGAGCAGCCTGTAATTATCTGATTGTCGTCTTCAACACATGCATATGATTCTTCTCATTTTTTAAAAAATAACAGTTATAGTAGCTTCTGAACCAAGGATTAGACAAGATTTGTCCTTCTTGTACATAAACATCTTCCGGAACACTGAGGGCTCTGAACTGGCACAGTCTGCCAGCATATTCTCCAGCACTGTGAAAGCCTCTTTTCAGTCCCCTCACACAAGACAGAGGAGCTTTTGTGGTCTCCTGGCCTGGGCTTTTGAGTTTGTAATACATTGTTCTGGTATGTTGATTACTGATGTTGAGAAGAGCATTGAGAGCTCATAAGGGAACAGTGTTCTCCACCAGGCTTTAAGCACAACAGCTGCTAGCAACATTGTTCTTGGGTTTACTTGCCAGTGAGGAAGTTTATTTTTCATACATGTATGTGCAGTACACACAAAGATGTATTTCTTTCTCTCAAGAAGAAGAGAAGGAGAGAGGACAGACAGGATGGACTGTGAGTGCTTGGAAATATTAAAGATTAAGCTGTTTTCAAGAAAATATTTAAGAACCTAACATTATGAATACACATATCAAACCTGTCTGCCTTGTTTTCATAATAAATTTTGTAGATGTGCACACAGTCAAGTTCAGTGAAGAATAATCTATGGCTTGCAGTATTATCACACAGTAATAATACATTCACTCTACTTGAAATGGCAAAATTAGACCCTGATTTAGGAGTTTCATTATGCTACTACCAAACAGAAAGCATTCACGTTCCTTTGGTTGTAAACAAAATATCATCTTTCATCTTAATTTCATTGCAACAAAAAAAGTGTTAGGAATCCTTAGAGCTAACAGGACATCATAGTACTATGTAGTATTTATAGTACATAAAGTACCATAATCTTAGAGTATAACTACAGATTATGCATGGGACAGGAGTCAGCTTCTGGAATCACTGCTCTAAATACCCATTTTGACCATAGCACATACTGCTATAGAGAATTAGATTTGCTGTAAATG
Source organism: Parus major (assembly GCF_001522545.3). Lineage (NCBI taxonomy): Eukaryota > Metazoa > Chordata > Aves > Passeriformes > Paridae > Parus > Parus major. Next base: position 27,224,502 of record NC_031769.1, read on the forward strand.
ATTATGTTAAATGCAGCTAAATTCAGTTGAATGGTTTGCCAGAGCAGACTCACACAGGCTTCAACTGCAGCAAGAAAATACTGGTGCTGGGAGATGGTAGACAGTAGGATTATGGTACTCTCTCACAGGAGAACTGAGGAATCATACAGAATATGTTTTGCTCACTGGACCATAGCAGGAGATGCTCTCAGACATCTTCAGAGATCTTTAGAGGCTAAAGGAAGACTTCTTGTTATACACTTTGTAGTCTTCTTGTAGTCTTCATTTTTACTGAATGTAAAAGGATTAAAAAGAAGAAATTGGCCCAAACAAGGGCATTCTTTACTATGGACTGAAATTATTCTTCTGAGTTGACTTCTCTATAGGAAAGCTTCAGAAAAAGCCTTCAAACTTGGCTTTAGGATACTATTGCTTCACCACCATCTCACTGTAGTTCTGCTTTCATGGCTTAATTGAGCCAAATGCAAGTATATAAGCCAAAAAAAATATTATCTAATAATACCAGAGCTAGATAATACTTTGCTGTGCTAACTCTACAAATCCTTGTTTTCCCTTCTTACAGCTAGGAGTTCTGATGCTAAAATCAAAGGAACTTCTGAAAACACAATCAGATCTTTAATCTACTACATGCCCTTAATGTCTAATTACATCCTCTCTTGACAGGCCTAAAGTTACTTTGACCTTCTCTGCACATTAGCCCATTACCTTATGCTAAAAGTGAATATACTGCACTCACTTCAGTTAAAGCTTCCAAGGTGCAAGGAGGAGAAGGGCTGACCCATGGCAACTGGGAGCCCCACCATGGCGTAAAGTATTATTATTTTGGCCCTCCTCCCTCTACTTGTCATTTTCCTCTTGACACTATAGCATATTTGCATTGCAGGGGGAAAAAAAGTTGCCCCTACAGAACAGAAAAGCTGATATATTTTTTTTTAAATAATAGCAGACAGAGTTATTCCAGGGGAGTAAGCAGAAGGTGAAAGAGTCTATATCAGGCTTCGTCCTAAACACATCCACACTTCCACCCTGTGAGTGTTCCCTCCTCAAGGGGTTGTTGTGAGTGTACTGAGAACCCCAACACTGTACATTTTACCCCCACATTTAATCAGTCAGAAGTGAAATTTGGGCCTCTGCACGTGAAATTAAAGCATCAATTGAAAGCATTGATTTTTATTGTTTGTTAGACTGCAGATCATTGCCTCAAAAATTAGCTGCATGGAGGCAAGCAAGGGAGACTGGAATAATCTAAACAGTATCCCACTGAAAGGCCCAGAGACACACATTTGCTTTTGCAGCAACAATGCTTTGATTATTTTAAAAAAGCCTCTTGACCTTTGGTGGTAGAAGAGCACAGCTCTCCTTTTGGCTCTTCAACAGATACCAGAGAGGTGACTCAGGGTGATTTACCAGCATTTGGCAATACTAACATCAAGGCTGGATGCAATCAGGTGATTTTAGTATCATTTTCCCAATAGTCCACCATGCTTTGTGTTGTCTGATACCCTTGCTACAGAACAAGCAGCTACAGAAACAATTGTGATTAAAATAGACCATTGATTAGAAGATTACAAATTTCCCTCGAGGGTTAGATTTCCACAGAAGTGTCTCAGAAAGGTCACAGGTTTCCTGTAATGGGCCTTGCAGCACATCAGAGTTCCCATTTAACCAGCTGAGTGGGCAGATATCTCTAATGGCACCAAAGATTGTTCTTCCCAACACTAACCAGCTACTCTCCTACTGTACTTGGGAAAGAAGTGGCAGTGAATGTCCTAGCAGCAAAAACAGGCAAGAAGCCCACTCTAACAATCCCCTACCCTCTTTTTAGATAGGCCCAGGCAGCCTTCTGCTACCAGACTGTTTCATCCTAGCATTTGCAGATACACTTCAGCATCCAAATAATCCCATGTGTGAATTCCCAGAGCTCAAAAATCAAAGTGATTTTTTTAAGATTATGTGACAAAAGGTGATGAAAACTTAACTGAAAAAAGTGAAAAGCTTGGAGTTAGGACCGCTGTGGTGACTGCTAATGGCTATAATTTTATCTCAACTCTGACTTACCACGGGTCTGAAAAACATAGAAGCACATACGTGCTTTATGTGTCAGCCTGCTGTGCCTTCAATCAATCCTCTGCAAGGACTCAAAGATGAATGATTTGCAGGGAGTGCAGTGATGCTAACTTAAAAATCCCTGTATCTACAGTTGTGCTGAGATGAAAGACTGCAGATATTGGTATCCCTAAGCAGAAGGGCAAGGCTCTTTAAGTGACCCTCAGCAGGCAAAATCTCTCAGATTTAGTAACAGGCTTTCACAGAATGACCTATGGCTTCAGAGGCCTTCCATCAGTAACCAGGTGGAAGGGATATAACAGTTTGTCCTCTTTAAAGCTTTCTCATGCTTCCTCTGAAGATTCAGTTTGGGGTTGCATCTACTCATGTGCTGAATGTATAATATATTTATCATATACCATCTGAAATACAAAATCTTCAAAGCATAAAGACTTCCTTAAAAATATTCTTTTTGTTTACAATATGTCCATTCTTGATTTTTCTTTTCCTGCAGTAGAGGGGCCTTGAATAAAATAATCAATTAGAAAAAAAATGGTTATGTTCATAGTATCCCACTGCTGCTTCTGCTTCCTAGAGTCCTGCCTGGACTCAATCTTCTATGATCTGTCCTGGTAGAGGTGAAGAGAGAGCCTTCAGAGAGAGGAAAACTGCAGAGCTTGCCCTTGCAGCACTTCAACTACCAGCTCTTGCAGTACTGCCTCCATTCACTGGAGCTCAGCAACAAAATTAAAATCTCAGCTAAACAATCTGTTCCTCCACAAGTTTATTTGCCTTCCTTACTTTGTTTAAAGCCTGCTAAAGTAGTGTGGTGTGGCCATGAGAGCAAGAGAAGGGGAAACCTATATTCTGATAAAATGCTGTGATGTCAACAAAAGGCTTTAAAAACTATGCATTTAAAAATTAGTATTTCGGCAGGGTATTATGCGAGTTTACAATTCTAGTGGCAGAAGCTGTGCCAAATTCTCTGAAAGGCTTTCAATTTTCAATATTACGGAATTGGAATGTATGATGTGATTTGTTTCCCATATTCCCTGGGAGAGGAAACCAAAAATGATTTTGCAGGGATAGGTTTTATAAGGTCTTCAAAGTGAGTTTACTGTTGTTTCCCCTCCAAGAATTAAAACCTAGGATGTGAAAGAAAGCTTTCTGCCTAGCACCCCTGTGATTAGCTTTTGAATCAATTTTCAAGTGACTTAGCTTTTAACATTTAGCCAGCAATAGGCCTAATCTTGCATTCACTGAAGTGATTTTGAGATTTACTGTTAACGTAAAAAGAAGACAGGGTGAGCTGATAAGATTTAAAAAATCTAGACTACAGCTGAGCAAGGAGATGAAATCACTCCTCCCTCCCCACACAGTGATTGTTTTCCCTGAAATCTTATTCTTTCATCATCCTCTCTTTGGTTTGTTTCTTCTTTCCTTTTTCATCTCATCATAAATACAAACCTGGGAGCTCCCTAGGATAAGGATTGATTTTCCTTTTGCTATAACATACTGTAAGAAGCTCAGATTTCACATTGAAACTCTTAAGTAGTGTAACTTAAAAGAAGAAAAATGATATTTTTATTTTTTTTTTAATTTGGCTTAAGTTTCAGAAACTGCAACAAATATCCAGTACTTAAGTATGAGATGCCCATAATTTCTCAATGGAAGAGACTGAAACCTTCAGGCCAAAGTTCAGTTGAGCTGGTGACTGTCCATGCCCTGGGGGTAAAAAGCTCCTTTGGAGGCATCGAAACTCTGTAGTTCTTATCAGTGGCAGCCAAACAACTCTATTGGGGCTGGAGAAAAATCCAATCTAGAATGTTTAGCACTCATTCATATTATGCTGACTGTAGTTTACCTTTCATATCAGAAATCAAAGCAAAGGAGTATTTGCTCTTTCCATTCCCTCCTGGAAAGCTGATTTTTTAACACCCTCTTGCTCAAAACAGAATTTAATGTATTGGTCAAAATCCAAACCTGCACAGGGTTTGGATGCAGTTGCCACACAGCTGGCAAAGCTGTAGGACCTGCTATATCAGGGCTTGCATGTACTACACTTAGGAGTGTTGTTGTGTTGGAATAGGGACAAACATTGTCTTAGCTCAAAGCTCCTAGTGCCTGGAAAGTCCCCAAATGAAAAGCCACTCAGAACTATGACCTTCTTTGCAAGCAAAGAATTGGGTCATATATAATTCTGGGTGAAAATTTTTGTTTCATTTTGCTGGTACATAGTAAGTATTTCACTGTGCACTTCATACGCCTGTTGACTAAAAAGACGAGTTAAAGATTCAGCCAGTGAGAGTTTTTGAAAACTCACACATGCCTCACAGCTGTAGAGCTAAAATGAAGTGCCTGGGAAACACTTCTGGTACGAAGAAAAGCAAGCACTGCAGAGAATGAGACCAGTGGACTGCACAGATACTCAGTAGGCTTTACAGTCTTCTGTGGTTTAAGAAGACCAAGGTAATTTATATGTTAAAACATGTATTTGTTGTTTTTCTTCAGGAACATTGTTAATCTGTTAATTACCTCATAAAAGATATTACAACTGCATTTAAGCTCAGTTATCTGACTAAAATTAATAATAAATCATTTGTTTATTAAAAAAATAAAAGTAAACCCCTCGCCTCTACCTACAGAGACAGCAGGTCTCTCTTCACTCACCTAAGAAAGAGATGCTTTCAGAAAGTCAAAGAGTAGTTATATTTCATACTGTTTGTTCTGTGTGTGACCAGGAGATACAAGCAGCACTCACAAGGTCCTACTATTAGGAGCACTGATAAATTATCAAACAGTGGTTGGAGAACATCAGACAAATCATTTGTGGTCTATTGTCTCAGTGGGGACTTAGCTGTTGCCTCTGAGCACCAGGCTCAAGGAGTTAGACATTATCACTGTACTATCTACATTATTATACACTAAAGCAGAGACTTCAGATTTTTCACAGCCCTCCTGGGAGCTTAGGCATATCTCCCATAAAATTTTATTTCCATACAGTGCAATCTCTGTGAAATCTGTTTCTATTGCTGCTGGGCTTTTTCAGGAGAGATGAGCAACTGAATTTCCTCATCAAGGTGTGCACTTCACTTGATTTACACTAAGTTATTACAGATCAACAGCCTGGTTGTTCGCACAGTGAACCCTGTATATTGGATGGGCATCACCTCTCAGTTGTTGCCGCAATGGTGGGAACACATCCAAGAGCCAGCTGTGCACACCACACAGGCTCAGGCTCCCTGCTCCAGCCAGCCACAGGAACAGGCCAGTCCCTGCAAATTAGTGGAGCTTCAGTGCTTGTCTTTTGTGACTGTCTTTGAAATGCTCTCATGGCAGCTTTCAGTGCACTGTATTTGTCATTTAAGCATTTCATTAACCATATGCTAACTCCAGCTCTGTGAACTGAATGCTGTGTGCTTCTTCCTGTCCTGGCACTTCCTTTTGGATATATACAGCACCTGAAGAACAAAGCATAGCTTTTAAGTAAGTAACTGTTGCAAGCAGATGGATTCTTAGGAAATAACTGGCTTAAATGAATGTTTCATCCCATAAACGCTTAGTCAGAAGCTTCAGTCAGAACTTGTAACTTTTTATTCCACTACACTAAATCAACTGAGATACAAATTTATCAAAGAAAAGCCTTCTTTGTTCTGATGTGCAAGGTCTGTGTGTTTTTTCCTATCTATTGCAATTCCAGCAAATGCCAGCACCTTTACATATGTTAAATAGTTATACAATATTTATAAAGTTCTTAAAAAAGAAAAATATTTAGTAGCAGTTTTTTCTTTCCTTCATTGTTACTCTGTGCTAGCAATATCTCAAACATCAGTAGTTATACTACCAACAATTCCACTATTATTCTGAATCTTCACATATTAAATCTGTCTATACAGGAGCAAAATAAAACATGCTGCTCTTATATTTGTAATTGTAGTACTTTTATTCTGCTTCCAAACTGCTCCTATTAAAGTGATACATTTTGAAATTCTGCAACCCTTTTCAAAGGAAGCAATGTAAGAAGATGACAGCTGATATTGAAATCTCAGCTTGATAGAATTTTAAACAGTTTAGAATTACTCTGACATAAAAAAAAAAAAAGCCCAAAAAACAAAAAGAAATCCACCTCTAGAGTGCCCGTGGCTTTTTTGAGGGAAAAAATACTGGGGAAAAAATACATATATATTGGAAGCCATTCTCTTAACTGGCAAGATTTTCAAACAGTAGCATTGAGTAGCACTGCATTCTCAGCAAGACTATGATGACTCCAGTCCGTAGTTCCAGAGGGGAAAAAACCCTATAAAAGCAAAAGTGCCATCACAAACCTGGGGTAGGAGGTGGGGAACCTGTTGCTGAGGTGAATGTAAGTCTTTGACCAGTATACAACCATTGAAGAAAACACACAAACCAAGGCTTGCTCATATTTAGTAACACTGGAATTGCTCATGGTGAAGTCTTACCTCATGTAATGAAGGATTAAAGTAGGAGGTATTTTGTCCATTTGTTAAATAAACATACTTGCTGGGGTTTTTTTAGCACCAGCTTCTTAGTGAAGTGGGGGTCGAAGCCTGGGGTTCCTGAAGAAAAAAAAGCTTTTTCTATTCTTTAAAACTGCCCCATATCAAGTCCTACATTGAAGTTTGTATTTTGTGATTATAAGTTTTGTATCATATGAAGAGGGCATCTGTGCTAAACCCTTATTAATTACCCTCTGCTATTAAATGAACAGTCAGTGTGCCTGAGAGTTTTCTGATACAAGTCCTTAACACAAAGATGCTGTTGGGGACAACCCTTCTGCTGTGCCACCCTATCACAGAAGGTGCATTACTCATACAACCACATGTACACTACGTGGTCAGACTGTTCCCTGTTTGTGTTCCACAAACATTCACCAAACAGTCACCACCATTACAGCCATCCCATCAGAGGATGAAACAATCAAAATTCACAGAGCTTGGAAGGCGGAGGTTACGATTTCAGTTACCCTGAGCCAACATTTGCTCAGCGTGACCAAGAACATTTATGAGTTAGTACAGCTTGCTTTCAGCTAACACACCTGAATAGAAGATGCAACAAAGTCTGACTGTCAGTATCAAAGAAGAGGCTTTTTGTTTGTTAGTCTAATACGTGGCATTATGTTTATTGATGAAAATGAAAGTAGCAAACCATAGATGTTAGACTTCATGTAGAGATACGTATGAAGTGACAGTAAGTTTAACGAACTGGTCTAATCAGAGAGGTAAATTGTAACACAGAGCAACTCCATCTCCTACTGCTCTCAGCTTATTTATTGTGAGGAAATAAATTAGATTTTCTACCACCAACTACTTTTTAATAATCAAAGCAAAGTAATTCATGCAGCATGTAAGTTATCAAAAAAGGATTCAGCTGACATAGCAAAGATGATAAAAGGCTTCTTTGTGCAAAACATTTTATACATCAATTTAAGAGATAGTCTTAAACCTCATGTGTTGCAATTTGTCAGCTATTTCTTTCTTACTGTTCATATTCAAGGGGGTTCTCAAAATTCATGGTGAAACTGCTGTAATATTTTATCTGCTATGTAAACTCAAAGCAATACTTTCAGAACCAAATAATTCAAAGCAGTACTTTTTTACCTCTAATCTGAGATCTAGGGTATAGTTTTTGAATGTACAACAGAGCTACAGTTGGTTACTGTTACTACTGTTAGTATAATAATAAACATTATTGGTACTACACAAACATTAATACATATTACCCCAGCCTAAGTCTGCCATGTCATTGTACTGAAATGCAACTGATTTCCTCTTTCATACACACTGAGAAATCTGCTTGATTTCCACATGGAGCAGCAATAATTGGTGGTGTGAGGCTGTTAACACATCTGTCTCATGAAGAAGGGGGTTGGGGTCCCATTGCTATAGGCCAGCTACCTGTAGCTGGCAGTGCACAGTTCTTGCAATAATTCCACTCTTCTGATGACTTCATTCCTTCATGTCTGACAACTAATTCAGCTCTGTGATGCAGCTGGTTCCTTCCTATCCCCCCTTCAGCATTTGCTTGCATTTGCTTCTGTCTTCTACTGTTCTTTAGTTCTGGCCATATCCCTCTGCATCTGCAGTATATGGCCTCAGGATCATATGTCTGATGTTTTATTTTTCATTTGATTTGCATCAAATTTGCTACACATAACAGGTGGTGCTATTAAAAAACAACTCTAAGGTGATTACCTATTGAACTGGATAATAAATGCCATTAGCCTGTTCTTCAGAATGATAATATTTAATGAAAACAAAAGGAATATTGTGCTTATCTGGCCATGGAAATTCAAGCCCACTATCTTTGCTTTGGAAGGAATTTCTCATCTGCTGCATCACTAGATGTGGTTGTATAACAACAGTCATACCAACTTGAGTGGAATTTAACTTTAAAATGACCAGCACTAATGAAAGCTCTGATTTAGTGAGCCTCTCCTGAACTGCTAGATTTAATTTCCATGAATTTCTATTTACATATGAAAGATTTCTTATGAAGAATACAAACAACTTTGCAAGTAGATGTTTGATGAACCTTTGCATTTTTGTTATCTGGGCACTGTGACACAGCTCCTGCAGTGAAGGAGGTGATATATATTAAAAGGTAAACTAAGTCTCTGCTGGGTAATAACATTAGAATTTCCAAGAATCTCATCTTTCCACTGTATGCCAATTTTTTCTTGGCAACACTTCAACCAATTTCATGGTCCATATCCCTAAAAAGGACTATCTAATTTTCTTAGAGGCAGTTAATAATTGCAGCATTGGAAGCCTGACCCTCTCAAACCTGTGCTGAACCAAAATTATCCCCAGGCCATTAAGGAATTAAAAAAAAATAACCAAGAAAAAATACCAAAAAACCACCCCAAATTACTTATCCATAAGAAGCACGCCAGAAGCTGCAAGTTATGCAGGTACTGCTTCTTTTTTTTGAAACACAATGATTTGTCCCAGGCCCTGCCCTCTTCTGTGTGGAAAATATTTATAGCATATATGTAAGAAACCTATGTAGAAAATAATATATTATAATTTACACTGATAAACTGGTATCCAAGAAGGGGGAGGAGATTTTTAGGCCAGAGAAGCTGAAGTTACAGTTGTTTTCATGAGCTAAGGAATGCTGAGCCAGAAAGAACTCAGATCTGTAGAGATTAAATAGGAAATGAGAAAAGTTAGCAGTATATGAAATTACCCCAACACAGAAATTAGGCACATCCTTATTTTGCATTAAAAATTCTGCACAAGGCTCAAGCCTCTCATCATTGTTTCCTCTTACATGTATCTTGCAGTTATTTTCAGCTGTCACCTATGAACAGCCCACTCCCTCCATTTAACTGAACACTTGAAAATTACACTTCTTTCTGTACACCTCCTTCATTCAAGACTTCTACAGGATAATCAAAGCCTTGCTTTACCCTTACCTTCAATTATCAGAGGTTGAATGTGTCAGCTCTTCTACACTCTCACTAGTTTAGATACCAGTACTCCATTACACCTGCCCAGTCTGCACGTTTGACTTCTAAAGTAGCATGAAGTGTATGGGAGGAGTTGATTCACTTGGATTGTTATTTAATAGATGTTTTGCAGAAGTGCCTACAGGCATTAATTAAGATCAAGGTGCAAGGAAGACTGCCAGTGAAAAATAGTCTCAGCCCCAGAGAGATCATAATTCACTTCATGGCAAGTTACAACAGGTAAATGTGATAAATTAGCTGTAGGGAGTGTCCAAGCATTTTCTGCAGAGCATGAAATTATTTCCATGTATCTATTTACAAATATAGGTATGCTCATGTTGTTGAAGATGTTAACTTCTGTCTAATCTTATAATGACCTCTCTGATAAAACTCTTTTTCCATAGAAATGTATAATTTATGATATTCCTTCTCCACCCACTGTGTTGGATATGCTATACCTTAGAAAAAACCATCATTCTTTATCCCTCCCCTTTCAATAAAATATTATATATTTTATTACTGTTTTTCAGCAGAACAAGAGAAAAAACCAAACCTTATGCATTTTATGTTTAAAATCAAAATACCTTCCATGAGGATAGAAGCTAGCCAATATCCATTCTCACGGAATTAATTGTAAAATGTTTTATTAGGAAGGTGTGTTAAAGTTTAGACAGATCTTGGCAACAATGAGACATGAAGGTTTAGGAGACCATAATATCTAACAGGCTTATTTTTCCATTAAAAATAGGGGATAGATAATTTTGTAGGTGGAGAAAAAGGTCAATTTGATTTATTTCAGCTTGTCAAGCTTCATGAATAAATCTATTATCCGCAGTAATATTCCTTACAAGGTATTTCTAGCTGGTTTCCTCCAATTTTGAATTACTGAAAACCATCCATGAAATAATTAAGGCCCACTTTTCCTGTTACTATAGATGTTTTTTCTATTACACTGTATTCTGTAGAGTTCTTTATGTTATGCAAAATACTGTAAAATACTGTCAAATCAGAAACCTTACCAGCTGGCCTTAGGGGTAGTAACTTAACCCATCTTTCCATAGATGTAAAATCACCTTCCTATACAAAAAGGCCACTTCCTCCAAAGAGAATCAGCTGCAAGATCAGGATGTAAATAATGAACAGAGATAAAAGCAGTGAAATACTAATCTCAGATGTAAGCAAATTAGAATTTCGCTATTTTTAGTAGGACTAGAATGGGTATCTTAACACTTTAATAACATGAAACATTGCCTATAGCACATGGTGAATTTTATATTTTTTTCTCTTATATGTCCCTTTACTATTAAATTACTTCTATTTTGCATAAAATTCTTTGTGATTTAAAATATGGAGTACAGTGCTTTCAAAGGGTAAAAAAAGACATATGATTGTCTGAATATTCTTGTAAATTAACCCTTTTCAGCAGCCATGTCAAGAAATCTTAAAGTCCTCTAGGCAAAAAGGCAAGGCTAATACTGAAAATGCCACTCCTACTGAAGCCCAGCTGGAGAAGGATTTGGGTGGTTGCCCAGAGGAGCTGTGGATGCCCCATCCCTGGAAGTGTTCAAGATCAGGTTGGATGGAGTTCCGAGCCACCTGGTCTAATGAAATGTGTCCCTGCCCACAGCAATGGGGTTGCAACTAGATGATCTTTAAAGTCCCTTCCAGCCCAAACCATTCCATGATTCTACGATTTGTGATATTGAGTACAGAAGAACATACACTTGGAATGACTGACTAGAGTAGCACAATTAATTTGGTAAGAGTTAAATGTATGCTTTTTATCATAAAGATTGACTTATTAAATTTTTATCTAAGGGCTATAGATGAAGATTTTGGCAGTATGCTCTGCTCAGATCCTTCTGTGTGCTATTTTACACTGATCCGGGGTGTGTGGGACACAAGCAGCAGTAACCATCTGCATAGCCACAGCTGTGCAAACTGCAGTGGAGAAGGTGGTCAGTGAAAAGCGCAGTGGGAAGGAACACAGCCATGGTACGGCAGCAAGAGGAGCTGACACAAAATCCTCCTCCAGGCCTCCTCTAACACCTCTACACTCTGCAAACAGTAAATGTAGTAAATGCGTTATCAGACACTGGTAATTAGTTCTGGGAAACACTTCACTGCTCAAATCAGCCTGAGATATGAAAATGCAGGATTACTTAACATATCTCTGTGCTGTGGGAAACCTTTCGTGCAACCTAGCCAGGTGCCACTGGCTGCTCGCTCAGACGCGAGGACGGCTGCCATGCCTGTGCACAGGCGGCCATCAGAACGGCGTCACCCACTACGTTATTCCCGGCTCCTCCCGGGCTATGTCTCCGGTTTCGTGGGGACAGGCCAAAGGCAGACACCACACGTACGATGAGTGCACACAGCCGGGCCCGGGGCACTTTTATTTAAGAAGCACCTCCGAGACCGCCCGTGCCGAGGGCGCTCCCGGGGCCCTCAGGGGCGCAGGTGCGGGGGGTGACGCCGCCAGGGGGCGCCTTAGAGTGACGGCACCAGCGCCCAACGAGCGCGCGCTGGCCCGGAGAAGGGGCGGAGCACCAGGGGCAGAGCCGGCCCAAGGCCGGCGGGGCCGACACGGAGCGACAGCGGCCGCGCCCAATGAGCGAGCGCCCTCCCGAGAAGGGGCGGGGCGCTGGGCCGCCGGAGGAGCGCTGCCGCCCGCCGCGGGGGTTACCGTAGGCGGAGGGCGCGGCAGCGCTGGCTTCCCCGGAGCGGGCCGCGTGAGGCAGCGGCTCCGCCTCCCGGGGGGAAAGGAGGAGCGGGGTCCATTCAAGGTAGGGCGTGGGCGGGGAGCGGCCCCTTCCTGCGGCCGCGCTCGGCCCGAGGCGTTCGGCTGCGGACGGTACGACTCGGGCTCTCCATGAGTGGCCGGCGCCGCCGGCCAATGGGCGAGGCGGAGCGCGCCTCTCTCCCCGCCCCCCGCGCGCGGCGAGGCCAATGGGAGAGCGCGGGGTGGGGCGCGCGGGGCTAGGCGCGCGCTGGGAGGCGCCCCCACCGCCAGATGCAGGGGAGAGTCGTGCGGGCGGCGGCGCCAGCGGCGGGAGCGGAGTAGCGGCTGCGGGAGCGGCTGCGGTAGTGGGAACGACTGCGGGAGCGGCTGCGGGAGTAGGAGCAGCAGCGGGAGCGGCAGCAGCGGCGGCGCGTGGGCATGGGGTCGCGGGCAGCGCGCGCCTCCCCGCGCTGAGGGACCAGCGGTAGGCTTGGGGCGCGGCGAGGGGCGGCGGGGGCGCAGGTGCCGGGAGCGGCCGCAGCCACCGGGCGGGGCGGGGGACGTGCGGCTTTCCGCGTCGCGCTGCCCGCGGCCGCCCCCGCAGTCGGGGCGGCGGCGCCGTGGCCGGTGCGTTGCGGCCGCGCAGCCCCGGCGCCGGCGGAGCGAGGTGTAACGCCGCTCGTGTCGTTGGCAGGATCCGAGCGCAGCCGCGGGAGCCGCCTCTGCTCGTGGCAGCCTGCTGTCACCTTCCCTTCTGGCAATGGGGAATGGACTCTCGGACCAGACGCCGATCCTCTCCAGCCTGCCTTCCTTCCAGAGCTTTCACATCGTCATCCTGGGGCTGGACTGCGCTGGGAAGACGACGGTGCTCTACAGACTGCAGTTCAATGAGTTCGTCAACACTGTCCCCACTAAAGGATTTAATACGGAGAAAATCAAAGTGACGCTGGGCAACTCGAAGACGGTCACTTTCCACTTCTGGGATGTGGGCGGCCAGGAGAAGCTGAGGCCGCTGTGGAAGTCGTACACAAGGTGCACCGATGGCATCGTGTTTGTGGTGGACTCCGTCGACGTTGAGAGGATGGAGGAGGCCAAAACAGAACTTCATAAGATTACTAGGATATCTGAGAATCAAGGAGTGCCTGTCCTTATCATTGCTAACAAGCAGGACCTGAGGAACTCTCTCTCCCTTTCTGAAATCGAGAAAATGTTAGCAATGAGCGAGCTGAGTTCTTCAACGCCCTGGCATTTGCAGCCTACCTGTGCAATCATTGGAGACGGACTTAAAGAGGGACTAGAGAAACTACATGATATGATAATTAAGCGAAGGAAAATGTTGAGGCAGCAGAAAAAGAAGAGATGAGTTCTTTTTTGACCTTTCTATTTTAGTTACATGGTCAAAATTTGACGTAAGACAGCTTCCAAACCCAGGCCTGCCTGTTTGGATGCCGTTAAGCTTAGTTACGTTAAACAATCAGTTGCACAACCTTGCTGTGTGCAGGAAGGCTGTGCAGTTGTGGAATTTTTTTTATTTTTTTTTTTTTTAACTAGTCTCTTCTGAGTTTTTTTTTGGCTCTGTATTATTTCAGAAGCCCTAAAAGATGATGTAATGCTATCAGGAAATGGATGGGTGGGTATATGTGACATGGATGTCTAAATAGCCAAATAAAACGAGGGTTTTCTGCGTAGTGTTGTACTCATATGTTTGAGGGTGCCCTCTGCAAGCAATTTGCATTGAAGGTGTTCTGTGTTTTTAAATTTCTAATGCTCGTAAGTGGAGTGCTTAGGTGAACATTTTACAGCTTTAAAAACATGTATGAAGCTAGTAACCCATAATTTCATTGAGGCTGGTTTTTTACCTTGTTTGAGGATTTCTATGAAAGCTTGGCTACATGTGTAGGTTTTTTTTAATTTGGCACTTTTTGAAATTGAATCATATTCAGTTTAAACACTTGAAATTTTAAGTGCTGTGGATTCTTCAACTGGTAAAAGAAAGACTTTGACAAGTAAAAACTGTAAACAACATGATGGAGCATGAAAAAGTGGTTTCCCAACATATAGCATGTTTTTTGGTATGTAAGGTTTTTACTTTTTAGAAGTAGCCATTCATCATTATACAGTGCTAATCAGGTTTAAACTGTTACTCAAAATTAGTAATTTATTTCTGAATGGTGAGTATTATGTCCTCCTAGTATCAAAAGTGAATGAATTGCAGTAAAGGAGCTATAAAGAACAACTATGGCTGCTGTGGTTCTAACCAGTGCAGCATTCTTTGCCCTATTGATGACTTTCTTGGCAATATAACATACTTAAAATGAAGTAAAGATGGAGTTAAAATTAGCAGAGCACATCTTGTATCTCCCCAAAATACCCCATTTTATTAAAGTGGTATTGCTATGTCACTTTCAACGTATGCTTTTTCTGTTGTGACTCTTACAGTATTTTGTGGTTAGGAATGTAATAATGCTTTATACACTCAAACATTAGACACTACCGGGGGCGGGGGGGAGGGAAAGGGGGAAGAAGATTTTCAAGATGGGCCTGTGTTCTGCTTTAATTATGCTTTAAGCTGTTCTTGTTTACAGAGTGTGCAAACAGTGTTAACTGGGCAGGATAGTGCTTGACAGAAAAGGGAGGGTAGTTTTTCTTACTGGTACAGAGCTTCAAGTGACTCTTTAGATACTTGGTTAGCAATTAAAAGGGCTAAAGCAGAGCCTGGATTTTTAAGACTAACTGTAGTGGTGCTGTAGAAATTCATCAGAATGTTAGATTATCTTTAAACTTTTGTTGGAAATACCAGATTAAAAAAAAAAGTAAAAAATAGCAAAATCAATTTCCTCCTCTCAACCAGCAAAGTAATACATTTTTCTTACCTGCTGCCATGTATCAGGAGGATGACAGCTACAAACCTGAATGTCATTCGATGTAATTTAGCTATGTTAAAAAAAGAAAAGAAAAAAATCAAGCTTTTTAACCAGCAGCTGTTAGACCAGGAGGTAACCAAAAATGCACTTTAGTGTCTTCGATAACTGAAAGCGACAGCTGTTTGTTTTTTTTATGACATCTTGGTCCTTTTTGAATAAACTGAAGTAGCTTCCAGTGGAGCTTTTGTATGTTGGTTATATATGTACCTGCACTGGTGACATTGTAAGTCACTTACTCAAGTAATGTCTATATTTATAGAAATGTGGATGACTTCTTAAACCTCAATAAACAATTTAAAACAAGCCTGCAGAGAGAAGGTGTCTGACTTCTTGTGCTGCAGTGGTACATTCTTTTCAACCTCTGTGCACACATAGTTCTGCTGTTACTTGAATCAGTATTTTTGTTGAATAACCAAAGTCTTAAAATGTGGTGAGGATTATAAATCTCACGTTAGAAATTGGAGGTATCTCATAGAAAACTTTGGATCAGTGGTATGTCTTTATATTCAGAGAAGAAATAACTGCTGCCATGACTCTTGTCCAAAGTGATGGTTCTTGCATAATTTGAAATATTTTTAATATAGCTGAGTGTATTTTGTGTTATGTGCAACACTTAATAGGCAATGTTGGGCACATATCACATGTACTCTCAGGTGGTACTTGATTTAGTGTCTTTAGGTTTGTGTATCTGAAGCTGAGAGCTGAGGGATTCATCTGCAGTTAAGCCTTCTGGGATGTTACAGCAATGAGTTGAATGTGTTGATATAGCAAGCTTCTAATTAGTTTCAGGACACAAGCACAGACAAGAAAAACTTGATTTAGCCTGCAAATAAAAATGGCTAAGTTTGAACAAGAACACCCAATCCTCTCTCAAAACCCTAATATTCTTATTTTTGTTTATGTAACTGATGGCACATCAAAATGTAGGTTACTGTCAGTCCTGAGGAAAAAGCTGTATTAGTGATGGTAGGTCTTAAGAATTTGGTGTATAACTGGTATAATCTGGCTAATCATTTTCCTTCCTACTAGATGCACTGTGCTCCTAGGCTAAGGAAGGTGAGATGGCAGGCTGGCTCTTTGTACCTGGTAAACAAATTGATACCAAATACTAATTGCTTCTTTTTCAGTACTCATTAGCCTTCTGTTGGGAGTAGTTGAAAAGGCATACTGCTTGAGAAAAACCAATTGTTTTGTTCTGCATATTAAACATGCTAGTGTTTTATCTGGTGGCAGTCTCCCTAAACTCTCCTATGCATAAAAACAGCAGTGAATGATTTTAAATACAAAGACTTGACAGATCTGTATTCTAGCACTCTGGAGGAAAAAGTGAGAGAAGGTAGAGAGTACTGTTTCTGAAATGTCATGGTTCTTAACTAGTCTAATACTGACTTGGAAGTAGAAAACTCTAGGGGGATGAGTTTTAAATTCAAGCTATGACTTTGTCTGTACTAGAACTTTTTGGCTGGAATTTTACAGTGACAGTTCTGAGAGTGCAGTATATGAAACTGTGTTTTGTATTACTATGACAAAGTCTTCCCACTATGAGCAAAGCAAAGATTGCAGGAGAGCATTCAGTATCTGAACTGATTGAGCTCCTGCTGGCATGGTCCTGCCAGTCGTGGATCACTTTTTTCCATATGATGAATTGTCAGTTCTGGCCTACATACAGGTATTTGTAAGAAAATATTTAGAGTAGCTGGATAAGCAGGTGTTATTTTGTTACAGTGTTGGAGCTACAAATCTTAAATCAAAAATACTTTTTGCTGAAAGGGCTACACGTGAACACTGTTCTTCAAGATTTCAGGTAACTATCTTAACCTTTAAGGAGGTAAGGAATTGCATCTGCATTTGTGCTATTGAACAAACTACAAGGTCTTGTCACCTTATCTCTTGTTTTAGCTTACAAAAGTTTGCATAGCATTGTCTTGGCTATTTATGCACATGCAATCACAGTTAGCCAGTCCTCAGGACCTGGTCTCTGTTTTCTAGTTGCATAGCTGTGTGTTGGTATCAGACTGTTGCAAGTAGGAAAAATACTGCAGGATGATGAGGTTCCTTCAGGTTCTCACATCACTTTTAAATTGTATTGCACTGAATGTGCATTTATATTTGGGGGAAAAAAAAAGTGAAATATTTTGCTCTTCTAATTTTCATGTTTTAGTGAGACATGATTGATCTTTTGGGTGGAAAGCAATACCCACAGCCAGCTCATGCTTTCCAGCCTGGCTTGAGTGCTTCTGTGGCCTTTGACACAGCACTGGTCCTGCAGGAGTTGATTACCCAGGACTTTGTGGTCACAGTCAGGTGGGGGCTAGCTAAGCCCTTCTGGACCTCAGCAGGTCTTAGTGAAGGCAGTTTTGTCTTCTTGGGGGGATGTTATCTGTATCTTGGATCATTTGTTTACTAATAGCAGAGTGTTAATTAGTGTCTGGCTGAAACTTGTTGAGAGGGGAGTGTCATTCTTGACATGGAGGAAGGATTTAGATACTACAAATTGATGCTACAAAGGACCTGGTAAGGCAGAGTGAGAAAAACATAAGTCGACCTGCATCCACTATATATAGGGCACTAGTCCTAACATGCAGTCGTGAGTCAGCTGTCAGATTGCAGTGCATGAAAGTTGGCAAATAATGTGCTCATAATGCTGCCTAACTTCTGAGAGAGAAATCTAGGCATGAATCAGTGCTTTTAGGATCTGTATTTTCACTTTACTGGTGGCTGACTCATCTTTTGAGAGGGTCACAGTTTACAGCCTGCTCTGATAGATTTTTGTCCCCAAGCCACAACAGCCCTTGTTGCTGATGGGAGGGATGTGTAGGGTGCTGTTTGTTTAGTCTGGGGGTTGAGGAAAGCTTTTTTGCTTTAGTTTTTTTTTAATCCTGACTGACATAGGTATGTGAAGGCCTGCCCCTCATGCTGCTCTGCAGGCTGTGATTATTTTTAGGAGCAGTATGAGACTGCAGAGCTGTGTGAATAAACTGAAGGGAAATACACAGCCTGGCTTCACAGCAGGGTGATGCTGGGGGTTGTCATGTGGGCTCCCACAGCCGTCCTGCCTATCTGAGAGCAAATTAAAGGGCCAAGACATAGCTAGTACCTTGCCCTTCTTTAAAACATTAGTCAGTGTTCTTAAACAATCTGTAAAGAAGCAAAATTGCAGTTTTGTAGACCTAGCTGACATAAGACCCACGAATGAAGGACTTATGTTTCCTCCCTGCCAGGGTCCTGTTCTAGTGGTGCTGGCTGGGTGGGTGATGCTGCCTGCCTGCTCACCACGGGACTGAGCAGTCACACACTGATTTTATTCAAAGGCAAACCTAAAATCTAAGGTGAAAAAGTAGGCAGGGAGGCTAGACAGTACTTCCAGGCTAAATACCTGCTTGCAAACAGCTCAGGAAAGTAAGAGAGAGACTAATCCCTGAGCTTTGAAGATTATGGTTTCTTAGTTCCAGCTATATTTACACAGCTGCTCCACTAGAATTAAGGGCTAAAGATGACAGAATAGTTAGAAAGGAGAAGGTCAAGTACAGCTGTTGGCTATGGGGCGTGTGGAGGGAGAGAGGATTTGAAACTGTTGGGTTTTCCTAGCTTTTCAAGACACATTGAGCCCTAGGGAAATAGATATGATTTCAGACTGCTTAATTGGTTCAAAATCTTTATTATTTTATACACTGTAGCTTTCCTATTGCTGAAATGAAACAATACCTCATTTAAGAAAGTCACCTAATCACTGCATTAATCTCAATTGACAAAAGAGAAAGTTTGCAGGGTTGTTGAGCCTTGTTAAATGTGCTGAGGAGTCCTGGCTGGCTCACAAGCTGCAGTAATTCAAGGTTCTTTCTAAAAATACCAGAATGGTAGAATTTAGGTCACACAAAGTAAAGGTGTGAAACCCGATACCCCAGACACTACACATAGTCCAGAGGTACCACCAACCCTGTAACCACTTATCTTCTGTTACAAGTTTATGAATGATAATTTAGGATGATTTCCTTTGGAGCATAACATTTTCATCCCTTTCCTGTTTTGGTGTCATTTGCACTGAAAGTTTTAACAGTTGTTTTGATATTAGAACATCAATGAATTTGGTGTCAAAAGCATGAGTTTGTGAATGGAGAGGGTCAGGAAAGAGTGTTCACCTGTGCTTTGGTGACTTGGTTAGGTAAAACCAGTCTTTTTGTAAAGCGGGCGTAACAGGATGAAGACCTTAAAGAGGGAAATTTCCTAAAAATATCCTCTTGTTTCTAACATTAGCTGAACTCCACTGGTCTTAGAAGTATTGTATGCTGTTGAAGCATGGGCTGCTGTTGTTCTCTTGACACCAGTTGCATGATGCTTTCAGCAGTTTGCAGACAATAGGTGTAAAGTCTCCACAGTATTTCTGAATTTATGTATTTCTATTTTGTATATTTTCAGTTGTCTTGAGGTGTTCCTGTGAGTCAGTTTCTAACAGAACCTTGATTCTTTGGGAAACATATCAATATCTCTGCAAACACAGCTTTATGCCTATTTGGTTCCTGTTATAAGGCATAGAGTAAAATGGCAAGATTTTTAGTAGCACTGTTAACCTCCCTTGAACTCTAGCCATGAATTTCTATTTAAATCATATATATATATATTCCATTGTTCTTGATTATGCTGTATTTAGTATAGGAGCTGAATTTTGCTAACCTTAGAACTACTAGTCTCCCTGATTTTAATTAGCTTAGAAAATTGACTTGTACATTTAAAGTCACTGTAATTTAGCTGTAATCAGTCATGTTACACTGGAGACAAATGGGATTCGTGGACTGTGCCCACACTGATGCTTTCTGACAGCTCTCCTATTGCCACATCAATACACATCTCTCACTGTTTGCTATGGTAGCACTGGTACCAGCAAACTGGGTTTCTACATGGTTCAGCAGTTGTGTTTCTGCCACTCTGTCATCGAACTGACTTCTATACAGAGCTCACTTATGTCCTGCTGCTGCTGTAATCGTGAGAGGAGACAGAAAAAAACTCTCTAAAAAGACTCAGGTGTACATTGCAACTTTAAATTACATTATTTGATGTATTTGTTTTAAAGTCCCAGAGTTAATGCAGGAAACTGGAAGTTTAAGACTGAAGATTAGTACCTTCAGTCCAGCTACTGTTGGTCATTTTATCTCTGAAGTTTCTTCATCTATCTGTAAAATAATAATCTCATAGTTGCTCTTACATTTAAATTCATGCTTAAAACTGCTGTGAGATATTAGGATATTTAGAAATGCAGTGAAACGAGAAGTAATAAACTCTGACACTAATTCAGATTTTTCAATTGACTTGAAACATATTTGTGTTCAATAGTTATGCATCAGGAAATCATCCTATTTCAAAAGTAATGCATTTTAGAGTTTAGAAATACAAGTTCAACATACTGTATTACCTCTGCATGCACTTCAGCTTCACAGAAAACAAAAGTATTACCATCGTTGAAAATAATAATGTACTTCATATACTTCAATGAATAAATATTCATAAACTGTATCAGTTTATGATTACCTGATTTTTGTTTGAGTTTGACCCCACAGCAAGTGGTGGTCAAAAGTGGTCAAAATTATTTGGTTTTATGTCTAAATTAGATTGGGATGAACATATGGTCTTCCAAATCAGGCGTATGAGTGTTTTCAAGTGATTTGCAAAGATCTTGAGTTAAAATAACATATTGTCTTAAAATAAGCTTTTATTTGGAATAATTACAAAAATGACTAGAATTGCCTTTGAAAAAGTAGCTTTATTTTATATAGTGCACTCAGAGAAGTATTTTAGTGTGATTTCAGACCTCAGGGTTCAGAGGGTCTCCTGTTCTCGCAGCCCTTCTTGGCTGTAATGAATCAGTCTGCACAGGATGTGGCTGCTAACAGATGATAATGCAAAGTGAAGGGCTGGGCCATGAAAAGCCCCAGGGTGGCTCAGCGTGGTGCTGAGTTCTCACGAAGAGCTGATTGCTTTCCAAAAATAAGAACAGGAACTAGGGCAGATAATCCATGTAAAATGCACTTTCCACCCTTACCCCTTCACAACAATTTATTATTTTCAGTATTATAGAGCTTTACATGTTGATTACATACATAATCCATCCAGGCACCCACATCTACCTACACACATTTCTGCTGTATTCTTGCAAACCCTGTTTGTAAGAATTTCTCTGGGATCCTGTTTTGTGGGTGTAACTTGAGAATATATAAATAGATTCATGTTTTCCCATCTTTTAAACCTAAATGTGACTGCAAACATGACAGTAGCAATATGATTCTTTGAAATTATTTCCTCTGTTTTGAATCTTTCATTTTATTAGGCTATGGTAACCTGGACTGTTCACATTGCATGGGAACCATGCTCCTGTTGGTGGCATTACCACTGCTCAGAGTTCAGGCTGTGTCAGCACTTCTTTTGTAAATATAAATCCTTATTTCAGAAGCTTAATAACATAATAAGCCTTGAAATTTCATACGTATCTGAAACTTGGCACAGAGTATTAATTTTGCCTTTTACCACATTAAATAAAAGAAAAAAAAAAGTATGTATTAGATGTGAATGTAAATAAACAAAAAATAAGTTTGTGTTTTGCTGCTTCTTCTATCTCAAAGTTAGTTTTGTTTATGAAATGAAATGGTTTGAACTTGCAGCTCCAAATGGAAACCTTTGAATTTTTTTTCTTAAGTCACAATAGTTAGCATTTGCAAATCAGGCCTACACACATCATTCAAACTTGCAAAGCTCACTCATAGTGAGTGAAATTCTCTCATCAGTGTCAGTAGAACTATTTCTGTGCAGTAACAGTTGTAAAATTGAACATGTACAGAGAACAGAAACATGAACATGCTTTTTGTTTGTTTTTTATTTAATAATTTCAAGTCCTCACCTTAAAAAAGTACATTTTCTTAACAGTGGTCATGTTGAAGTAAATCAAATGCAGGTTTTTCTCTGTCTTGTGGAAAAAAAACCCCATGCTTGTATAATTTCCAGGCTGTTTTCTAAACCATAAAAAAAAAGAAAAAGAGGAGGCTCTAGTCTCAATAGAAGTATTGAATCTTTTGATGTTTGCTCATCCCTTCTAGATAACCCTGAAATTATCCTGAGGGTTACTAAGAGCAGAGCTTGCCTGGGTATAATGTCTTCTTGCATAGATGTATATTTTTTCTTAAAGGCAGAACTAGTACAGAGGTCCTGTATTAATGATAGCTTTATTCTGACCTAAATCACTTCTGGCTTTTTCCTTATGGATTCACTTAAGCCTCTGCACAGGGGGTGAAGAATCAGGTTGTTTGAATCTCTAATACTTTATTCTTCCTTTGCATTCATTTCATCTGCACGTACATGCCTTCACAAAGCACTCTTCCTCACCAAGGAGCATTGATCTGCTCAGAAGCCTAGACATACTCTTCAGTCTTCCTTTGACCAGCCAATTTTATAAAGGGTACAAAACCTCTAGACTTTGGGGGGGGAGCGAAAAAAAATGCCCTTTTTTTCTCCTTCCATTCAAATCCCACTTTCAGTGGGATGGCCAAAGTTATCTACTTTGTGTTGCAAAACTTCCACCCAACCTGATTCTCTTATTTACCTATGGGAAGCTTACCATATCTATAATATCCTTGCAGAAGAAATGCTGTGTGTTTTTAGTATAATACAGGCACAGCAGTCAGAATTCTACTTGCTCAATATTACAGCTATAAAAATTAGGCATTCTTTTTCAATTTAGGCATCTCTAGGTCTTTTTACAATTCATGGAAAGAAACATGCATGTCAAGGGTGTGATTCATATTAGTTCAGGAGTGCTATATAAGGGAGGTCAGATAAATCACCCTATGCTGTGGCTTGTTTCTGCTCTACAAAAAGCATAAGCTGATTAACTCAAATATAGACACCTGCCTTTTACACCAACTGTCTATATTTATATCTGAAATGATAGCCCCAAATCTGTGCCAGCTCCTCTGCTGGAAAATGCAGGTGTCTGCCATTTGAAATCTGTGTCAATCTATGGCAGCTGAGAGCCTCATGCAGTGCTTTGCCTTAGCAAACCCACCCCAGTGCTTCTGGGTCTTGGTCAATGGCAATGCCCTTTGTAGAAGGAAAACACAAAGACCAGAATATTAAATAATATCTGTTTTACAAAGTGCAGTGAAACGTTTTATTTACCATGAAGGCTACATTTCACAGTCCAGATATTCTTGTTAGAGAAATTGTAAACCAAATTACTTCCTCTTTCAGTGTCTCAGTTAAGCTACTTGTGCATGCAAAGGTAGATTTTCCATCAAATTCAGTGGGTGGGAGATAAGGCTGTATAATTGTCCAATAAAACTGTTGTGTAGAAAATAATCTAGAAAAGCTTTTAAGTATTAAACTTTGTTTCAAATCCTCACCTACTCATTGATACTGTAATTGAGTCTAGAATCATCTGCACCTGCTTCTGCTCATGTTGGGAGTTGCAATTGCTCTGGTGTGACCACAGAAAGGCTATTGGCAATCAGCCTGAAATTGTTAAAGGGTGAGAGGGAGGTGCTGAGAGAAAATTTGTAGCTGGCCTTCAGAGCTGACCCGGGCATAGAACCAGGATGTGAGTGCAGAGCTCCATAAGCAGAGGACATTAAAACCTGCTATGATGTCTCCAGGCTTTCTTCTGCCTAATAAGGTATGAGTAACTGAGAACTTTCCTGATGAGAAACCCCTAACTCTTGGGGGGTATGAAAAAGGGATTTCCTTGTCCCTGTGTTGTGAAAATTGTGATAGTTTATTATTTTCAAAAAAATGGTCAAATTTCTTGTTGCCTAAAAGGTTTAACATCCGCTACAGATAATACCCTGGAATTACACATAACTTATTTCTTTAGGAAACCAGCTGAAATGCTGGAAGCTGGGGTAGAGGGAGGAAGATCACTTGAAAGAAGAAATTTTAGGGTATGGTGTTATGAGCTTTAGCAAATGATTAAATGGAGTGTATTGTGTGTTCCTGTAGGCTTGGGAAAAGCGTGAGACTTTGTTTTGTTGAAGTAATTGCTTGATCTCAAAAGAAAGCTGTTGTGCAGGCTTATGGGGATTTCTACGTCCCCTAAATCATCCTATCGTCCTGTGAAAGCACAGTGAGGGTGTACCTCCTGGGGGCTTATCTCTGATGTGAGACCAGGTGCTATGACATCCTATCAGTTATCTCTAGTGAGAAAATAACTGTACATAGTCTGCAAAGCAGATATTATCTGCTTCCCTAAACATCCTGTTCACTCTGTGTATTGTGTGGATTAAACTGGGTTGTGAAGACATCGAAACTGGAGCTGAGACTCCTGCTGGAAACCTGCATTGTTCCTGTTAGCTCTCCTCTCTTTCACTGCAGATGTGTTTAGAAAGCCTTTACCTATTGCTTCTCAGGCCTGGGGCAGTGAATTAATAATGCATAACATAGCAAATTCAGCACTAGTAAGTTGTTGCACTGGCATTCAAAGAGTTTTCAGTTCTGAAAAAGTGGAGAGTGGTGCAGAGGTTAGACTCCTGCAGATGACTAAAGGCCCAACAAGGCTGCACGTGGATGTTTTGGGTAGAGTGGTCAGGAGTTTTCCTGTTCTTAGGATTGGAACCCAGCAAGCATTCATCTCATTTCTAATATGGGGATTGTTGGGCCATTGATTTTTATTTTTTTTAGCATGCATTAATTATTACAAAATGAAAAGTAGAGATGTGAGAGCAAAGACTTAAACCAGTCAGAAAAAATACAGTCTGCAAAATGATGTGACAATGTTTGGGAGCTATTGTTAAAACAAAATAACAACCCTCCCCCCCCCCCCCCCC
>NC_031769.1:27249504-27413606 GCF_001522545.3 Parus major
TAAAAAGCCCAAAAAACTGTTCAGCTAATAAGTGACTCTAAGTTTTGTTTGGTAATAGTAAGATTTTGTAGAGTGAGGGATGTAGGATTTGTTGGGTCATTTTTGGTGAGTTTTTTTGGGATTTTTTTCTTGGTTGTTTTTTGGTAGGGGTTGGTTTATTCATTGTTCGAAGTGAACTACAGTTTTACTCTTTGTGCCAAGCCATTTTAGGTCAGCAGTAAAGCTCCATGGATGCAATCTGGAACAGGACTGGTGGTGAGCTTGGTGGCAACACAGGAGAGATGCTTTTTTTCAGCATGCAGAGATGATAGAGGTGTTAGGTTACTCTTGTTGCAAAGCCAGAGCTTGTTGCTGGCAGCCAGAAACCCTCCTTTTAACACACTCTAGCATGGCTTCACTTCTCTGAGTCTGCCTTACCCATCTCCATGGTGGGATCCCCTCAAACAGTGTGTTCTGAGCAATAAAAGCTCTTTCA
The DNA here is from genome assembly GCF_001522545.3 of Parus major. Taxonomy (NCBI): domain Eukaryota; kingdom Metazoa; phylum Chordata; class Aves; order Passeriformes; family Paridae; genus Parus; species Parus major. The sequence continues at coordinate 27,249,980 of NC_031769.1, forward strand.
GTGCCAGCTGCAGTGTCTACCTGTGAGTGAGGATCCAATTTTGTACTCCCCCTTACGTCTCAGGCTCCGGTCCCCTGCAGTGATGGTGTAGGACTCTAATGCATTTCCATCCATGTACTATACTGTACTGTGACTCTGAAAAACTCAATTTAAATCCTGATGCAGATCAAATATTCCCATATCCAAGCAGACTGCTGAATTTTCTCCCTCTTTATTGCCTTTTAAAGCTCAAAGAGAACACTGAGGGTATTGCAGTGACCTTGTTACTCTTCCATAAGGAAGGGGAAACCAGGGTAGGATCTCTTCAGAAATATTTTGATGGGGAGTGTAGTGACTCATTTGTTGTTGCTGTGTTTAAGGAGCCTTTTGCTGCACTTGTTTGGTCAGCTCTTGGGGTGTATGAGCTAGAGACAGTCAGTGTGGGTGTCTCTGCCCTGCAGAGCAATGCTACCCTCTGACTGACCAGGCAGAGGCTTCATCCGACCTGTGAGCTCCAAAATGTGCCATGCTGCTCGCAGTCTCTCCTGGGGAAAGGGATTAGAGCCACTCTGGCATGAGCTATTGGTAGGGTGCCATCAGTGCTGGTGATTAGGGCTGGTTATGACTTTTCTGGGCACCATGGTGCTCTCCTTTGGTTTGTACTGGTTCGGTGAAATGATCTATTTTTTGCTGAAGTTAATATGGAGAAGAAAGCAGTGACTATTCCTTATGATTTCTTTTGGATACTTTCACTGGTGGCTCTTTGGCTAATTTCCAGACTTTTGGGCAGGCTTTGCTTGCAAACAGATGTGTCCTTTCCTCCAGGGAAAATGGGGGGAGTAGGGACCCTCAAGAAATCCCTGCCTCTGGGTGATGGGGCTGGAGGTGCTGCCCTCTCCCAGGGTATATCCCAGGTAACACCAGCATCACCAGGCTGTCCTGCCTTTCCTCAGCACAGCCCCAGGTCTCCTGGCAGTCCTGTGCACACCTGGAGCAAAGCCTTGTCGTGCTGCCACGTGCAGCCACAGCCTGTGGAGGAAGCCCTGTGCTCCAAAGTCCTCTGCTCCCTCCCGTGGAACAGCCACGTGCCGGGAGGGGTGGGAGAGCCCAGCCTGTGGAGTCAGGAGTCTGAGGTGTTCCAGGTGCTACAACAAGCTGGGATGGGGTGTCTGGTGTGATGCTTCTGCCCAGCTCCTTGGCAGGCAGGGCTGGAGACCAGCTCCATGCAGATCTTACTCCTTTGCATGGGAGATATTGGCAATGACAATAAATTGTTCTCACTTTGGAAGATGTTCAGATAGAGATCTGGCAGAGGCAAGCCAGCCTTCCCTTCCCCCTCCCTCCACCTTTGCCCTTCTAATAATCAGTGGGGAAGCATTTCCTTTGGAAATGCCGTGTTAAGCCTTGCTCTGAACAGTGGGTCCTGGTGCAGCTTCTGACTGAAACATTTACAGATCTTATCTGCAAGCTCTTCATTCTCTGTAAGAGATCTGGAGATGGATCTGTTCTTACTCACTGCCTGTCCAAGGCACGTGCAGAAAGCCAAGGCATGTGGAAAGGTCTGGTCTGGGCAGTGTGTGCTTGACACCTTTTCCTTGTGCTTCAGCACAACTCAGTGCCATTTCTGTGGTTTGCTGTGTGTGCACGGTCTTTTTGTGGCAAGCTACCTCAGTGTCTCTTCTTCTTACAAACTTGTCTTTGGCTTCCAAAAATTAACAGTCTCTAAGCTTTTTCACTGTGATCAAACGAAAGGGATATAATCCAATGGAGTGCTGCTTCTCCCAAGGAATATTGTCTGGATAAAGGCTTTCTTGTAACTAAAGTTTGCTGTCTTTTAAGACTGCTGTTTCCAATATTAGCATTTCCTTATCAGTGGTTTTAATGATCTTTAAAAGTAACTTGGGAAGTTTGTTCAATATTTGGATTATGGTGTATTTATTTCTTCATCTCATTATTAAGGCTAGATTTTATTTTATTTTATAAATGGAATCTCTGATTTGTGAACATGCATAGGATGAGGCTGAAGAGTTTAAAAGTTTTTCAAAAATGTAAACAACTAGAATATGTGGTATGAAGCATTCAATAAAACTGTTGATTTGTGTGCTGTAGCTGTGCTGGCACTGTTACCTGTGCAGCTGTATTGTGGCCCTCACAGTGAGCTGATCTGGCTTCAGTGAAATTCCTGAGTTATCTTCCAGTTTATCAATTCAGACTGCAGCTGGCTGGACTCCATGCCAACACAACTGGAGGGAGTCATGCAGAGAAGATAGGGCTGAATGGTGGGAGTGCCTTAAGTTTATGCTGTTGCTGCTGAAGAATTCTGGATTGTGAAACCAGGGCCTTGATGTTTGTAAACTAGTAAGGATGTGCACAATACATAATTCAGTGAAATGTTGCTTGCTTGTTTGTTTGTAAATCTGAAAAAAAATGTTACCGACTTGAAAGCCTTCCTAGGCAGGTGTCATTGGTCTCACTGTCATCATGGAAGCAATGAGCTGGAATTGTTTTAAGCAGAACCTCAGTTCTTAACAGTGTCTGCCTAAATCAAAAAAGGTTTCTTATTAATGTTATTTTGATGTTTTCTTTTGTTATATCACTGTACAGTGTGCTGGTGGCATTTTTTTATGTCTCAAAGCAAAGATTCTGTATTTCTGAAAACTACAAATGCACAGTTACTGTACTTATTTATGGTGATTTTCTCGCTGATTCATTATCAGAGTATGAGCTTGTTTCTGCAAAAGAGAAGGAATTTTGTGGGCTAGTATCTTAAAAGCCACTTTTAAGCTTCTAAATAAAAAGTCTGGAAAGTAAAAAGGGTAAAATCAGAGGCTGGAAGCTCTTACTGCATTTTAAAATTTCTGAGGTACCAGAAAGTTTGAGGTCAATTACAAGATGTGATGACTGTTAAAGAGTTGGAAAGTATTTTTTGTAGTACTTAAGGAATTTTTTGGGTTTTGGTGTGGGGTTTTCTTTGTTTTTTGGGTTGGTTGTTTTGAGGATATTTTTCCTAACCTTCATGGACAGAAGGGTTGAGAACCTGATCCTCTTCTGAAGGCAAATAAAGCCTGGAGACATCATGGTGGTTCAGGGCAAGGAACTGAGGTTCAGCTGAGGGTTGTACTGTGGTACCTCAGCCTGAATGACTATTTCTTGATGTGCATAAGGAAAGGCGGGCCTTGATCTTAATTGTACCTATGCTTTTCCTCTTCTTGTTCCCCCACCAACTCTGTTAGGAAAAGATATGATACCTTAAAAATGTCATGCTTTCTTAACTCATTGCTAGGTACCTTCTCTTAAAGCTTTTTTTCTTCAGTTCATCAGTTAATTCAGGAATTCAGAGGGGTTGCTCAACATACACAACAGCTGACTTCAGTATTAAGTAATATTTATTGTAATATTACAGCTTAAATTTTGATGTGAAATTATTTTTCTTCAAATTTCACTTTAAGTTTCTGAAGCAATATTTGTAGAAATATCTAGTAGATATTTTCTACTGGCAGCTTCAACTCAGTTCTTGGCTAGAGAATTTTAGACATGTATGAAATCTTATGGTGATAACAAAGCAAAATATCATTTTTACTTCCAGTTTCCTTAAGTTTTTGAACTGAATGTTTGAAGTGAAGCATTATTTGTTTGGCTCAGATGTTTATTTTCTCTTCAGATGGAAGTGAGCTGTAGATTCTTTGGAGATGGGTACGAATAACTCTTTAAAAGGTGCAGTTATGACAGTGTTGGCTTCTGTTACTCTGTTGAATTCTTTGATTAGTAATTAGATTACCTGGTAATCCAGGAGAGGTGGGTGCAATTGGTCTCTCCTGGCACCAGAGCTTTGCCATTCTCTTCCTTCCCCAGCTGGAGGGGCAGCCCATGAGGCAAGGGGCAGCAGGGGCTGCTCCTGGGGCTGGAAGACAGCCATGTACCAGAAGGCTGCTGCTGCATCTGGGCTTCTGGAAAGGTCAAATAGCTGCCTGTGAGGTGCCACTTCCCAGTGCTTTGGGTACTCTCACTCCAACTTGAGGAGGTGCTCTGGCAGAGAGAGAAAGAGAGAGCATCTGTCTGTGTTGCTGGTCACATCTGACCCATGGGAACTGATGACTCACTGTTGAGGCCTCTCTATCTCTGGTGACTGCACAAACTGGAACTCACGCAGAGGAGCTCCCTCCTTCGTGGTAAACCATCTTCTCATTTCCTGTGTGTGGATTTATTAGGCTTTAAAGATGTGTGGGTGTGTCCTTAAGGAAGTTTCAGCTTCTTCATTCTCTTCTAAATTAATAACTTGTTGTGACAGCACTAGGAGCTTGGGCTGTCCCCATTGGAAGCTGCATGTTCCTTAGGCTCCCTGGCAGTGCTGCTGGCTGGGGAATTGTCTGCCACATCCTTCTAGCCCCTGCCCAGTCAGCCTGGGGCTCACCCACTTGCCTTCTGTGGTGCTGCCTGTGTCAGGCCACACACCTGAGCTAAGAAAAGAAAGTTGTAGTAATGTATTCATTGTTCCATGAATACAATCACAACTCATATTTGGTCCCTCATAGACTTTTACCCAGTCGAGTCTTTTCTAAATTTATTTAGACAAAAAATAGATACAGTGAGGTTCTGCTGTATTGTCTAAAGTAAAGCAGTCTTAGCTGAAGAATGTGGTTTGCCTTTAAATCTGGTTGACTTCATTGTGATTTCTGTGTCTGTTTTTGTAGTAGAATGACAAAAGGTCTTGAAATTTCTGAAAACAAGCCTGCTGAGATATATAACAATAATAAAAAGAAGTAGTATGACTCTCATTACCTTAATTGTGTGTCTTGTGATGTACAGGTAAACATCTGTTATGTTTTGCTTAGTCTGTTTTTTCTGTCACAATTCAGAAATCAGGAATTTATCCTCAATGGAATTGACTAGTAGATGACATAATCCTGTTGCATAAGAAGCATGTCTTAAGCACTTCAATAGGAGGCTTCACTGTTTTTATCTAGAAACCATCTCTATTAGGAATTGAACTTATGGAATTACATATAGCACCATCTGTTAATTGTTAGAATAGTATAACACCATCTGTTAATTGTTTGGTATAAATAGATGTTCATATATACTTTGTAAGGCATGATCATTTCTTTAATATGCTCAGTCTCCTAAAGCAGAATTTATTAATGGTAAACCATTAATGTGTATGTGTATATATATATATATATACATGGGATTTTTAGGGACATTCTGATTGTCAACAATTGAATTCAGGTTTATTATGATTATCTACCCTCGGTGCCTACTCGCCTACACACCTGGACATTAAAAAGATGCAGTACCTGCTTTTAAGGTTTACAGACTACTGGGCTAGACTTGAAATTAGTGGGAGGGCATTGAGGAAAAACAGGGATAGCTGGAGGAAAGAACAAAGGCTGTGCTTGCATGGTTGTGTGGCTTACGTCACTTTGTTAAGCAAACAGGGTGGTTCTGCTAAGCCCTCCAACTTTGTAGTTGTGAGGATACGTGCCTCTTGTACCATGCCAAACCATCCCACTGATAGAGAAGCTAAATTGTTCTCCATCTAGCTGTCATCTTGCCAAAATACAATGCCTAGATTGTGATGTGGGGGATAAGATCAAATGTAAGGGATCAGTAGTGCCTTTGGGAATATCTCCCTCGCTCCTTCTCGTGGGAGACTTGCCTTCTTGCTGTCCCCAGTGTTATCGTTGCACTGTTAGTATTTCATACACCTGCTCTTTTTTAATCTTTTCTGCAGCAATCATTCTCTGATAGGAGGTATTAAAAAGGAAGATCCAACAAGGATGTAGCTATATCTCTTATATGCTGGAATTTGTGCTTCTGTCTTTGAAATTTCAGCTGGCATAGCATTGATGCAGGATGACACTTTGGCATTTTTTTTTATGTGTACTGGTGTTGTAGATGTGATCGCAACAGACAAAAATGCTTGTGCTGGTATAATTTTGCTGGGGACGTAAGTGAAGTTAAAGCATTATACCACAATAAAAAAAAAAACTTTACTCATAACATGAAGCTGCAGATAAGGAAGGATCTTCCAGTTTTACTAGTCTATCTTGGGTATGTCTGTGATCTTAGTGGGTCTTTCTCATCCTGCCTAATCTGAATCTGATCATATAAACTAGTGGGGATAATCAGTTAGAAAAGATTCATTTCAAAGGGAAGATTGTCACTTATGCTTGAAACAAGATTCTTATCTGGGAGTCTTCTTTCTTTCCAAGGCTTGTGAAGGTATATGGGACGGATGCTGGTGCATTTAACACTGCCATAGCCACTTGCATGTATGGAGAAATCTCTGCCAGTGCCTAAAAAAGGATCTCTTTCCTTCCAACACCCTTAGCCTGTCATCTGCCACAGTGACTGCCGAGACTTGATCCCTCAATGTGTCTTGATATTACAGCTCTACTACTACCACATGCCTTCCTGGCTGTGTACAGTGGGCTTGGGGCTTGTCTCCAAGACTCATTTGTTGTCCAAGTCTGTTATCACCCTCTGGAATGTGCTTGGGGTGACTCTGGCACACCTGTGAGGAAATGATGGCCACTTTGCCCCCATACTGTAGACGTTATGGCACATGCCAGGGCACAGCAGAGGCAAAGTCCTTTCATCAGTATCGCAGGACTAGGTCAGGCAGCTGTAATAGCCCAGGCCTGATCTACATAGGCCAAGCACTGCACGTTTCAAAGGCAAATGGAGCCTGTAAGGAGCCTGAACAAAACTAAATAATGAAGCTGGACTTTCAAAAAAATTGTGGGCTTTGTACTCTTACTCGGTCAGTGTACTTAAAATAGTTAATTCTGGGTGGTTTGCTTCAGACAGACAGGTAATGGTATATAGTTTTTCTTGCTGAAATTATATTGAATTCTGAGGAAATCTGTCTTTATATCTGAAAGTGCACTAGGCTCTGGACTCCTTGTAGCAGGAGTCTTGGGCCCCTACTTGCTCTGTCTGATGCAAATGACTGCTAATGATGTCCAGCATTGTGCACAGGGGCAGCTCTAGGTGGAGAAAATTATTCTGGAGTAGCTTATCTGGCTAAACCTGGCAGCTGAATTATGTTAATCAGCATTCCTTGCTTAATGAAAACCCAAGTGAGTTATTGAAATATCAGTCACACTTCTTGATGCCACCTCAGCTGATGTGACCACTTTTTGGATGTGATCCGAGATCTTTCCTTCAGCACTTGCCTCACAGTCATACATCTCTTATTTTTCCTTAGCTGTGAGGAGGTGCAAGTATATGTGACTGTTACTACAGTAACACTGTGATTGAAATTTCTAGTAGGAATGTGTTTATCTTGAAATCTATCTTTATCCTTTTGTGAACAGTCTCAATTTAGCTAAGACACTTCCAAAGTGAAAGTTTAAATTTATTCCACTGGAAGATGCTTTCTTGCAACAAACTTAGAAATATATTATGAACAAATTGTGTGTGCAGAGGGGGTGTTGTCTGAAAAATGTTCTTGTTAAAAATGAGCTAGATGCTTGAAATATCTACCTACAATGAGCAATAAAAACTATTAAACTGGTTTTCCCAACCAGGGCAATATAACAGATTGAACTAAACTGAAGAAGCCAAAACTGAACTTCTGGGTCTGATTTAATGAAAGTGGCCAAAAATAGATATTTTACTTACTTGCACGTGCTTGCATCAAGCCTCGAATTAGAAAATGGAGGAGAAAAACTGTGGGCAGAAAAGGATGGGAGCCTTTACACCACTTTCAGCTGATGTTGACTCAGATTCTTATTCTATGCCCTCTTAGCAGAAAGACCCTCTTGTGTCAGCAAAGGATAACCACATCCTATCTCCTTCCTTCCATCTGTATTAAGTCTGTGGGCCTGCTACAGCACGAGCAGAAATAAGCCATCCACTGAAGCCTGTGGGCTATCTCCCTGTTAAGTAAATACTGCCTATCACAGATGGAGCTTCAGGCTATTAACCAAACTTGTCTAGCACTGGGATTACTAATGGGAAACATGGCTGGAACTGATGGAGACAGGACTCTCAGGCTCATGAAGGCTAGGATTGGTTTTCCTTGGGAGGGGTTTTTGACTGAAATCTCTTGTCCTTGGTTGGCCACTGGTTAGATTTTGTTTCACTTTTAGAAGCCACACTGTTTGCCTTTTTTTGAGAGAGAAGTTCAGGTGCAGAATGTGGGAATATGATTTTATTGCAACTCATGTTATCACTGGTGTCTTTGTTCTTAGAACTGAGCAGCAGGTATATTAGAACCTGTAACAGGACCAGTGCTCTCCCAGCCAGTTGATGTGACTGGTCTAATTTGTACGAGCATTTTACTTAAGATCTACTTATGGACCTGCATGTCATTGTGTAAAGGGCTATGCAAACACATCCCAAAATCTCAATAGTCAGCTTTGTAATTTCAATAAGATGACTAGGAATTAGAGGAATCCAGGATGGTGAAAATAGGAAGAGAGCAGTGAGAAGATGCTGGTGTGCTATATGGACTCATGTAAGACAACCATCCTTCAGAATTGGGATGGAACTACACCATACTGGTAACGAAACAAAATGTGGGGGCTACTTTACTTTCTGAGGCTTCCTACTGTTGACATCTAAATGAGACCCATTATAATAGGAGTAAAGTGATTTGAATACTATTTTTTGGTTGGTTGGTTTTTTTGGGTTTTTTTTTTCCTCAAAATTAAAATGCCTTAGACAACCATGCTGAAGCCTCTTTACTCATAGGTTTTGTCTTGGGGACTGGAGTGGGTAAGACAGTTCCAAAGGATGTACAGGAAGAAAACAGGAGATTTTATTCACTTCTGTTGATGTTCACTTCCATGCTAATGCTTCTGACTTTGGAAAGAGGTGTTAGTAGTCTGTGAGAACTCATGCAGGTGCAGTATCTGCAGTCCCTCCCCTGGGAAATGATTTATCAGCAGCCTAAAGCAATAACTAAAACAGCCACCTGCCTTATTGCAATATGCCTTATTGCAGTTGGCAGTGATGTTACTGTGTGAAGGTTGCTGTATGTGTAGAGAGGCGGTGGTCTCTTCCTGCTCTGATCAGGAAAGAACTGTGCTGAAAGCAGAATGTCTCTTCAATGCTTCTTGAAACTTCAAGTTAATGATTTGTTTGACTGACTGGCTTGCCTGTAAGTGCATTGTTGGGTGATCTTATTGGAATGACAGGGCAGGAGAGCTCTTACCTCTCCTACTATTACTGTTTGTTTAGGCGTGTAGGTATTTCCTGCAAAGCCAGCTCAACAGAGCAGCTAGAGCCTGGCCTTGCAATCATCTGTAGTGTAGGAAAGCTAAAAGTTCAAGCTGTTCTGGTTTACATAGTTTACTCTTTTGAACTTGGCAGTATGATCTCTTCTGCATGTTTGTGGATTCTGCTAAAAATCTCCAGCACACTGGAGTTTATCTCAAAAAGTAAATGAGAAGTAGGGAGAACAGAGTGCCTCTGAAAATCTCAGAGATATTTTGATATATATAATCTTTGAGTTATTTCTTCCCTTCTTTAGGTGAAAGAAACTTCATGTGAGTTTGTGCTGGGGTATCTTCTTGGTCTTTGGACAATAAAACCCTTGATCTCAGCATTCATGATCCTTGAAACTCTTGCAGGATGCACAGTCCAGCTCCCAAAAGCACAGCTAGCTCTGAAGCTGGATACTGCTGCTGGAGCCTTGCCCAGTCAAGTTGTGAATATCTCTAAAATACTAAACCAATAAAACACAAGGAGTTCCACCTTGATATGAGAAAGAAAGAATTACTTTACATTGAGGATAGCAGAGCACTGGAAAAGGCTGCCCAGTGAAGTTATGGAGTCTCCCTTTCTGGAGATATTCGTAACTCACCTGGATGTATTCCCTTGTAACCTGCTCTAGGTGACCCTACCTTGGCAGGGGGTTTGGACAAAATTATCCCCAGAGATCCCTTCTAATCCCAACTGTTCTGTAATCCCAAAGGATTCAGATGATACAAAGATCAGCCTGGGCTAGTATTTGGTCATCTTTGACCCCTCTCCATGAGACTCAAGGGCTGCTGCTGACTGACTCTTTCAGCCCAATTAATGGTACACTTAATGACAGTTCTCTCCTTTCCTTATATGCCAGCCATCCATTCCATACCTCTGACTTGGCTGTGTAGATACTGAGGGAGACTGTTGGGAAAGCTTTGGGAGAGCCAAGGTAAAGGTTATCTACAGGTCTTTGTTCAAAGTCACCTTTTTCTTCATAGAAGATCATATCAGTTGAGCACTATTTCCTTTGGGTAACTCCCCTGTTGACAGTTCTCCATGATCTTCTCATTTTTATTGTGCTTAGAAATTGCTTTGAAGACTTCCTCCATAGTCTTTCCAGGGACTGTGATTTGGTCTGTGGTTTCCCAAGATAATCCTTGGAGAGGAATCTGACCTTTTTGCATTTCTAAAGTAATTGGGCCCTCCTGGAAGTGTCACCACCTTTCAAAGACAATTGAGGATAGCATCACAGTGGTGCTGGCCATCGGTCTCACTGGCCTCATTTCTCACATGAGCCCATAGGACCAGACACATGTTCAGTCTGTTCTCCCAGACACTTCCACTGGGCAGAGGAAGCAGGCCTCAGTTCAAGCCTCACCTGTAAAGGCCTTTTCTACTCTGTTAGCACCAAGGTCCCACAGCCCATTTAGCAACAGAACCGTGCTTTCTATAAAATTGGTTTTTATGACTCTGTACCAGGAGAATATCTTGTTGCTTCCTCTTACACTGTTTTATTAATTTTGGCTCTGAGGCAGCTTCAGCTTCTCTAGGACCCTCCCTGTACACCAACATTGTTCATGTTTCCTTAAACCTTCTGCTTTCAGTATGCTTTTGTGACATCTCATCAACTCATTCAGGGACGAGTTTAGTTTTTTTTCAAAACTAACAAAGTAAAATACCTGCTTGGGTGCTTGAGTAAAAGATTAAAACTCAGAAATAGTACTCTGACAGCATACATGAATACCCAGGGCTGTGGTAACTTGCAGTGCTTGAGACAGAAGTATTGTGTGGGCTGATAAAGTATTTGTGGGTATGTAAAGGGACTGCTAAAGGTGATCTTATTTTTGATGAGAACTTATGAATATTCACTCACTTCCTTTTCAGTTTTAGTAGCTATTTCCTATTGCAGCCTGTTGTGTATTGAATTGTTGGGGGTGTATTCTACACCCACTCTTCAGGTGTTGCCAACTCTCATGAGCATTCGTTCTGATTAAAGAAGTTGCTGGGCTATAATATCTGAATTCTTTTGGCCTTATATTCATGTTAGCCTGAAGGAGGAGGGAAGAAAAAGCACAATTTTAAGGGCCTCAGAAGCCACAGCACAATCAGCTTCTACCGGTGTGGTACAGGGCAGGATCAAGGTAGGTGTTCCAGCCAAGCTCCTGATGACTGGTTCCAAGTCCAGGAGGCAATTACTGCACTGCTGGTGCTTTTCTCAATGCTCAGGAGGAGGGGTTTAGCCTGTGCACTCCTTAACCCACTAATTTGGTATCCATGCAGCCTGCTCAAACATTTCTGGCTGCAGAATCTCCTGTGAGTAGAGCGTGAAGGAAAAAATATAAAATTTCTCTGAGCTAGAATGAATATCAAACTTAGCTGTGTGCTGCTTGACAGATAGCTCTGTTGGAGATGAATGGCTGAATGAGAGCTTGGAGCTGTAATGTGGCTCTTAGTGCCTGAGCATGTTTCACTGGCACTGAGTTTAGCTTTATTTAACTTGGGAAAACAGACAACACTGTGACGTCCATTTTATAAATCTATTACTAAAACTGACTTTTTTTACAGCTTCTGCTGCCTTCAAGGCTGGTAGAAATCCCCAGGATGAAGCCAGAAAGAACATAATCTGTTGAACTGTGATGCTGAAGCAGATTTGCAAACATCAATAGTGAATAAAATATTCTGCTTAAAAACATAAATCACTACAGTTGCTGAAATAGCTGACTATGATAAAAAGGCAATGAATTTTTCATGAAGTACAGCAATAGCACCAGATGGCTACTGGGCTTGTGGGAGAATCTTTCCATTTCACATTAATTCTGAAAAACAGTGAACTAAAAACAGCATGCAGTACTGGTCACACACAATGCAACTGGTCACACACAGTGTTAGTTTGGAGGTAAAATAAGTGGATGGAGTCAGTTTTGTTCTAAACTGGCTTATTGTCCTGGGCTTCTACTTGAGATCTGGCTCCATGGGTTCTTTTGTCTACACAGGTCTCTCTGCAGTGTGTAGGTGGGTGGGGTTTGGTTTCAATTGCTTTATGCTCACACAGTTGTCTTCTGTCCTTTTTTTATCTTTTCAAATCCTGCTATAATTAACTTGCTTTCAAAGAGATGTAGTTTCAAGACAGAATGGATGAAACTACTGTAAAAGTTCATGTGAACTTTACCCATGTCATATGAGCTGCAGTGGCAGTGTCTGCAGTGTATGGCTTTGTGATTTGAGAGTCAGTTTAGTGTTGTACTTTCCAATGCTGAAGCAACATTTTTATTAAACATTGGTGTGTGCCTGATACTTAAATTTATGGCAATTTCTAGCCAGGAGTGCATTATGTCTAGCATGTGCTGCCCTTAGTCATGCCTGCTGACCTGCTTTGTCATCGCTAGCAGGATAACGAACTAGAAACCTTAGAGTACAAATTGCTGTTGATGTAACTCTTAGTGAAGAAGTAGTTTGGGGCTCAACTCTGTGACCTGTCAAAACCAAAGAAAAATGCTCAATTAAGGATTCCTCAAACAGAAAATTTATTGTCCAGAGCTTTTGTTTGCGTCTTTTTTAATTTTTTTTTCGTTCAAACCTAGGTCATATTTCTAGACCTTCATTTGGAAACCTAAATTAAATTTTAGCCACCAACTGTGATTTTTGATTATTCTTTTTCCTACCTTCTTATTTTCATAGTGGCATCTCAGCCAGTTTAACAAAAGCAAAACATGTTTTTTATCCGTTGTACTTCTGACCACAGTACTTCTGAGTCATGGGAAATGGATTTCAATATGTGGTGGCATATGTACAAGCAATGACTGCCTTAAACAGACTCTTACTCTGTTCCAGAGAAAGGTTTAATGAACACTAATCTATATGAAGTTAAAGTTTTGGGTTTTTTAGTCATGCAAATTGATTTATTTTGTCAAGTGCCCTTCACACCCCCAGTAGGAGAGCCTTTTTATGGAGAGTTTATCTGTGTGTACTTTGCCCTCATCAACCTGCCAACACATGGGTGTGTCCTGTCTTGGAAGTGAAGCTCAGAGTTCCTGTTCAGCTATGTGGTGGCTGACGTCCATCCACGTGGTACAGTACAGTTCATAGCAGTTTTGGGGAGAAAACCTGTAGCTGCATTAACTTGATGCCATTCCTCAGCTCTTGTGCCATGGTCCTGCAAAGTTAACCAGTGAGGTTAGCTGACACAGCTTTCTAACTAGGGGTGATCTAACTAACCAGGATATATATTTGTGAATATACATTTCAAGAGCTACACACACTGATGAGGGAGTACACACATATCAAGGCAAGGTACAGTTTACATTTCTGTATAAAATGGATTAAGAAAATTGAGTCTAAATATTAAGTTATTGCTTCAGATTAGCCCTCAGATTATATTAGTCTGATGCCACTGTACTCTGCTTGTGTAGCAGATTAGCGTGTGCGGCTTGGAGTGTGGAATGAGGAGGGGATAGAGGGCACCTGATCTCAAAGTCTGGATCCATAGGATGTGTCTAGGATTGGGCTGGGAAAGGCTTGGCACAGCCCCTCTGGGGCAGGTAAAGCACTGTACCAGAGAGCAAATGCTGTCTCCCAACACCAGCAGTTTAGGGGCAAATTACTGAACAGTATTTCATTATGGGCTCTTTCTGGCAACAGACTTCTGGTTGGGTTGGTGGTGTTTCCCTTGCCTTCTCTAGGGTATTGTACTGCAGTATTATATAATAATTCTTTACAGGCCTTAGGCATGCTGCACACTGCAGAGCTGGCCAGCTTGGATCTCAAAGCTGGGACTATGGCAAGAAGCGCTGGAGCTGCAGGGAGAGTACTGCGTGTCCCCTTCCTCTCAGGAAGCCGGCGTAGTTTACTTGTTGGAGTGTGCTGTTATCTGAGCTGCAATTCCTTGTTTCTGAGTTCATGAGTCTTACCTAAAAGCAAGTGACCTGTAACTCCTGGGTTTTCTTTTTGTTTAATTTGAACCACCTCAGATATGACCCTGAAACAAAATGAACAGGAAGATTTAGGAGCAGACTTGACAAAGCCTACTGAAAAAAAAAAAAAAAAATAAGGGCAGGGAGGCGAACTGAAACTGTGCCAAGCAGTTATGGAGGGGTGAATGGACTGGAACAAGAGTGGTTTGAAGTAGAGGAAGCTGGGCATTATGCAGAAGCAGACTTACAAAGAGGTAATGTTACTCCAGTGTAAATATGTGCAACATGCTAATCCAACCCAGCTCTGCAAGATTCTTGTATGAACACAAGGTTCAGAGCGTTGCCATTCAATGGAGTGCCCCAGCAGAACCAAGAAAATAAAAGAAGCACCCTGTCAGTGTTAGTCACTGTGGCTCTATATGTGTGTGTATGTTGATGATTGCACATATTCTGAAAATATGTGCAATCATCTTGAAATGATGCTGTATTTCAGATGTATTTAAGTCTGTGTTGTAACTGTCTTGAAATGTACTCTGAAGATTTTATTGTCTTATTCAACTGTGTAAAATTAGTAACAATGCAACTGTTCACTGCCAAAGTCATTCCACCTAAAGAAAACAAACCATTATCTTTCTCTGTCTACATTCTCTGGGTATAAACACAGGACTGCTTTTGCTGGCTGGAGAACTGCTCTGGCTATTTATAGCATTGCAAAAATCTTTCCAGATTCTTGTTACCTATTAACAGGCTGTTCTTTTTGATATGGGACAAAATAAAAAGTGACAATGATCTCGAAGTGGACAGATAGAGAAAGGCTAGAGAATCCTAGGAGATGCAGCATTTCTGTTCTCCTTTTAGTTTTTTGTCAGTTGCTCCCAAATCACACTGCTGATCTACAAGATACTCATGAACAATTCTCTTGTCTTGTGAAAATACTCACTGAAAAGCTTCATGATTCCGAGAAGAGGAAGATAAACACCTCTAGGGCTCTCACTGCTCCCTGATATCTTGTTTTACTGATGAATGCTGATTAGCTGGACCTGAGAAGTGGTGCTCTCAGGAAAACAAATGCAGGCAGCAGGAAACGGTGTGGTTATGTTGCTCTCATTTAATGTTTCAATTTTGTTTTGGAATATTTTATTGCCTTCAAAGTTGTGTCTCTGTGTCTGCTGGCATAACACACGTAAAAAATACCGTACTTCAGTGTAAAGAAAACATAGCTGAACATTTGAAAACCTGTCTAAAAGTGAAATGAGACTTTCTGAAATAACATAGGAGAACTTCATATTTCAACTCCATATTCCTGACCTCTGGCAGCTGTTTAAAAGCACACGGAAGGAATGAACTCGTGGTGCTGGCGGCTCAGAGGTCTTCAAAAGTAATTTCCAAATAATGGTGTGTATAGCTGCATGTACAAACATACACTCGGGTGTTTGGGGGAATGTTGTGTGGCTGTCCCTCGCTCCCGTCCCGTGGGAGCCTGCACTGCATGCCGCAGCTGCTGGAAGCAGGAGGCAGGGCGGCTCCCGGCTTCTTTCCCTGCCCTGCCAGGGTCCCTGCTGGGGGAGGGAAGGTGTGTGGCTCCATTCACTCCTGAATTGTGCAAGACGAGCGTCAGCATGAGGTCAAAGAAAGAGTCAAGCGCACTGATGCCATATCATGTTTTTACTTCCAAGTGGGTTTTTTTTTTCCCTTCCTCCTTCCTGACCTTGTCTAATTTTTTTTTTTTTCCCTCATCCTGACAGTGCCCCTTTCCTCTTCTGCTATGACAGCATGAAGCAGGGCAAGTGTGGCCTTGGTGGTGTTTTAAAGTGGAGGTTTCCTTTCGCAGGGCAGAGTCAGAGCTGTGGGGCTGCTGCTCCCGGCCGGGCTCCGGGCCGTGCCCGCTGCCCCACGGACAGAGCGCTCTGTCTGTCTGTCTGTCCGCCCGCAGCTCTGGACTGCTGCCAGGCCGTGGCATGTTTTCAAAGCTGTTCCATTGTCCCTTTTCCTTTGATGTGCGAAGCTGAGCAGGAGTGCGAGTGCCTGTTCCTGCAGAAGAGCTCGGGAGATAACAATGTTATCGGAGCGTGAGATGAATATCCATGTAATGCTGTTAATATTCAGATAGCACCGGCTTCCCGGACATCACGGGAGACGGACTGACTTTCGGCCAGGCTCTTCTGCTTGTAACATATAGGCTGGACTAACCTACTGAGAAAAATGGATGTACATGAAATTTCTGACCTTGATTTAGTGTAGTCCTTAGGACAACCAGAACCAACCCAAGCTCAACTGTACATGCTTCTGTATGTAATTAGACAGGTAATTAGAGGAAGTTCCACAAACATACACATCAAACAGATGCGTATCACTGCCCACAGCTAAGCAAAGCGCACACAAGGAGCAGGACTACTTCCCTGCTCTTCCTCATGAACAGGGGAGCTGAGGAAAATGCGGTGGGCTAGAGAAGCCTCAGAAGAGTAAACAGCAATACTGTTGATTTTCTGGTGGGGAGAGGTTATTGCCAAGTTTTTCTCATCAATAGAATTAGGGTGAGGTGTATGGGCACCATGACAGGTGGGAGTAGGACAAGTGCATTAAAATTTTAGGGTAAACTACACAGCCTTCTGCTCTCTGGGTGGATGCAGCCCTTGAGAAAGACATCTTTTAAGCCAATGGGAGGTCAGTGGAATGATCAGAAGATATGTTCAGAGATTGCTGTTCGTGCAAAGAAAATGAAGGTCCAGCACAGTCTGCTGCTGCCTTTACAAACCACCCATGACTGGTGGTGATCTTCAGAGAGGGTATTTTTAAAACTTTTTTAAATTTCTTTTTTTGTACCTAACTAAGGTGGGTCCAATAGCCTGCCTTGTCTATTAATGTTATTTTTCCATTCTGTGTACAATTTGAGAGATAGGCAAACTTATTTTTCTAGATGTTGAATAGGTACCATTGCCTAGATTTTTTTTCTGCAGCTGCAGGGCTAACTGAACCAACAAACACATCCAAGATTTGTATTAGATGGTATAATAGGCTCTTGGTGCCTTTGTAGTTCCCTTGTCCTTTGGTTCTCAGAGCAAGGGAGTGAACTGGGAACCTGAACTACACTTTCCTGTGCAGACAGCAGGTAGTGCTGAGACACTCGAGTCTCTGAAACACCTAATGTACACCTCCAGCATATCATTGTGTTTTGTGTGTGCAATACTTTGGTTAGATTTCTGAGAGGGAAATGAGACATTAGGACTATGCAATCTCTAACAGCCATTATCATTAATAATGCATTAAAAAGCAGGTTTATAGCCCTGAGGCTATCATCTCAATGCATAATCTCAGAAATGTCAAGGTGACTCAGGATGATGTGATGGACCATGGCATCTCTGAACTGCTCTGAAACATGTTGTTCCAAATAGCACACGTGGCAAAATGTGCAGGGTGCTCAGACAAAAAGGCTTTGTTGCCCTCCAAATCATAAACACTCTTCTCCTTGGCAAGGGTACATAGCAGCAATGGTGTGTATTGTCTTTGCCTTCTGAAAATGTGGTCTTGTTTTTATGGTCTGCAGCTAATTTGGCACATGAAAGCTTCTGTCAGCAAATAATAATCTAATTTCTCCCTTTATTGGGATAGAAATACTTTTTGCTCATGTTCTTAGTGGGAGAAGTTAAGTATGGCCCAAAAAATATTTGGGGCAATAAGGACATATTTACCACATTGTTGCAGTCGAGCTGAAAGTTCATACAATTAACAATGTCTCTCTGTGTTAGTTTTTGGCTGTGTCACCATAGGTCTCTCAGATAACATTATTCTTTTGAGGACAGCAGCCCCTTTTCACACAGTGGGTTAGCCAGCACCATGTTTTTGTTTGTAAATTGCATGAGAGGAGATTTGAGCTCTTTCCTGGGGTCAGTGCAAATCAAGGTTGAGCACTGATGCCAAAAACTCACATCTATTCTTTGAGCAGTGGTGGTGTTTTTTGTTTTTTTTAATTATATATTTTGGTGACAGAATTCAAAGTGACAAAAAAAAAATGAAGTTGATGATGTGAAGGGAATTGTAGGAAGAAATTAATTGGAATTATCCATACTATAACAGAAGGTTATCTAAAAGGGTAGTTAATCTGTTTTCATTTTGAGTATATAGTTGCAAATCCTTAGTAAATAGCATTCCTAGTAGGGACCAGGTGGCTGAGCCACTCCTCCCACTCTGTGACCTGATGCTTTCATTTTATTTTTATACAGAGACTTTTAACAATAGACTTTTATTATGTTTAGTGGACTTTTTTTTTTGTTTATAATGGGCTCAGCTTCCTGAGCAGCAGAACATCTACCTCCCTTGATAATTACCCAGGAGTTTCTCTGAGAAAGCTCTTCTCTTAGAAAGCTTTTCTCTTTCAGCACGTTGTTTACTCAATAAATTTGATCTGCCTTTTGCATTCTAAGTGGGTTAGTCCATTTTAGCACCAGTTGTCTTTCTAAATTAAATTAGCCTTTTTGGTATAACAATGCAGGTGCATATTTGTTGAGTTTGGAACAAAACTGAGACGGACCCTTGTCACTTCCAACTTTTTATGCTAGAGGACTAACACCCAAGTTATTCTTGGGTTCTGGTGTGGCTGAGGCTGTGCAGTGGGAAATTTGGCTCTGCCCACGGCATGTTACAGCACAAAGTGACTTTGGGTAGTGTTAATGCGAGTCACAGCTCTGTGGTAAACATCTGTCTGGTTAGTAGCCAAGCTCTCATTAATTTCTAATTTCTATAGAGTCAGGCTTGTAAATCTCTCCTTATTTTCCCTTCCTCCTACAGCATCTGACACAAATGCACATATGAGCACATACCTGCCTATACTTTCTGTTTTAAAGCCAGGTGGCCATGTTAGCTGAGGTAGGGCCATGCCTGAGGCTACAAAGTCATGGTGAAAGGCTTTCTCTGGTATCCTGGCCTTGGTGCTGTCCTAACATGCTCATACAGATGCCTCTTTTCCAAGTATGGCACATGTACTGAAAAAAACTCTCATCTACTTGGCAGAAGCCTGCAGTTTGCAATGCAAACAAATCCCTGTCTGCCATCCAAGTGAGTTATACACCAAGCCTGAATTCCTTTATTCTTCCCAGTTCTTCTCTGTAAAATGGTTCTTTCATCCTTTGGTAAGATGGTTTGGATGAAAGGTGTTTAATCGATGTAAAATGTAACTGTTAGGAATGTAACTCATTGTTTCAAGCTGCTCATGCTGGTGATATACAACCCAGTTCTTTTCCTCTCAGGCATTACTCCAGCAAGGAAGAATAAGTTTTGACTGCTCTTCAAGCAGTCATATCCCAAGCTCATGACACTGCTGCTCTTTTAAAGCCCTAATGAATGACCTTGATTTTACTAATGCTTTTCCTAATCCTGATAAGAAAAGTAACTTTTGCTTCTGACAGTTGACTCTAAATATCTTTGATTAACTAGCAGTAAAACTGAGGCTTTCTCTTTAGTTAGGAGGTTTTCTTAGCAAGAAGCAGAGCTGTTTGTATCTGAAACAATCAGGTTTCTTTTCCTGCTGGCTTTGTCTCATTGAGACTCTGCTCACTGAGTGTGGGGATAGCAACTTGTTCTAGAGGTCATTGATCCATCAGCAGTGTCCTGCTGTAATCAAATTGCTTCTGATGCTCCTTTTAAAAATTTCTTTGTTTTCTTTTTTGGCCAGGAAAGGTTGCTACAAGTGCAATAAGTCCTGTAAGACAGTGTGTTTTGAGGAGTTCTAAGTGTCTATAAAATTTAATTGTCTGGTTTAGTCCATGGCACAGATAGCTCTAGGAGTCAGAAAAGGCATGGATGGTAAAGTCACAGGAGTGGTATGGAGACGTAACATTCTTCTGAAAAAAACCCCCAAATTAACACCCAAACAAAAGAACTTCATATAAAGTCCTTTCTAACTCTTTTTTCTTTTCTCCCTTGGGCCTGTGCTGCTCCTGTCGGAGACCTGTTTGGATTACAAAGTAGCAGTTTGCTCCTGGCAGGTCTTACAAGAGCTTGATGAGAGAGAGGAGTCATTACCTGCTATCTGCCAGCAGCTCCAGGAAGAAAGAAACGCAATTTGGGTCTCCCTGAAGGTGTCAGAATTAAGAGAAATCCAGCCTTCAGGTGCTTATTATGTATAATCATAAAACCAAGGGTTAATGAGGAAAGCCCCTGTGGTATTTCAAATGTTTGAGGGATCTCCTAAGGCTGAGCAAACTAGGATTTGGGCTGGAGACTGAAGTCTTAAGAGGTAGTCCCGTGGGACTTTTGCAACCCTACGTGACTCTCACTTTCACTGGCTCAGCTTGCTCTTTTCTGGGCTGTGACGCAGGTGTTAAAGCAAGAATGGGGAAGTATTAATGCCTGATAAGCAGCATTTTGTAAAGTCACTAAGTAATTGGGTTTGAAGCAGATTACCCTATTCACTGTCTGAATGCTAGCACGTATCCTAGCACACACACCAGCACAAATAGAGTCTTGTATAAACAGTCACGATATTAACTAATTTAGTACACGCTTGTCATAGGGTGTGTATTGTTTTCTCACCAATGCCAAACTGCAAGCTGGCTCTAGCAGCATAGGATGTGTTAAAAAAAAATGGCTGAGGCGAGGGAAAACCTTTAGGTACCAATAATTCACACTGAGGAGTCCATAGGTACTGTAAGGTGTCTTCTGCATCTGGTATGCATCAGATTTTTGAGCATTGGCTTGATAAACCTAGAAATCCTGACTGCATCCTTGAAAGCAGCTGTGTAAGAATAGTCTGTATAAAGGGAAATGGTCCCTTTTGTAGGAATATACTTCAGACAGCTGTGGAGCTCCTACTGAAATAAGGCTCTGTTGTGAATTTCTTTTGCCTCATCAGATAATCTTGTCAGAAAGTCCTCAATTCATTTGCCAAATGACATAAGATAATGCAAACGCTATATAGGCACCCCAGTGATTTCTGCTTTGTCTCTAACTGCTGTTCTAGGAGGGTACATGTCCCATAATGTCTGATTAAATACACAACCTGAGGTCTTGGATATGTCAACAAAAATATAAAGCTGTGGTACACCACAAAAGCATAAGGGAACTAATTTCCTCTTTAAGTACAGTACTGTGAAAAACTGAAGAGTAAAAATTTTTCAGTTTCCTAAAATACAAGTTTCTCTATCACCTAACTTTCTTGAGCAGCTGAAAATCTCTTCACTAATGATATAAGGGCTTTGAAGGTGGAAAATGCTTTGTTTGTTTGTTTTCTCAATGCCAGATGCTTTTCAGCCTCTCCAACCAAAAGTTTCTAACAGTCTAGGATGTGATATTAGGTTTTGTGGGGGTTTTATTTTTTAATAACTATCTTTGATTTCATAATTTGTTTCCTTAGTTTTAATCAGTAACGAGTTAGTCCCGTGTCACTCAATTCTCAGTTGAGATCTGTGTGTTTATAAAAATCAGCATCAAGCTGCAGCATGTATTCCCTTCCAGAAGTACATTGTGCAAGAGAGCTGCAGTCAGTTGTGCTCAGGAAAGCCTGTCTGAGAGCACGTAGCTGGAAGCATGGGCCGTAGACCATGGAGCTGCACGGACCTTAGCAGGGCTCCAGCATCACAGAACAGCAAACCTAGGCAGATGTTCTTTAGCAGTGGGTTTGATGAGTGGTGTTTATGACAAGTAAACTTGTCTAAACTTGTGTTCAAAATCAGTTGAGCTTAGATCCTATGATTGAACACTCCCTTACTGTACTCAGTCTCCTTACTGTCTTCGTGGTAGGAACTCCTTCTAAAATTATTGATGTGAGCAGGGGACTTTGCCTAGCTTTAACAGAGATTGGACTGGATATCCACTCTTATTTTTTGTTGGGATTTTTTGAACAACTTTAGCCTGACAGAGTTTGTGCAGTCAAGACTGTCTCCAAAACTACATCAATTACAACCTACAAAGGATCTTACTGTTATCTCTTAATACTGAATAAAATAAGAACACGCCCAACTTGCAATGATAACAAAATGTGTCAGTGGAAGGTGTAGGCACAGAAAATTAAGTATTTCTCTCTATCTTGGCTCTTTGGTCAAAAATATACTCTGCTCCTGAACCCAGCTCTGCCAGCTATTATTCAGGGCAGTTGTAAAGACAGATTGTCAGACCTATCACTGCTGGGGGGAGATGTGGAAGGTAAAGGGGCAGAGGAAAGACTATGAGCTCAAACTTGACAAAAGTTTTTGAAAGCTGAAAATGTGAAGATTTACTCTATGGATTAGCAGCTGTCAATTTTTCATTAAAACCAGCATCAAGAGACAGCTATTTGCAGTCAATTTTCTATGAGCAGGATTTAGTTTGAGAAGGATGGTTCCTAGTCAGTGTAGCTCTGCTGTTCTGCAGCTGTTATGGTGTTTACTAGGTTACTTATCCTCACAAGTTTGGAGCTGCAGCTAATTATACGGTTGTAAATTCAACATGAACTTCTTGTATACTGCACTAATCCTTATCATACTGTACTATACTTTGAGAGAGCCAAGCAACAAGAGTGTGCTATCCCTCTTTTTTTTTTTTTAATCATTTCAGTAAGTGGGTGAGAAGGATAGGTCAAACTCTGTATTTGTCTCTTGTGGCAGTGTACTCTTCAACAGCAGTGGGTTATAGGTGTTCAGTGATGGGGCAGCTGGCTGACAAGGAGGTTAGAGTATTGCAAAGGAAGTTTTCTATAGACTTATGGATATCATGAAATGACCAAAAGTTTTACGGGAGTGTAGAGTTAGAGGTAAGGGTAGAACCCAAGAAAATGGTGGCTCTATCTCCACACAGTGGGTGTTTCTAAGGAGAGTGATCTGTGCTTTCTTCCCAAACACTGTGCTGTGTGGCCCAATGGCACAGGACAGGGGTGGCAATCAGGAAAAGCATTCCAGATGTGGTCTATTGCCATAAAGCCTTTTTGTTTTGTTAATTGCTTGCAGGCAGAGAGGGGGCTCCAGGCTTCTGTATCAGTGCACAAGTACCTGATCTGCTCTCGTGCCTATTGCCTTAGGGCAGCACTTCTCTCTTTGGGAGAGATGCCTTCAGAAACTGTTAGCTGATGTTTAGTGCTGCTGAATAACGATCAGGTACTTTCTCCTTTCTTCCTATTTTCTTTTGTTTTATTCTGAAATTACCTCCTCTGTGACCCTGAGCCTTTCCACCCCACATACAATGTTATCTGTGTTTGAACTCTGTTCCCAAGGTTTCTTTCTGGTTTTGGTGAGGATTTATTAGGATATATCTATTTGCTTCTCTCCTACGTGTTTTTGAGATGGACAGTAGCCAATGTCAGATACCACAGGGAAAATATAAAGACTCTTCTAATAATTCCTGTAGCTCTGGAAGAAAAAACAAATTGCTTTAATGTAAACCTCTGCTCATGAGTTAATTTTTCATTTGCCCCTGTTGCCTGATTTGCTTTCCTAAGGGCACAGCCTCCCACCTAATGCAGGTGTGAGGCAGGTGTTCCTTATGACTGAAGATGGTCTATTTGGGGCAAGCATGTGTCAGCCAAAGTCCCCACCTGCTTTCAAAGTATGCTCCTCAATGTCAAATTCAAAGGATGGCTTGAAGGTCAGAGAGGATTTTGTGGCTGCTTGTCTTTGGTTACATGTCTGCATCCTTGTTATAGAAACCAGAAAACAAAAATTGAGGGAAGTACAGATAGCTGAATTCTTGACAGATGATATAGATTGAATGTGTTTCTATACATGTAGAGGGAGGCAATTTCATGAAAAGTGCAAAAATGAGTCTAGGAGGCAAGACAGACTTAGTTGTTAATACTGGATAGTTGGTGCTGGTTTTGGCTGGAGTTTATATTCCTCATAGTGGTTAGTAGGGAGCCATATGTATGTAGTAGGTTAGTATGGATTATTGTGTTCATCATTCAGGGATCTTTCAGTTCCTGTTGAGTAGTGCCTACCCTGAGCCAAGGCTGCTTCTGCTTCCATCCCAATGCTGAGCAGCTGGGGGTGCACAAGGATTTGGGAGGGGGCATGGCCAGGACTGCTGACCTCAAATACCCACAGGAGTATCCCAGACCATATGGCATCATGCTTGGCAATAAAATTTGGGGGGAAGGTTGACTGGGGAGCTACTGCTGAGGGACTGGCTGGGTATTGGTGTGTTGGTGCTGAGTGATTGTTTTAATTAGTGTCTCCTTTATTTCTCTGGTTTTATTTTTCTCTTTTTGCTGTTTTCATTTTATTATAATTTGTTATTTTTATTTAATTTCAGTTATTAATCTGTTTTTATGCAAACCCATGAGTTTTCTCACTTTTACCCTTCTAGTTCCCTTTCCTTCATCCCACTGATGGTATTGAGTGAACAGCTGTGGGGTGCTTAGTTGACAGCTGTGGTTCAACCATGGCATAGCTATACCTAATGACTTGACTTTCTCTTGTACTGGAGAGTATTTTATTTAACTGCTCTGGGTTTTACTAGAGAAGGAGTTTGTCTTATCTTTTTTATTCCACCCCCCCACCCCCCCCCTTCTAGTTTTTTTGTGGTGTGGAGACTGTTCCCTTAATTTAGGTTTTTTTTTTTTTCCATGGGTGTCAATGACAGTGTTTGCACTCTCTGAAAGATCAAATTTAGGGGGTATTTTGATGGGCAAAATGAACAAACACACCAATCCAGTTGGTATATAAAATTGTATTGCAGCAAATTTTTTGGCCTTCATTTCAAGTCTGTCTCAAACTGACTGTAGCACAGAAATATGTCCCTTTCCAAACTCATTGATTTCTTTTATTTTGCAGGATCTTGGCATGCATTATTTCACATATGCAAGCGTGCTCCCAGGTGTCTTAATACATATTACATTTTGGTTAAATTTCTATGGAAAGTCAAGGTCTCTAAAGAGAATTTATTATTAGAGCTGAATGGAATTAGAAACTGAGATATAGTGGTGCTACAAGGAGGACAAATTTATACCAAGGGCAGCTCCAAAATGATTTGCATAACTTCGGTTGTTTTCTGCTACCTGGAAACTTCAAGAGGCTGAATATATTCTTACATACTTGCAATTTATAAGGGCTATAGGTATCTCTAATCCACAGTTTTCTTTTCATAGAACTATGTTTTCCATTCCTGAGTCTGGCCTCCTGCTATATTTGTGTAGATAAGTAAGGGGTTTTTTTCTGCAATATCTTCGGGCGTGCCTGAAAAATGTTTTCTTTTGATAAAGAAGTAGTGGGTTGGTTTTTTTTCAGAGTAGCCCTTACCATAGAAACATGTTTTCAATTTAATACTGATAGGAAGCTGTTAGTTTTTAAAAAAGTTACCAAAAACCCTACCTTTTTCTCTTTCGTAGTCACCTCAAGATGGTAATTTGCTATCTCAGGTGAGTAGGACCACAGGGTCAGGATGACAGTACTGCAGGTTTGGAGGTCAGCATGCTCCCTTTGAGAGGCCACTGCTGATAGTGCCAGTCCAGCAGGGTTTTGCTGGAAGTCTTTCCCTGTGTTCCATCCAAACATGGTGCTAGTGATATCCTGGTTGTCAGAAGTGCTGGTGTGACTGAAGAGCTCTGTGTACGACACTTTTGGACAGTACAGCTGTGTGAACTTCTGACGGAGCCCCAGCAGCTCATGCCCTTCCTGCCCTGTGCTGGAGCTGCCTGATGGCACTCTACCTCTTGTAGCCATCCCTGCACCCAGGAGAGAGCTCACTTGCATAATCCTCCTGTCCCTTTCTTACACAGGGAAACAGAAGAGGAGGTGGAGAGGAGTACACAAATGAAAATCCTGACAAGCACACATGAGCAAGGCTGTGCTGAAGCACTGCGATTCAGATTTTGTCTCATCTCACCTGGTCCTTAAAACTGCTCCAGTTGGTGGTTTGGGTCCAGAAAACAATAATTATTGCCATGAGAATCCTTTTGGTGCCCCTGGTTTTGATCTGCTTCTGGCTGCATGGAGCCCGGGCTGCAAACCTCAAAGTAAGGGGCTCCTTCTTTGGAATAGCTCCCAAGCAGCTTTCCAGAGAAAGATCATTTATCCTCAAGGAATTCCCTTTTATAGAAAAAAGCCTTGGTCTGCTGCTGCTGCTTTCCTAAGAATGATTTGAAAACCTTTGATATTTGAAAGCTGAGCTGTTGTGATCAGATAAATCAGATAGCTGGGCAAGAGTGTTCAGTGTTAGGCAATATCCCAGAAAAAACACTTCAGTTCCTTTCACTGTCCCTTTCAGCAGGGCTGTTCATGTAGTCTGTGACTTCAGTTTTGGATAAGGTAACTATGGGAAGTCCTATAAATATTGGGATTACTGCATCAAAATTTGCTTTTTCTAAATGATCTTCAGTGTTTGCTTTTAATTTACCCTGAATGTCCACATTGGCAAACTTATTCCGCCAACTATTTATAAAATATGCATGCAAACAAACAAACCCCTGAGGCTCAAACTGAAAAGTTTTTGCAGATTTCATTGAAGTGTGTTTACTTTTTATTTGCCTTATATTGGTTTATTCCCTTTTGTTAAGGTGCTGAGGCAGTAGCTTGGAGCAATTTTATTTTATTTTTCCCCTGCTTTCTGTTCTGCATCTCAGAAACAGAGGGGAGAATATATAGAAACTGTGGCCAAAGGCATCATTTTTCTTTGCTTTGTGTCCAGAAAAACTGAGTTATGAATTTCATGAAAATGTGGAGTCTGAGCTGCTCTGTGCTTTCTCCCATTCCAAACATTGATATGGGCTCCATGGACTCTGTACCTGGACACACTCTCCAGAGTGCTACCATGAGATACTTGAGTAAGAATTAGTGAATCAAGACCTCAGGAACTCTGTTTCATGGAAAGAATATCAAGACAGGTGTAATGAGAAGACAGTTGTAAACAACCTCACTTCTTAGTCTTGAAGATTGAATAATTCTGTATGTATTAACAAAATAAATTACAAAGCAAATGTGCTCAGGCACTGCATCCAGAGAGACTTCATTTTGCAGCTAATTTATTACTTGTTTTTATGTCAGTTGGCCTGTCAGAAGATCTACTTATCTCCTGTATGAAGCATCGTCATTCTTGCTGGATGCTGTTCTCTGCTAACTGGAATTATGTTTTTTTAGACAAAGAATAAGATCCTGTAAAGCCTGTGAATGAACAACCTAGCACTAGGCAAATACCATTTACCTAGCAAACAAATGTGCCTTTTCAACTGTATGTGATTGGCTTAGGTTAAACTTTTCCCTGATGGTCCATAAGCAGAACATTTCAGAGCTGAAGGTGAAGGGACAGGACCATTTTAAAGCACAGGGTGCTAAGGAAAACCGTCTCTTGTGTGCTGGGCAGGAGGCAGATGCTTGTCCTGCTGAGACATTGGCTGTTTGGGTTTTGTCCTTAAAGCCTCAATTTCTTGAGTCAGGGAATATGTAATTAGCACAACGTTTGTCTTTTGTAATTGTACAGCTGGAAACCCAAGAGCTTTGCACCATTTCAGTGCACCTCCCTAACCTGAATGATGCAGTAAACCTCAAATACAGTCAGAGGGTTGGTGGAGTTTTTTCCCCCACCACATATAGTACCTGGGGCTTAATGGAAAATACAGTATGTCCCTCAACTTGCTGCAAAATCATCAGAGCTGGCATGCTGAGTGTAAACAACCCTGCACAAAGTGCAGCAGGGTGTGCTGGATGGCCTCATGGCAGCACCCTGCTGGGACAGAAGCAGAAGCCCACAGCTCGTACACCATGCTGGAAATGCAACAGAGCCTCATTTCTGAAATGTGGTTTAAGTCTTGTTCTTGCTGGCAGCTGTGTTAAAGCATTTCCTTTTAAACAGAGCAATAGTGTGGCCATATTAGCTTGCTCAGGCATCTGGGTCACTGCTAGAAGTGTCAAGCATGAGGGGACATGAATCTTAAGTCTCCCATAAGACCTACAGGTGAAACTGAGTTTGGTGTGCACACCAAAACTCTTACACTCTTCCTAGGTGAAACTGATGATTAATTCAAAATGTATTAATTCAAAATTCAGGAGTTCAAACTCAGAAGGCCATCAAACTGCTATTCTGTTCTGGGGTATTTTGTTTTCTTTTTGCCTTTATTTGTATTCATTGCTGGCACAGTAAAGGAATGTGAATTCTTTCTTTTGTTTATGCTATGAAGCCTTGCAGGCTTGTTTGCCCAAAGCAGGTTTGCTGATTTCAAGTGAAGCAGCATCATTTAAGTGATAATCTCTTGTTTTCTTCCAGAGAGGTGTAGATGTAAATAAATTAGTCCTGAATTAGTGCTGGCAACCCTCTGTTCAAGTTCAGGCATGCTCCTGGCACTCATGCCTGCATGCCAAAGAGTTCTTGGCTAATACCTATCAACAGAAACCTCACTCAATGCAGGCATCATGAGTTACCAGTTCCTAGACTGGCTAAGATGGAAAGGATAGTCTTTCACCTCTTTTCCCTATTAATTATAGGGCCAGGTACTGAATTATCCAGAGCCCTGTTAGGAGAGGTGGCCGCTCCCCTAGGAATGGAATGCTGTTTGCCCATCATTCTGAAAGCATCCCTTGCCACCTTAGGCTTATGGTTAAAAATAAAACCTTATACATCTAGTGTATTGACGACAGATACATACTAGAGACAGGTGTGGAGAAACAAAGCAATTCTTTCCTATTTCCAAAGGATAAATTTTAGTACCTCTCCCTCTGTATTTTATTGTACTGCAAAATTTTTGAGGGTACTCATGAGAAATATGAATGCATCCTGCTAAAACTTGCCTTTATTGAAGGGGACTTGGCAGTAAAAACGTTGGTTGTCCCCCTTCACATAGGAACTGGATAATTGGAGTGGGTACTTGACATTCTTTACTCCCCTGCTGTAAATTTCTTGATCAATTAATAATTTGTGATGCTTGTTCTAGCATTCTTTGTACCAGGTCACTGACCTCTCCACTCGCTAAGGTTGGAACAGATTGATGCTGTTTGGATCAGAGTAGAGCTGTTCCTGTCATAGTAATGACTTCCCTGATGCTTACTGAACTGAAAACAAACCACAGAATGGATTTTCTGCCTAGCAGGGACACGTTTACAGCAGTGTATAACCCTAGTTAGGCACAGAAGGTGTTTTACCATATAAACCTATAAAAAACAAATGTTTTAGTATTATGATGAGTTTAGGTGATTTGACTCAAATATGAAAAAATCTCCAATGTTAATAAATTTCTGAAACCACAAAGACTGGAAGTTAGGAATCTTGGAAGCAGATAGATTTTTTTCATCTGTGTGGTTTTCTTTCTCATTGCAGAGAAGATTCTAAAAAAATATTAATCACTCTAAAACTTTTAAAATTGCTAGAAACAAAAAAAAAAAAACTAATTAAATTATTAAAGTTTGCCTCTGTAATATATTTAAAGTTCATATTTAATATATGGATGTAGGAGCAAGTGGCTTGCTGTGGTTTTAGAATGGAAAATGTTTGGCATGCTTTTTGCCAGTGGTGGGAAAGATGTGAAATTGAAAAGAAGATGTAGGACATGGAAAACAGAAGAAGGAAGGACTTTTTTGGGAGGCTGACTTCTAACACAGGGAAAGGAGCTGGCACAGAGCTGAAACTCCAAAAGAAATGCACACCAGCTGTGGGTGACAGGCCAGGAGGTCAGTGCAAAGGGAAAACAGCAGGAAAAGGCATGAAATCAACAGGTAACACTGGTTATTCCGGAAAGTTCTGGGAACTCTGCTTGCAGCAACCACACAAAAAGGGAAGGAAAATGTTCTTGGTGACCCTGATATATGTAGTAAGCAATGTGCAAGTTTTGCTGAATAACTTTAGGTATGTTTGATCTTAAGTCCTGTTGGAAGAATAACTTGAAAGGTCTGGTTTGGACAGGACAGAAAATGAATCTTGTAATGAAGAAGTGATTTGGAATGCTATGCACATACAAAGAGGTCCACAGGATGCCTCTCTACACAGGCCAAAGGGTGTGTGTAACTTCAAAGTGTATACAAGAGACAGAAAGGGATTGACTTAGATCCCTTTTCATGCTTACAAATAATGAGCTCAGAATAGAGCTGTTTATCTTCACTATGGGCCTGAACACTTCCCTCCCAAATACAGTTAGTCAAGATAGTATAAACTATTTCTGTTGCTCCTTCCTTGCTGCTTGCAGGACAAACAGTGTTATTGTTGTTGTTTTATGATAAACTGTAGGTATGTGATTAGCTTCATGAAAGAAATCTAAAATAACTCAATTTTTTGTGTGCATGGTCCTTCCCCCACTAAGTTTAACTTTCATATCTGTCTCTGAGAAGAAGCTCCAGTTCCTGGGGCAGCTGCAGTTTCTTTTGGGCCAATGCTAGCATACAGTGGAGCAAAAATGAAATTTACTGATTCATTTTTCACTGTTTCTTTTACTGAACTTGTGAAATAGACACACCTTATTTAAGACAAACTACTTGATGGTTCCATGAGGTTTTTCCACAAAGTTTGCAAAAAGGAGTTGAAATTAATGGTT
Organism: Parus major; assembly: GCF_001522545.3. NCBI lineage: Eukaryota > Metazoa > Chordata > Aves > Passeriformes > Paridae > Parus > Parus major. Next base: position 27,280,478 of record NC_031769.1, read on the forward strand.
CCCGTGTGCACTGAAACTCTTTGCTGATTAATGAGGAGGAGTATGTGGTAGAAAATTACTTCAAATCACAGCAGAAATTTCCCATCCCTTCTTCAGCAACAATGTTGAAAGTAGCCGTAGTTTGCTGACTGTTTTAAAAGATAACCTGATAGCAGAGGCAGGCATATTGTGTTCCTTGAAGAAAAAGGAAGAACAGAAACTTGCTTTGTTCTTTAGATAAGACAGTTCCTATTTTGTCTTTCCTACAAAGTCTGGAGCTGTGTGCTGGGGGGAATGCCAGGGACCAATTAATCTGTGCCTCTGTGTGAGATCAAGTGTACCCAGCCCTCCTTAAAACATGTTCTGCTAGCGTCTGCTCCTGAAAATCTTCAGGAATGATTTTCCAGTGTCCCTAGCTAGTCTTAATTTTGTGTTTCATTCCTTTCTCAGTGCCTTCAGAATTCACCCTAGTATTTAACTTGAGTGCTAGTTATTGGAAATTAAGCTAACATTCTTGTTTTCCTGTTCCTAGTGGCTGTGAAAAATAATTGCTTTCTGTCTTATTTTATTTGGAAACTGATATTTTATCTGCCTCTGGCATGATACTTATTTTTTTTTTTTCAAATCAAGTATGGCAGTTGTTTGGTGGTTTTTACTGCTTTTGTTTACCTCTGAATTTTCTATATGAAGTTTTGCTGCATAAGAAATGGGATCTTACAGATTAGGTCAACTTTGCCGAGGTTGAATTAGAGTTGTAAACTGAAGTAATACACTTGTTATAGTATACTTACAGCTTCCATTTTTTTTTTTGATTTTCATTCTAGATATACAAATGCTATTTAATTTCATTCTGTCCTTTCCACAGCCCTCTTGCATACTCTCACTTGGTTTTCCTATGCTCCTCCCAAGGGTGAATTTTACTGTAGTGTTCCTCTGATTTAACATGAACAGCTGCTCCATCAAGAAGGCAGAGGGAGAGCTTGCTAAATGGAAACTAAACTATTTAGCAGCCTTTGGACTCCTGCATAAGTGTAAACAAAAAAGTACAGCAGACTTTTCTGTAGGATTCAGGAGGGGCTCAGAGGTGTGAACACCAATCGGACCATTATTATCATCTTTAAAATTTCACCCTGCATTTCCTACAGGCATCTTGGTTCTCATGGCTGAGATAGGGCAGGAATATTTAACCTAATGCCAGATGCCTTTTTCTAAAGGTTTCAAATTATTGATGATACCATATTCACTGTCTAGAGTTCTTGATTAAATATGACTGTGGAATAACTGTGCAAATGTTATTTCTAGTTTGGAATCCCCCCCATCAGTCCTTGCCTTTGTTCAGCTATTTTGCACTCCCTTCCAATCCAATGTCCTGTCCTCCTTATTAGCATTTGGCAGCAAACATTTGCTTTTTCCCACCACACATATTTATTAAATCACCCAAAAAGCCAGTAAATCCCTCACCATAGCTGTGGTCAAGGTTTATAATAACATTTGTAAATGATACACCTCAAGATGTTCCAAGGCGATGTCTGTCCTACGGAAAGAAAATTGACTGAAAGAATGATCTTTTAAGTCTCTCTCCAAAACGGGATCCCTTGCTGGTTTAACCTCTATCCCTGTAGCTGTGAACAGTAGCTGTAGCAAGAGCAGAACAATTTAAAAATTTTGGTTGTACTCCTGAATGTTGAACAGAAAGAATGTTTCACTTACACTGTGTGAGTGGAACAGCCAGTTTCTCTCCCAAGGAGAATAAGTACAAAGCTGAACTGAAATTAGTCATTGTTTGTTGCATTTGCATTCAGCAGGAGTGCTGTGCATGGAGGGCCTGTGTTGCTGAATCACTGACTGTGGTTTGCTTTCCTACAATAGTGAGAGGTGATGGGTATGAATAATGCTAAGTCTAAATGTGTATAATTCTTATGCTGTCTTTATTCTCATGGATATGTGGGACCTTGACATGTCAACAGCAATTCCTCTCTTCTCTGCTTTATTCCCAGCAGTCATTTATAAGGCTATTTGCATGTGAATCCCTATGGACACCTCTGGCAACACTGGGGCTGACCTACTAAAAGTAGATCTCCTAGGCTTTCAATCATCTTGCCGCACATAATAGCTGTATAATCCTGCCTGACTGCAAGAAAATGACTGTACACTGAAGGAAAGGGCAGATCAAGGTTCTTACTCTAACTGCTCAGGTAACCCATGCTGGTGGTGAGCAACAGATCACACAGAAGCTGTGAAGATCAACTTCCTGACCTGCTGATACCATCCACCAAATTGCTCAAGGTATTGCCTGCACTCATTAAGTTAAGAAAGGGTCCATATTTCCCTATCTATTCCCTCAGGGACTCCTCTGCATAACCCTGGTTTTGAACTTGTATCTCTGCTGACACAGCTGCTTAATGAGGTCCATTCTTCCCTTTAGGGGGGATGAGTTATTAGGTCTTGTACATTAGATAACATCACCTGACAGCTAAGTCAAAGTGTGGCTGCAGAAGCCTTGTCTGAGGGTTGGTTGGTAGCACAGCATGTTGCAGCAGGGAAGGTGCAGGCTTCAGGAGAGTACCATCAGAAAATGTCATGCTAAACACTGTTGAGGATTTGGATTTGGAGCTCTTATTTCTGCAAAAATGGAGTTTCACCCAGAATCTTTTTAAGTGTTTCACCACAGATAGCAAGGAGAAAGCAGAATTGTGGCATTTGTAAAGCTGTTTTCACGTAGAGAAGGGTGCTGTGAGTGCAGCTGTTGCTGGCAACAAGAACAGCTTGGAATTAGGTTAGGCAAAGTGGCATTCACATAAGGAATGTGAGGGGGGAAAGACTTGTGAAAAGCAATTGTAGGAAATGCTGTTTGGAAAAGCGTCTCCAGATTCATTAACATGCAACATAATTAATGCTCTGCCTGTTGCTGAAGCACTTGTGGTTATATAATAAATAGAGGCTTAATGGGACAATATGTAGTGCTCTCTCAGCAGAATAATTCCATATCATGGAGCAAAGAGGCTATCTGTGAGCTGATAATTTTACATACCGCCCTTATCAAACTTTCTAGGAATTGCAAGATGCAACACAGTGCATAGAGTAAGAAGTTAGGAGCAGTATTTTTTTCACTTTTAATTACAGGGTTAATGAGTTCTTGGAGGTTTTAGTGTGTGCAATGCACTCCTGGTCATTTTCCAGGAGTGCAGTGGAAGTCAACAAAGCTCGTTTTTCAAAGCGTTCAGAGTTTCATGATCATGAAAGACAATGGGAGGACGCTCCTGAACATTGTTGTCTGGGTACTAAGGATAGTGGAATGAATAGATAAAGAGAGGGGATAAAATGATAAATTTTACTTTTTCTAGAAGCATTTATTCTGGGTCTCCTCATGGAGGAGTCCTTACAGTTACTTACTTACAAGAACTGTGGGGTGAAAAAAATCAAATACATAAACTTTGAGGTTATGGAACTGCTATCTCTACACCACCTGATAGTAAGTTTTTCTGTGTTCTGGGTGTTGACCACTTCTGACCCCCACTTTTCTGATAGGATTTCTAGAGACTTTTTTTCACGACAATTATGGCCAGACCTATCTATGGATATAATTGGGGATTTGATTTTTCTCTTCTCCTAGCTTACCTATGCAAAAAAAATTTGAGGGAATTTTAACTCTATTAGGAACAAAACTGACTTTTTCTAGAGTTCTTATGCTGGTTGTAGAGAAGCATTTTGCTTCTGTGACTTGGGAGATGTTTGATAAATTCCTTATTCATGTCAGTTTAGGCTCTGAAAGCAAGAGCTTAACTGATGTCTTTCAGCATGGCAAACCTTGTAATTTTCTTGTAAAATAATATTCTTTTCCTGAAACCACTTCCTCATTATTGTTGAGTGTGTTTCCTGTGGGGTTTTTTTTCATCATCTCTGGGATGTGAGGCTAGCTGTTCTACTCTTCTAAAAGTAGGACCTCTGAAAAAAAAAGTGAAAGAATTGGAATATATTAAATTAGTAATCAAGTTGGTGATTTTTAAGCTTTTTTTTCTTTATAGTAAATTACTACACACACGTGTAAGGGTTTTTTGCTATGGTTTAAATAAATAATTTGGACTGCTGATTTTTTTTTGTTTTCCCTTCTCTGGGCATGGCTTGGGAAAATAGAGATTATTGTCTTAAGGATGCTTCAACTTTCGCATGCAAATATTCTCATTTCCTTGAAAGATTATAACAACCTGTGAAAGTCATAGTCCTGTTTAAGTCTTTGCAGAAGCATGGTTATTGTTTCTGTTCTTGGAATCCTTGGAGGGTACAAGTTCCACATTCTCCTTGAACAAATTCTACCAAAGCTGTTCTGTTCTTGCAGGTAGATGTCAAATCTTTTGTTGTTTGCAGTGGTGCAAGTCACTCTTGCTGTTCACATCAGAAATAACAAACAGACTGCAATAACCACTGCATTTCAAGACCACCACAGTTTTTCAAGCTCAGCAATTCTGTTCTGTGCTTCCAGCTCTCAGCCCCACAGAGTTTTTGAAAATTAAGTAATTGAGTGCCTGTCAGGCTACATGTGCTGTATCCTGCTTGGGACAGGAAGGCGTACTGGGTGTTAGCTTGTGTCAATTATCAGCCCTTTCCCTGAAAGAAAAACTTCATGTCTCAAATTCACATGTGCATTTTGTTTGTATGCTTTGAAAGAATTTTTTTTAGCCAACAGGGATCAGTGAATTTTATAACTATTAATTCTAGAAGTAGCTGATAAAAATCAGAATGAATTTACAATGCATTCCAGCAACCAAGACTCAGTCCCTTGATATCTTATTGAAGTTCTTCTCAGGACTTAGATTTATGGATAAAAATAATGGGAGAGTAGATGAATTCTCCATAATTTCTATATTGTAAAATTTGTAGTAAAAACACCAAAATAGATGAAGAGAGAATAAGCAATGAATGGTAAAACCTGATATTCTTTAACAGTCAGCATATCATCTTCCTTATGGTCATCTTTAAAGAAGAAAATATTGTTCTAATAATACTGGAAATGTGTATATATAATACTGGAAACACCTTACTGTTGTTTGTCTTGTTCAAGGATGATATTGAAAGAGAACAAGTAAAAGAAGAGGTTTTCTGTTTTGTGCATATTCTACTACTTACCACATAATGCCAATTTTCAAGACAATGCCTGGATGGCATAAAAAGACAATTTTGAATTGTCTTCTAATTTTCTAATTATCCTTCTAATGAAGGACCTTTATGGTTTCTTTATGCTTTCTGCTTTCAGAATGTTCTTTCCTGAACTTTAACAAAACAAGGTAAAACCTAATGTTGGTTTGTTGTTTTTTTTCTTTTTTTTTTTTAAACTTCCCTTTGGGGAAAAAGGGTTTTTATAATATCAAAGACTTCCACAAAAAAAAACCTGCTGGTTCAGTCACAAAGTCCAGAAGAACTAAACTGAGTGTTAAGCATTTTGTAGGCTGTATGGCAGTACCTGGCATCTTTTTTTACAGAGGATTTTAGTTCCTCTGTAAAAGGTTGTATGGTAGAAGTGATGCATTCATTTTACAGTCCAAGGCCAAATGTATGTTTTTGCAAATATGGTATAAATATGCAGGTGTTTTTTATTACCTAACTTATCAAAATCTACCTAAATTACTGAATCAAGTGGATTCTACTCAAAGCCTTTCAGGCTTTGCATTTCTCTGGTGAATAACCAGTTTTCTTTCACTGGAAAAACCTGGTTTGTGCAAGGATCCTCTTGGGACTGTGTGTTTTCTCTCAGAAGAGCTGGATCTCACTGCTGCAAGAGACTCAGGAGACAGTGCAATGCAGGATTTCTTCTGGGAGAAAGTACAGCCTTCCTTTGTGATTGGAGGAAATTATTCCTATTTCTAAGTTATTTTACATGCTGTGATGAAGGATAAATGCATTAGTATGTATACTCTATGCTAGACTAAAGAGAGAGAATAGTGTCAACAACCAGGCTGTGCTTTCTGAAAGTCCAATAAAAAAGCCTTCTCAACCTTTAAAACAAATTAAAACATTAAAGGCTGTGTGTCAGAACTCTTGGAATGCTTTTATTCCTCTGGAAAATCTACCTTTGCCAGTAAATGTCCTAAGAGTGATCTGACTATTTCTCTTTGAGAACTACTTGTTTCTCTTTGTTACTGAGCCTCTTAAGTTCTTCTTCATTTTTACGGAATATTATGTCCTTTAAAGTGACAGTAATTTACAGAAATATTTAAACCATTACTCTCTTTCTCAATGAAATGTCATTTACACAGAACCTTCTTGAACAAGTGTCAAAAAATATGTATTTTTTCCTTTTACCTGTAACTTTGAGCACTCTCTGATCTTTTCAACCTTTTCTTCACAACCATTAAGTCATAAACCTACAACTAATTATTTTCAAAGCAAACTAAATGCAAGTTGAAGTGTTCTTGTAGATAGTCTTAAAATAAAATTTTACTCCCCTGCAAACTCAGGTTATAGGATTTACAATAACATGTTAGAAAGAAGACATTTAATGGTGATTTTAAGGTGTCATCATGAGTTGGCATAAGTTGCCTAAAGAATTCCTCCAATAGATTCCCATAATAAATATGCTGCAGTACAATAGATAAACCCAATTTATTTTAAGATAATGCTTGTTCTATCTATATGGGCACACATTGATGACCTAGTCCTATATTTTAAATTAGGGGTAGCATTGTTTTTTACATTTAATATCTTTTCCTAAATATTGCTGGCAGTAGTCTTTCAGCTTCTCTTGTATGGTTCCCTTCCAGACCTCTGGTGCCTTGTGCAGATGAATAACAGAATAGCAGACTGTGGCTGTGTCCTGAAGGACTGTTTTCTCTTGGTATTGCTTTGGAACTGTGTTGAAGTTGGGCTCTTTTTGAAGAGCAGCCTCTGAAAGGGAAATGCATAACGATTGGTTAGCATATGTTTCCTGTGATGAATCGTCTGAGAAGGTGGTGAACTGTAGTCAAAAGCTTGATGCCACAGGACCGTGCTGTGCTGGATTTGGGTGGGGTAATTTTCTTCTCAGTGGCTAGGAGAGGGCAATGTTTTGGATTTGTGTTGAACCCAGGGTTGAGAATATACAGTTTGGTTTTGTTATTGAGGAGCAAGGCTTACACAGAGCCAGGGCCTCCTCTGCTTTTTCTACTGCCAGGCTAGCAAGGATGTCGGGGGTGCACGAGAGGCTGGGAGGAGGCACAGCCAGGACAGGTGACCCAAACTGACCAAAGGATATTCCAAGCCATACAATATCATGCTCGGTGAGGGGAAGAAGCAGAGGGGGGGATGTTTGAAATTATGGAGTTTGTCTTCCCTGTTGCATATGATTTGGCCCTGCTTTCCTGGAGGTGGCTGATCACCTGCCTGCCCATGGAAAGCAGCGAGTTAATTCCTTGTTTTGCACTACTTATGTGTTGTGCTTTTTATTTCCCTATTAAAGTACCTTTATCTCAACCCATGATTTCTCCATCTTTTACTTTTCCAATTGTCTGCCCTTTTTTCTTTTTTGGGGAGTGAATGAGTGGCTGCTTGGGTTTCAGTGGCTAGCTGAGGTTAAACCATGGCATGTTTATAGGTAAAAGTAAATAACTCATCCAGTCCTCAGAAGGAGAATAAGTAGGAGAAGGATCTACCATTGTTGTTGAAAACTTTTTTTTAAAAGACTATGATTCTAATAATTCAAAGAAAAAAACAGCTGCTGCTTCTCCTGAGTATCCTCGGCATCTAAAGCCTGACTTGAGCTTTGCATGTCCTTTCCCAAGCATGCTGGAGGAAAAGAGTGTTTGTTTTGAAATATAACAAAAATCTCTTTTTGTTATACTATAAGAAGAGCTTTTATTCAACTTCAGCTACTCGAGGTTATGTGCCATTTTTATCCACTTAATCCAGTATCATCTCATCAGTCTCCTGATGCAGAGAAATTGCAGATCAGGTTAAGTCTCTTTCTTCCTTGGTGTTCAAACATCTAGTTGATGTGGAATAATTTTAAAATTGTTTTATGAAAGAAAAGTGGAGAGCAAATAAATGCAATACAATGACATCTATTATCCTAGAGGTGTAGTGTGTGTGTGCACTTCCCCTCTCCTCTCGCAGTGCAATGTGGAAGTATGTCTGGAAACCGCAGCTGTGGGACACAAAACTACCCCAACAACTTGGGGTAATAGAAACTGGTTCTTCTCTGTCAAAGGAACAAAAGCAGGGGAAAGTCTGGTAAAGCAAACATCTTGGATTGTGGCAGCAGAACTTGAAAGACTGGACCTGCCTAATGACAGTCTGCAAGTCCTTTCTGAATGAATTTATACAAAGTGCTAATGAAGACAAACAGTCTATTTAGGCGTGCTGGAAGGCTCCCATTCAGCCAGCAGCTGGCATGAATGTTGTCAGTCAGAAGACACAAGCAGATGACAAATAACTGAATATGTGGAGAAAATGAGATGACAATGAGCTGATTTCTCATTAACACTTCTTTTCTTCTTTACATATTATAAACATATTATTCAGGGTTGGTTGTAATGGCCTCCTAAATGCCAATAAGTCATGCTGAAGCAGTGTGCAGATGGGAGGCTGCTGCTGGAGCTCTCCACTGGAGCTGCTGGGCACTTTGCAGCCCAAGGTATTCAAGACTCTCTGTGCTCCCAAAATAACTTCTGTGGAGTACAAGAAAAGCAAGTCCTAGGTAAGCAGGGTCACTGGGAAGTACTCAGGATCTTTTCTTGCTCTGATTACAAAAGAAGCACAATTTTTATGAAAATTAGGGGGAGGTTTACTCTCAAGAGCAGAGCTAGCAGAATACTTCCAAGAGCATTATCAAAGTATTCTATATTTTTTCTTCAGTCTTCACATACTTTTGCATGCTCTTTTTCTTAGAATAATGGAAACCATCAAATAACTGAGAATTAAAAGCAATTAAACTGTTGAGGAATTGCCTGGAGAGGCCTTCTGCTGTATACCAGCAGTATAAGTGTCCCTGGCCTGCAGTGCTTTGGATTCAGCCTGACATCCAGTGAGACAAACAGGACTATTGGGCACAATACTTAATTATACCTTCTAGAAAATGGAGATTTGATATTTGATTCCAATATCCTGCCTTTCTTCTTCCTCTTGACCCTCATATCTGTCAGACCTTTCTTGCACAGTCACAGTTCCTTTTACAGTTCAGTCCTTGATCTAAATTCAGGAGGAACCAAGCAGATAAGTCCCCCACTGATATGCTGAGCTGCTTGTGGCTTTCCTAACTTCTTCAATTAAGGCAAGAGATTGCATTGGTCTACACTTGCCCATGATATCCATATCTGATGTTCATTGAAAGTTTAAATCCTAAAGCAGAACACAAGATTTTCTGCTTTCTAAACTCAAGTGGTCAGCTGAATATGTGGCATTTTTTCCAGTATTTACAGGTCAAGTGTTTATTTTGTATTTGGGACTTCTTTTTGTTTGGTTCTTTTGCTCCTCCTTTATCCCTCAAGTCACTGGACAACTACTCTCAAAATGTTTTCTTTATTATGTGGTAGGTTCTCCAGTTTAACAGGACTGAGATGTGGGTGTATTTCTGTTCACATGCATAGATACATCCCTACACGGTCAAAATGTTTCTTACGCCTCCCTGCAGAAAGGATTGCAGTGGTCAGCAGATAGATCCAGTCCTTCCACATGCTTCAAATCTACCACAACTGACTCAAATTATTAGCTGTCCAGGATTCAGAGTAACATTTTATCTCCTTTCTGTTTCTGTGTAGTCCTCAGTAGTCTGAAGTACCTACAGGTATTTGAAGATCCCTCTTGGTGCTTATTTACTCTTTTGAAATCATGTTGAAAATATAGCCCTTAGCCATTTTACATCTATGAAGGATGATGATACTTCCATTAATGAAGGAATTTCTCACAGTTGGGGGCACCTGGTCTGCCCCAGCAATACCCAGCATGAGGTTAAAAACGAACAAACCAACCAAAAGATCAATTTACTTGGCCTCCTTTCAGTGCACTCCTCTGCTCTTGAGTGTTGAGTCTCTTTCCCCATGTGGTGGGAGGCACCTGCCCTTGGCTGCATAGTCATGTTTTGGAGGTGCTTATATTTTTTCAGTTCTGAGAAGTTCAAATTTTACAGTGCACTTAGAGATGATGTAACTTGAGACTGCTGACAAAAGGGTCCTTTTGTGTGTCTCCTTCCCCCTCTCCATAGGAGCACTGAGCTGGGTCTTGAGGGTTCAGGCTTCAAAAGAGCGCTTTTTTCTGCCCCTCTCTGCACTCATTGCTGCTTATAATATTCCCATATGCCTGCACAGAGGCTATCAACAGGAGAGGGGGACTCAGGCAGGCACACTTATTTGCAGTACATCATCAGCAGGTTCCTCTGCCAGGCTCCTCTTCCATTTGGATGGGTGCTGGTGTGGCCAGACCTAGTCTTTGAAACTTTCTCTTTTTCAGGTTGAGTTTTTGATGTGTTGTGGTCTTATGAATACCCTGAATGACCAGTGATAAAAAAAGCAAAAATAACAAATAAAGAGAAAAAAACTCCCCAAAATCCTTAGACATGTGTTTTCCTCCTAAAAACCCCTAGTGTTCCTGAGAGATGCTAAGTGGTGCTCTATTATATGCTGGATTATGTGGGGATTTAGATCTCTGCATATTTAAGCAGTATCTGTATCCATGAACACACATTAAACCTGCCCCTTTTTCCTCTGTGTCAAAATACATTGTGACAGTTCGTGAAAATAACATCTGCCAACAAGAAGTGCACCAGGCAGTGAAGTGAGCCTGTAGGCACTGAACTGGGCCTGCTCCAGTCTTTTACAGGATGGCATGCTTTTTTGTACAGTGAATGCATAAGATATCTTCATAATAAGTAATGGCTGTTGCAGTGTTACCTTTTTTAATGTTTTTTGGGGTTGGTTCTGTGTAATTTGTAACAAAGCAGATGCAGGTCTTCACTGTCTGTGGTGTTAAAACACCTCCCTTTGCCTTCACAACTTTGTATTCATCATAAAAACAGTCTAATTATTGTTCAAAATTTTTGTACCTTTAAATCCAAGACATATTTGCACCACAAAAAAAAAAGCTTAAAGTAATATCCTATCCTCAGATACTTCAACCCCAAACCTACAAAGACTGTAGTTAATTTTATTTCTCTTTCAGCGATGTTTCTCATTGATTTTAGTGTTGCACTCTGAATAGCAATTACATGGTTTAATAAGTATATTGAAATTATATTAATCAAGAAAATAAGCAAATGGCAGAAATAATGACTGAAGAGGGATTAAGATAGAGGAGTTAATATATGTTAAATTAAATGCATATAGGGTTAAACTCCTGCCTAGGATGAGCTTTTTTTGCTTCCTGTTTTTGCCATCAACTGCCTGTGTACCCACAAAAGAGAAACAAAGCAAAATAAAGCAAAATAAATGTAAAATGGACTTATATTTTTTTTTGGGGGGGGTTAGGTTTTTATCTGATTGCAAGCTCTTCAGCTAGACTATCTTACTCTTGATGTGTATGCCAGAGAGTACGTCCTGGGGTCCTAATTTGGTTACATACTCAAAATAGTACAGTAATAGTGTTTAATGATGATCATGATGGGGAGATACAAGCTTAGCACCACACACAGCAGATAAATTTTGGGAATGCTGTTGCTTTCATGATAAGGGCAATATTGATGGCATTCCATCATTCTGGCTATCCATAGCCACTTTTTGTTTCTCATTTTATTTAGAGGCATGCTTTTTCTAATAATTTTTTCTTTTTTTCCCAAAGGAAAAATGGTTATGCAGTCCCAGAAAATTACACTAAAGGGAAATTAGCTGGAGCTGGTCTCATCTATAACATGCCTACAGCATCATGAATTCTGTGGGCTGTGCCAGTGTGTGGTTGGGACTATCAGGAATTTCCCAGGTTAGACTTGTAATTTGCAAGAAGTTTGAGTGATGATCCTGTAGATTTAAATATCTCTAGGGTACAAGGATTGGAATGGTATAAAATTATTGCTATGAATGTGAGGAAAAAAGCATACATGAAACAAAGAAAAGCTATGGTAAGTGGCTGATTTTGGTGGTAAAAGAAGAGACAAACTGGCATGTAAGCCTTTTGTTGGAAATAAAACAGAAGCAGCAAACTTGAAGTTTTAAGATATAAACTCACTATAGCCTGTCAACAGGAATAGTGCCATGAGGAATTTAAAAAAAAGAAATCTTCTGTTGTGAGAACTCTGTCTGCAGTGCATGTGATGTGATAAAGGGTTGTCTTTTCTCTGTGTGGTCCCATTTGATTACAATGCTAGGAGAGCCTGGCTGCGTTCCATATATAATTAATTGCAGCTTTGGTTTTAGATTGCAGCGGGGCCAGGCTGCCTCTGCCCCTTGTGCTTGTTCACATCCTTAGATATCTTTCCACCGTGCCAGCTGGTGAATGAATGGAGCCTTTCACAGCAAGTCTAACAGGCATGAATGGTTGAGTCATTGTCCTTGCTGGCTCTCTAGTTAATCTAGTGACAAACAAGGTTGGAGCTGCTGCAGTTGACATTCTCTTTATTGCCTGTGTTTTCAGCGTAAACACTGTGTGTAAAGGGATTTATTTCATCTTTTTGCCAACTCCTTTCTGTTTCTTGCTGGTTTTGGAAGGAATAGATTCTTCATGAAGTAGCTGTAAAATCATTACGTGCTAGGTTCATTTGTTTACTCCTGGTTTCCAGTGAAGCAGACAGTTGAATGCCTTAGGTTCCAAGTTGTACAATTATTTTTTATTTCTTCTGAGGTTCAATTCTTTCTGCTTTGTATGTGAAGTTACACCAAGCTATTGCTTTAGTTCTTGCCTGGTTGTAGGAATGTGTTTCTGAACGCTTATTTTTTTTTTGCAGTATACAAGCTTAAATAAAACTTTAAAAGTAGGTTTATTTTCTTACAAATAAATGTTATAGATGTGAAAAAAGATTATTTTTTAATAGCCTTTTTGATAGATGCAAAAAGCAGAGAATGTGATCTAAGAAATTTTGCACTAGAAAATGTCCTTTCTATGAGTATTTTAAGCTAATTTTAAAAAAAACCATTTTCTTTCATGAAATACTTCTGATACTCCTCTTGTTATATACTAAAAGTTAAACAAACTTTAGGATAGCATAAATAGTAATAAAAATACTATTTTTATAGTAATAAGAAGACGTGTCAGAAATGCAAATAAGTTCCATGTCGTGTTTGAAAACTATGTGTGTTTTCATAAATTGTTTTTCTTGACCATGGTATCTAAAAAACGGGGCTTTTTTAAGTCAAGAAGGAAAGGGAATTCATGCCAATTTCTCATTTTCCTATTCGCTAGATCTGTCAAAATCGAAGAAGGGAAAGTGAGTCAAAAGGGCAAAACCAACATCCAGCAAAACTGTTTGCTTGTCATTCATGGAGCCAGGAAACAAAAATGCAGTTCTGGCAGTTGCTTTTCTTCTATAATGAATTGTGTGTAACACAAAACCAACCAAACAGAAAAAAGAAACCAAACCAAAAAACAAAGAAAACAACTCAATGACCTTTTTCTAGCTGTCCTAGAGGAGAAAACTGTTTTTGCAATGAGAAGTGTTGTCTCAGTAGTGATGTCCTTCTGTGTACCCTGGGTGTGATGCAGACATGCAGGGAGTGCCCTTGGCACTGTCAGGGGCCTTTAATGTGCCTGGGTTCATCAGTACCACCATTGCTGGGGGTGGTTTTGTGCTCTGCTCTCCCTTATCCTGGAGAAGACAGGAGGGTGGGAAGTATCCTGAGCAACAGCACGGGAGTGTCTGGGCTGCCAGGGAGAAGCAGGATGTGTTCCAGAGCCTCTTGGACACAGGAGCCACGCTCTGTGTCTGTCTGTGCTTTACGAGATTATCTTCAATTGTAGTTCTTGTACGCTTGCTTCCTTGTTCTAACAATACCCTTCCAACTTTCTGGAACCTCCCTGGGCCTCTACCTATCTGTGCAGTTATAAATGAGCAATATGTGTGTGTCACAGTCCTTAACAGGTCTGATATTGATACACACACACACATACTGCTAGTTGAAGGGTTTGTCTGGAGCAGGTGCTGTCAGAATGTTATTATAGGGGAACCGGGAGCAGAACTCTCATTAATGCTAAAGGAGAAGTTTTCCTAATTCCCTGCTAACCATACTGAAAACTTCCCCCAAGAGACACAGTTTAATAGTCATAATTTAATTTGCATTAGTCCTCTTTGCCTAATTAAAAATGTATATAAAAAAGCAAAAGGCACAGAGAAAAGAGCTCTTAAACTCTTCAGTATTTGGGGCTTTCTATGATGTTTCACCAATGCAGTAAGAGGAAGAAGAAAACAGCCCATGCTGACTTATCTGAACATTAATTTGAACATTAATCCTTCCTTTAAGAGATATATTTGAAATGTGGTGTTCCAGAGTAAAATGGGGGTGGGGTGCAAGGGGGCATGGGAAGGATTCATTCCTTTCTTCATTCTGTGGGGGAGCTTCGTCAAGAGCTGCACATGTGATGTAGCCTGTGTTTTTCAGTCTTGCTGCACACCACTGATATTAGACTGTCTGTTCCAGGAGTTTGTGACTAAAGGTCACAAGCTAAATATTTCATTCTGTATTGGGAAAGTACAGTTTGAAACCTGACTAAAAGAAAAATCTGAAATCCAAAGTTGAATTATACTCATAGAGGTTGCTAAAATCTCAGTGTATGAAAGAAACAGCTTTTCTTTTTAAATTCTACCTTTTATGAAATAAATAGCTACTTGAGTAGGCATTATGTTCTGCACAGGAGTTTCCTGCAGAGGGTTTAGTGTGGATTTATTAGCATTAAGGAATACCTTGGAAGGATTAGGATAAGGCTCTTAGCAAATTTAGTCTCTAGAGGACATTCTTGATGACATGTGACTGGCTTCTGACTCTTGACCTTCCCCTTTGAAGTGTTAGCATCTGGATAGTTATCACAAGATTCCATAGAATATAAAAAAATTAAAATATTCCCTCCAATTAAGATTTTGTTAACATGTAAATGAAATATGACCTACATATAAGCCCTTCTTAGTGGTGATACTTCCTGATGACAAAAAAATAGTGCTTTCAAACCTTGTATTTTGATCTAAAGAATAACCTAAATTGAAAGATTATTAATTAAAAAAAAAAATTACAGTGAAAGAAGAAAGGAACAGAGTTCTGTATTTGACTATTCCCAGTCCTGATTTCCCTATGTTACCCATCACCCTTTGATTCACACTAAGGAGGAGATCTAAAAAATGGTTGCCTTGCATTCATGCTGCAAGGCATCTCTTTTTCTTCACTATCAGCACTGATGCATCTCCACTAGTGCAAGCACAATCCACTCTGAGGCACTTTGCTGTCACCTTTGTGGAGATGAGCCAAAAATGTTTACATGAGGCTTAGAATGAAAGTCTAGCAGGCACCTGACATGCTCCCACTTGTTCCACTCAGAGATGTTCCTGAGGTAGCAGCAGCTGGCGTCTTTTCAGGAGGAAAAAAAATACTGGTCACACCCCAACTACCCTTAGAAATCGACCTTTAGAAGTAAATACGGAGAAATTCTGCATTTCCTATTCCTATGTTGTTTTAAACAGAACTAGTAAGTTTTTGCAGGACTTTGATTTTTGTTTTCTTTTTTTCCCACTGAAAACAGTCACGTTTGTTCCGCCTAAAGAGAAGATTTATATGAAATCCCCTTTCAAATGTCCCTGATCTCTGTTTATATTTCCAAATCTTTCTTCCTTCCCAGCAGAGTGAGTTTGAGGGAGGAGCAGAATCACTATGGCAGCAGGCTGCTTCCCAGACGTGTCAGAGAAACCTGCCAAGTTTCTTGGGTTCACTGTGAGTGCTGCTGGGATTCGCTTTTGTGCTCCTCACGTAATCAGTTGAAAATAGCAGTGTTTGAATGAGGATTTCATACTCCTTTACTCTGTCCCTGGCAGGGCCACTTGTGTTTCCTCATCCATGTCAGTCTCATGCTTGTTCCTGGGAGGATGGAAAGGAAACAGTGGGGCAAAAGCCTCCTTAATTTGCTTCTGAAGACAAAGGTCTCATCATGCCTCTTGTACTGGAGCACTGGTACAAATCAAAACAGCAGCCCCCTGAGAGTGTTCAAATGGGATTTTCTGGAACTGTGTCTCATTAGTTTTCTCATTGGAAGGTCAGAAGGGCTCAAGGAAATAAGTAGCAGTGGATCAGAACTGTCGACACAGCAAGACCCAGCTGTTTTTTAAAATTGTGCCAGTGGTCAGCACTCCCAGCAGAGCAGCTGTTGCTGTTCAGCCAGCCCATCCTCATGGGAGCAGAGAAACTCTCAGAGATAGATGCTCCTTGTGAAGGTTGTGTTACTGCCATCAGGAAAACATTTCCATGGTTTAGGCACGATTTGCTTACTTCAATCTGTCAGACATATTTCCAAGCTTTGTTTTTGGGTCATTCTTTCAAATTGCAGCTGAGAGATGCTGGGATGCCACACCTGGTCTTGGATTGTGTACTCTTGCAGGCTAAGGGTTGTGGGAATGTGATACTTTTGAAACATCTACCCCTCAGTGCTGTGCATGTATGTGGAGTACCCTTGTGTCTGGTTTTTGTGGCATCCTCACAAATACTCATCTCTGCAGTGTGGACTAGTCCTCAGCCTGCAGCTGTGTCAGCTGTTTCTTGTGGTGAATGACACCAAATCAAGAGAATGACGTAGCACTTTTTCTCATAAGTGTGTGCTCTTTGTTTTTGGGATATCCACTGGAGAATGTAAGTGTTGCTCCATGCCTGTACATCAGTTTTTGATGTGTGCCTGTGTTTTAATTACTCAATGTACAAGGTATTCTGTTGATTCTCCATGAAATGCCTGAGTTTGGAGCCAATGCTATCTCCTTTATATGCTTTAGAATTACTCTCCAGAGGTATCCATTTCTTTATACTGACTGTAGGGGAAACATAAATTCCTAGCATAAGTTCATTGAGTCACCCTGTTGGTCTGTATACCTTTGCAGTGCTGAAGTAAGTTATCTGAATTCACCCCATAGTCTTTGAAGTGTCTGATTTAGAGGCTCTTGTTGCATTGCTCATTTGTTACTTGCAATTTTTCTCCCTTTTGCAGTGATAGCAGCAAAGAAACTCTTATTTCAGTGCATTTCCATCAGTCCTGTATAGAAATAGAACAAATTCTTGGGAAATCAGAACAGATCCCAGAAGGACCTTATGGCAATTTCTATTCCAACGTCAAAAGGCACCATTTACATAATGCAATATCTCCACTGAAAGGAATAAACTATAATTTAATGCAAGACCTTTTGTCATTTATATCTTACATTTAAATAATAGATGCATAAAATTAAAATAAAAATATTTAAAAGAATGATGTTTAACCAAACACTTCAATGAAGCTGTGAAATTGAACCCTATTTCTTATGCTCAGCATCAAAAGTTTTCATTCTTGTTTTAACAAGCAGTAAGAGGCAGATTCATATTAGCTGATCGAATCCAGTCCAACTTTATATTGCTGTAATTCCAGCTGCTCCCCTTGCTCAGCTTCAATTTATGTAGTACTGGACTCCCCCTGGCCTCCTTTCCTCCTTCCCTCTAAGATTGTAGACAGCTCAGGAAGGGTCTCTATCTGCTAAAACAAGCATGGACAGGAAAGGTAAGTATCTGTTTGTATTTTTCTTGCCTTAGACTCATACCCCTGCTTTGTAAGAACCTCTCCAGGATCTCTAGTTATTATAAGGAAACAGTGCTTTTTTCCCATTAAAAAGTGCTTTCTATATTGTTTTTCTTTTTTTTTTTTTTTTTTTTTACCACAATAAGATAATGCTCTGCAAGTGTGAAGGCATCTCCCTTTGTTCTAACCAAAGGCTTTAGCCTCACTACAAAAGCTTCCCTTTTACAACCTGTAAGCTCCTATAGGTTTATTTCTTTATACAGGTTTTCCAAGGAGTTATTCTGCTTTCATTGGCTGTGGGTTTTGTTGGGGGCTTCCCTCTAAAGCTTTTGAGCCAACTACCTGCATTAGCTTCCACACCTGTCTCCCTCATTCTCAATTCCCTCCTAATCCTTCCTTACTGAGTGTTTTCTTTATAAGTGAAGCCCAGAAATGCAGCCCTGCAGCTTTTACGCACTACAACTGTCACATGTACCTCCCTGAACAGCCAGATTAAAGGAAGCCAGTTTCCAAAATGTTAAATGTTAGCAAAGATCACCCAGCACATGCTTGATGTGCCATCTGTTACAAACAGGAATGAGGCTTCAATGGAGGAAGAAAGAAAATAAATCCTGTTTCTTACTCTGTGCTTTGTATATCTTGCCATAACGTGACTTTTCAAACTACTTCAGGTTTCCTTTGCAGATTTGACTTTCAGCCTTTACCTAATACATGCAAACAGGCTTTGCAGCTGCTTCTGTACCACATCTCAGGTACTGGTCATCTTGACTGCCCTTCTAGCTGCAAGTATGGTGCTAGGAAGTCCTGAAGTGCTCTTAGAATAGATAAAGTTAAGACTCTTGCAGGAAGAAGAAAAAGTCTCTTCTACCTTCCCAAGGCTTGTTGTACCTTGGACTTCAGTTATGTCTTTGTAATTCTGAACTGGTCCTCTGTTATTTCCTTTTAGTCATATTGTTCTTAATCAGATCATGGAGGACAGACCCATTAGTGTCACCACTAATTCTGTTTACAATGCCTTATATGCCCCACTTGCAATAAATCTCAGACTACATTGTGCTTTGGCAAACACAAAATTGTGTTAATGCTTATGAAGAAGGCCAAAAAACCTTCCAATGAACCTAAGTCTGTTCTTCACAGAAAGAAACTTCTTTGGCCCTTGCAGTTGCTGTCAAAGGGTAGCTGTAGCCTGACTTCCTATTTTCAACATCCCCCCGCCCTCGCCCTTTTTTTTTTACCAAGTATGCTCTTATCAAAAGAGAGCATGGCCATCTTTCACATGGGAAGCAGAAGTTCACATTCTGGGTGCTGTTCTACATTTCCTAGGACTAGTGATTTTGGTTTTTTACCTGCTTTTCCTGCAGGTGCTGAGATAAGGATTTTCAACAGTAAAGGACTTTTCTATTTTCCTGTGCCCCTCTGCTCTCTAAGCCTGAGGTGTGATGCCTAAAAGATCAGGGTTCTGTAAAATAGAAAGTATGAAAACATGTATAACTGCATACATGTTTATGACAAATCTGTGCTTAAAAACACAGAAAGATTGACTGATCTTTGCATGTCCTCACCGAATCCCAATAGTACAGGACCCCTTTGCATAGAGAGAGCACTTTTTGTACATCAGCAGTAACTCAGAAACTTGTGCTAGAGGTTTTGAGAGAGGCTAGACAAACTTTTTCAAAGTTATTAATCTAAAATTAGGTTTTTTGTTTGGGGGTGCATAATATTTTTTTGCCTTTTCCTTTGTTGTTTTGGTTTGGTTTTCCTTTTCTGTTCAGGTCAGGTAGTTAGGATGTATGCCAGAAACCAAGAGTCTACTGGGGCATGGTAGCAGTGCTTATGACCCTGATAGTAGCCAGCTTTCAGACTATGCTTCTGCTGTCAGGAATACCATGTATGTGACTGGAGTATTTGTGAGTGCAACACAACTACTTGCTTTTTCCATGTTTATATAAAAAGAGATTTATAGTTCTTCAGAGTGAAGCTGCCTTTGTTTGGATGCAGAGTTTTACTTTGCTGCAGTTCTGAGGGGCCTTCAGACACACTCTTACAAAAGCATTGTCCTACATTACAGCAGGCTTGTCACAGTTAGTGGAGACATGGGATGTAGAAGAGAGGTTGTGCAAAGTACTGCACCTTACTGTTCAGAGTAAGGGAAATTATGATGCCTTCCTATCTGGTTACGGTAAGACTTGTACGTCACTAGGAGTTCTGCCAGGGGAAATCCGTATGTCTGACACTTTTAAGAGATCTGAGCTACGTTAGAAACTGTTCAGTTGTGAAAAAGCTGTTCAATCTTTTTGGTGCAGACACAAGGAGATAAGATTTTGGTAGCATAACTGAATTACTTCTGAAGGTTAGAAATCTGCAGCACTGCAGTTAAATGCACCTGCAGAATTCCTGGAGTCTGCAATGCTTCAGAAGTTTCTGTAAGAAATACATTACAGAGCAGCTCCAAATAAGAGGGAAGGGGAACATTCTTTTTCCTGTGTTTAGAATAGAGCCAAAGGAGACTGCAAAGTAGAGATTTTTTTCATCTTTCCATTCTTCTGAATGCACAGCTCTCATTTCTTTCTAGTATATATCATAACTGGACAGATTAATTTGTTTTTAAGTGGTTTATGGGTTTTTAATGTTTCTTTTAGATGTGAATTTTCTATCCTGGGAAGGATTACTGCAGAACTGGAGAATTAGTCCCATAGGATAAGAATTTAGCAAGGGAAAAGGATATATCATCAGGATGCTACAATATTAGATTGAATTAATTGCTAATTTACAATGCAGGCAAAAGACTAGAATGCAAGAGGTGCTGGGTCAGCAAAAGGAAAAAGGAATTATGGGAAGGAAAACTTTATCAGTTTGATTCTTTTCTGTATGATTGCTGCTCCCAAGTGGATTAGAAGAGTTCTACTAGAATAAGAGAGGGTAGGCAGGAGGGAATTTCCAATTAGAGATATCCCAAATCTTATTTATAAACAAGATTAATAACAAAGCAATTCTGATCTGGCAGAACAAAAAAACCCACTTTGTCATTTTGCCCTACTTATCTCCTTAGATGCTCTTCATAAAATCAAATAATTCACTTCAAAATGTAGAATAAAGCTTATTTCATAATTTCCTTGAAGCATCAAACTGCTACTGTGAAGGACTGGTGAAAATAAATTGCATTTGCATTTCTCATAGGGATCACACATGGCAGCCCAAGTACTGTCACTGTTTCAATATTAAAAGACTACCAAGGTTTTGTCCCTGGTACTGCATGTTTATGTCCCTGGTGTCGATGTGTGTCTGGTTGTGTGATAATACAGAATAATGAAAATCCTGAAGAAGGTGTCACATTTTTACACAACACTTGAAACTGTTGTAGGGAGCAATTGCTGTTGTGTTACTATTTGGTTTTGATAAAAATGACAGCCATATCTGGACAGATGTGTTGAGTGAGCCACAAAACAGCAGGTTCTGATATAGCACTTCTGACAGGGAGTGTTTTCTGAGTGCCCAAGGTGAATGTGCATGGTGTTGCTGCTTTCATAAGAAATCAAGCAGCACAACAGTATCCAGTCCCTCCTAGAGCTGGGAAATCTATTCTATAAGAAGGAAAAAGCACTCAGCTATTGCTAAGTCAAATAGTTCCATGAGACAAAGGGTCTAGCTGTTATGTTGTGGCTTCTTAAGGGTTGTGTCTCTTAATGAATTTTCTGATTAAAGTGGTTTGAGTTTGAGGGAATTTTTCCTGGTTTTGAGGCATTTGCCTTCCTCCTATAAGGATTTCTGGATTATAATGAGGTTTTCTTTTCTATTCTCTGAAATGTGTGGAACTTTTCACCTTCTGGTACATTTGGTTGAAAATGGTCAACATGTCCTGGAATGTGAACACACATGAAAAATCAGACAGCTTGGAAATACGTAAATGTTCCAGGCCAGTAAAAAGATTAGGAACATTTGCATTACATTTCATTTTGCCAGGCTTGAAAAAAAGCCATTGTCAAGATTGCCTGGTAGCTTTAGCCCTTATTGAAACAGCTGAGTCTCTTCCTCTGAACCAATTAGCATGGTTTTAGTGGGATTGGGCAAAAAGGCAGCTCAATTCAAACTGCTTTATTGGCATGACCAGTGTAGCAAGCTTTGCCAGAAGGCATGGTGCCACTAGGGATTTGAGAGATTCAACATGTCAAAATTATTTTGGTCTTAAAATAAATGCTATTTGATACTTGATTCTGCAATGATTAGACCTGGAGAAGTTTTAGATCTCTGCTTCTGATCTTAGGGATTTGGAGAAATGGGCTTAGTAAAGACCTAAAAAAATGGAAACAATAAACCAAACAATAAGGCTCTTTCCAATATCTAGAGAGAATCTAGAAAACAGAATTGGATTGAGGACACAAGGCACAAATCCCCTAATGGTCTTTTCTAAAACTGAAAGAAAGGTCAAATCCTTACAAATAGTCTCTTAATTTGCAGGTAATTGCTGTAATAGTTAAATGCTCAGTTAGCTGTGATATTTGGGCACTATTTAGAATGACAGGACAAAGAGTTAAATCCTAGTTACTTTCAATCCAATATTAAGAAAACGTTAAACAATACCCCAGAATATGTATGTTAATTGTGACCAGGCTGGTTTGTACTTCTGGGAGTCTAGTGGTGTGTAGTGGAAAATGTTAAGCTGATAAAGAGTAAAGAGCTGCACTATTTTAGGCTCTCTTATCCAGTTAGCTGACTAAAACTGTTTTATAGCTAGAACAGAGCATCTGGGCTGGTACACATAGCGTTCATCAGAGACTCTAAATCTGTGAAAAAGAGCAGGGAAACAACAAGCTTGGAATAGATTCTGTCAAGCCCACAACATCTGAACAATTTGTAGTTAGAAAACCCCGCTGCTGCTCAGAAATCACAAGTATCTGCCAGTCCTTTGAGATTTTTTTTTCTCTGTGAGCATGTGCTGTTTTTCTGAAGTTCCTATGTGTCTTCTAAAAAAAAAAAGTGGAAGATAGAACATACTGTACTGAGCAGCAAGGAAACTAAGCCAGCATTCAAAGAAGAAAAACAATTCAGACTGGGATGCTTTTGCTATCTCCCAGTTTACCATAGTATGCATATAAAAAGGGTGATAATTTAGGTTGTTTTATTTGTTCTCTTTAAAGTTTTACTCTTAATACCAGGTGACTGTCTAGTGCCCTGTTGGTCCCATCTAAAACCTGCAAAGAGGTAATGGAGTTTATAAAGGATTGTAAGTGTGGGACAGGTAATTTTCTAACTGTAGTAGTGATGTAGGCCTTAGTCTCTTCTGTGCTTTTTAACCTGACCTCTCTTACAGTCCCTGTAAAATGCTCAGTAGTGTGATAACATGTGTATTAGTTTTCAGATTCTTAATAAAGCAAAAATCCAGAAATTTATCGCTTCAATATCCTGTCCTGCAAAGAGCCTTTGTGAAGTGCTTACATTTTTTAGCCTTAACAGAAGATGTTTGACTGCATTGATGTTTACTAGAATGAATTGGGGAATCCTGAAACTAACTCTGCATTTGTCAAGTTAAAACAGATCTAATTTTAACTAAAAATACTTAATTTATTAACCCCATAAATTCTTTTTTTCCCTTTTAAACATCTAAATATTTTATGAACTGCTCAGTTATATTCATAAGGGAAGTGTAAAGAAAGTAATATGAATTTTGCTTTGGGGTGGCTGTGTAATTTTGGGTCCTTGCTGATATGGGTTTTATTTTCAGATTTGAAATACTTTTGCAACTGAACTTGGATGTAGAACTCTTGAGGCAGTAAGACATAGATTTTCAGAGAAAGAGAAAAGGATTTTCAGAGACAGACAGTGGAAGGTGTTGAAATAAAAAGGTGCTATAAGTGATAATACAGTGGTCTGATGCCACTGTGGCATTTCTGCTTTTGGTCTTGAAAGAAGCCAGGACTGTGTGGAGGGGAAACGTGGTATTGGATAGAAAGTGCAAAAGTCACCTTTGGTGGTTCTTTTAAACTAACCTCCTTTATAGATTTTCACTGCAGACATTTGTTCTGACCTTTGCCTTTCTGAGCACTCCAGTGTGTACTGAACTTATGGCAAAGTCCTTGATTTAAGGAAATATTATTGTTCCACTCTTTAGCCTCTTCCCACTGCCTGGCTGCAGGTGTGAGATGAGGAGAGGCTGCAGAGCTTCAGTTTTGCATGACCCCGAGGTCATGAGCAGCCTTGGTGGCTGTGACCAGATGCTAACTATCAATTGGTTGAACATCTCCACTGCTGGAGACTGAGGCTAAGTGTCATAGCTTATCCCAGTCAGCCAGCAAACCCCACAGGGCCACTCACTCACTCACTCCCCCAAAAACAGAACTGGGGAGAGAATTGAAAAGGTGAAAGATGGAGCACTCATGGGTTGAGATAAAGATACTTTAATAGGGAAATCAAAACCTACACACACAAGCAAAGCAGAACAAGGAATTAACTCACTGCTTCCCATGAGCAAGCAGGGCCACATCACACATAATGGTTACTTGGGAAGACAAATGCTATCACTTCAAATGCCCCCCTTGCTCCTTCTTCCCCTTACTTTATACACTGAGCATGATGTCACATGGTGTGGAATATCCCTTTGGTCAGTTTTGTTCAGCTCTCCCAGCTGTGTCTCTCCCAACCTCCCACACACCCCCAGTCCCCTTGCTGGCCTGGTTGTTGGAAAAGCAGAAAAGGCCTTGACTCAGCAATAATAAAACCATTTCTATACTACCAACCCTCTGTTCAGCGCAAATCCAAAACATAGCCCCATAACAGACACTGCAGAGGAAGTCAGCATCCCAACTGGACACTGGGACTGATCCAGATCCCAGAGCAGCCTGGGATCTGGGAGGTGCCTGAAACACTCTTTCCAGGGGGCCTTTCCAGCTGAGGATTGCTCCTCTGGAGGTTTACCACCTCTGTTTTCCCATCTCTCTGCTGGCAGAGCTGATCTCCGAGTGGTTCCTCATGCATATGTAAATATAGACATTTTGGGTTTTCCCCACTCAACAGTCCTGCATGTGCTGTGTAGATTAGGCAGCAAAATACTAGTGAAGAGTGACTTCTTTATTCCAAATATCCACTATGCAGCACTGTGAGTTCACAGGTTGACCTTCATTTGTAAGAGCACCACCAACAGTGACATCAGGCCATGGAAGGTCATTTTCCTCTCTGTGGAAAAGGGTGAAAAAAGTCTGTCACTTCAGATATGCTGAGCCTGCCAGGGGTGGTATGACAGTGGTAGTAAATGTTTTTCTTGGACATGGCAGTGGTGGTTCTACCTCAGCCTAATGAACTGGTTGTATCTGAGAGTATCACTGAGTTTGCTATTTTTTCCTGGATCAATTAATCTCTGCCACTTTTCCTGATGTGGGCTGGTACCAAGTGACCCATCCAGGCTCTGCCTCCCCTCCTATTCCAACACTGATGTTGCTGTCAGATGGGTGCCCTGCTGCACTCCTGCTTTTACCAGCTGTGACACGACAACACTTGGGACAGTGCCTGGCATGAGACAACATGAGCTGTAAGGATGAGTGCTTCCCTGGATGCCTCAGCAGCATCCTTGCAAGGCATGATGGCCCTGAACTGTCAGGCTGTCAGTGAGTGTAGGATGGCTTTTCAGCCTGGTATGGGAGGAGAGAGGCATTGCAACAGAGCTTCTGTGAGTCTTGAGATCTCAGGGGCTTTCCTCTCTGCTGTTGTCTGTGTGTGCTCT
Source organism: Parus major (assembly GCF_001522545.3). NCBI lineage: Eukaryota > Metazoa > Chordata > Aves > Passeriformes > Paridae > Parus > Parus major. The sequence goes on from NC_031769.1 coordinate 27,305,787, forward strand.
CTGGGCCTGACAAGATAATTAGCTCTTTCCTGGACAATTGTTTTTTCTGATCTAACTGCTGTGATAAGGAGCTGCAGTCAATGCCCTTCATAACAATGTGATTGCTGAGGAGCACAAGGTTGTTTTAGCCAGATGTAGCTGGCAGTTGTCCATCTGCACTGCCAGAACCTCACTGCCAGTGAGAGAAGGAGGTTGGGGTGGCCATGGCACTGCAGGCAAATGGATCTGCTTGGGAGGAGCAGGCTCTCCTGGGAACAAATTCAGGAACCATGCAAAACTGAAAAAGGCTCCTTGTCTGTATGCTTACTCTGGAGGGTTTGCTTTTAAAGATGGCATGCAGTGAGCCATTCTATTTTCTCCACTCTGTTGCTGTAGATGCTGCCAACCTCATAGGAGAGTACCTCCTGTCTTTGACCTCTTGCAGAGTGGAGGGAGGACTGTCTCCCACTGTGTCTGATCTGGTTAGTTATCAATCTTGAGTCTTACCTGATCCCTGCTTGTTACAGAAATAGCTAGGCTTTGAGATCACTTATCAAAACTGCTTTTTATTATTTTTTAATGCAGAACTAAATGTTCCAAGTAAAGCAACAACACGTGCATGGGAGATACAGAGGATGAAGATTTAGAGGAGAGGGAAACTATGGAATTGAGTTATGCATTTAAGAGCTTGCTTTTATTGTTGAAACAGAGACAGGTGCCACCCCATTCTTAGGGATCTGTTCTGGCCAACAGGGGATTTTGCTGTTTGCTTATGATTGTGTTTGGATTTTGTATCTGCCCTGTTGTGAACACCTAAAAGGTCAGTCTTTACTCACTTTCTACAGACTCAGTCTTGTTCATTGTTGGAGGTGGGAAGATCTTCCTGCGCTCTGTAGCTCTCCAGAAGCTTTCCTTAAACAACAATCCCCAGCCACAGGTTATTGTCTGAGGTGGGATAGAAGGTTAAATGTGGGAACTGTGATTGAAGGTAAACTTCAAACTGGACTTAGAGAGGCTTGGGGGAACTCTTAGGGTTTTAAGCTGTGAGACCATGGTATGATGGTATCGGTTTTGTCAGGATTGTTAGATGTGAAGCACAATGAGGTGCTGCATTTGTCTTTTCTTGTGTTGGATAGGAACTTGTTGACTAGGAATGAGACAAAGAAAATGATGATAAGGCTGAACTATCTAACAGTTACTTGGTCAAGGGATATATTTAGATTTTGTTGTTTTTTTTCTGCTCTGCTATCACATGCATTGCAGCATGCTGTCCAGAATAACTCGCTGTAGGAGGAAATTACCTTGTCTTTGCTATATGATTTCTATTGCATTTGAAGAAGGCGGAATGAAGCTGCTTCTGCCTCAGCTATTAAATTTTCTTTGCTAGTTGTGCCCTTTTGTTATGGGCTAATTGCACCTGGCATCGACACAGTGTAGTAAGGCTTGTAGAAAGCTGAATTTTATTAATTGGAAATAACCAAAGCTATTTTACTAAAGCAGTCTTTGACAGCCAAACTCCATGATGTATATGACTTTGTCTAGTTTTTCTCTTGAATAGTCAAGACCTTGGAGTCAATGTAATTCATTGTGCTCCATGTAAATGAGGCTGTACTAAATGACTAAGGGGTGTTAACCATGCAGGTCTGAGATGGAGAGTCTGGGGGAATATGATAGTGTCTGATTGATAATAGCTACCCACCAGGGAAGTCCCTGGCCTTCATTTCTGTAAAGATATGAGCATAAATGTATTATTATGCTACTAAAAAGCCAGAGGAAAGAATTCTTCTCCCTGCCCTTTTTTGAGGGCACCTGGGTCTCTATCCTTCAGCCAAGAGCAATTTTTGCAGCAATCTGTCTTCGTGAGGAATTAAGTCAGTGTCAGAGAGAGGGGAGGCAGAACTGTTAATTGCAGGCAAATCAGTTGGGGTAAAAATGCAATTAGAAGAGACATTGTGGGAATTGCAAATCTCAGGCCCTGTTTCTTTATACCAAGATTTTCTATATTCTGATTCATGTGTTCAGGTGTGCCAAACTACCCACTTGGCAAAGCCTGTAGCAAAAATGGGAATTTATCAGCAATTTATGGTGAAGATAAAATAAACCTCTCAGGCCTCTTATGTCAAATTCCACCTGATAATGCACTTGTTTAAGGTTGTGCAGACCTACCTATACCTTTATTTTTAAAGATATTAGCTTTCAAGCAGTTGAAAAGAACTATTCTATGAAAATGATTGTATAAAAACAAGATTTTAGGTAAGAATACTTCATGGCTGAAAGATGGCTCACTGAATGGAAACAATCACTTGTTGACCTAAAACAAAATTTGGTGCCTCAAAGGGTGAGGTCTGTTATTAGAATAGATGTTTTGGATGTACTATTACTTTATGAAGAACTTGTTTCAGAAAGGTTCCTTTGCAGTAACAATTTCAACTCAGATCTGGACCTGCACATCTCATCATCACAGCCATCTTTTAAATTCATCTAATGCAAAATTTAAATATAAAAAACCCAAAACATTAAAATTCATAGAGGGAGAACTCTGAAATGAAATGCATGCAAAGAAACATTTCTTAGCATATGCAAACATTAACTCATGCAGCTGAAGTAGTGAAGCTCCTTCATGTCTTACATCCTTCCCCTTCCTTTCTAGCATTCAAAAAGATGGGTTTTTTTTTGTTTATTTGTTCTTTTTTTTATCTTTTTGAGGGTAGAAGAGAGGATTATTTTTATGGTGACAATAAATGTGCCTGCACAGATTCCTTTCAAAGCTCTTAGGACTCTAGTTCCCTCAAATATAAATACCTTATAATTCAGGATGGGAAATACAAAATTTTGATATTGAGTTCAGTATCTATGTGACTAGAGTTCTAGATCAGGTCTGAAGAGATATTAAAATGTTCTCAGGCTTTTCATTACTTACTAATGTTTCCTCTGATAGAAAGGGTAAATGCCATGGTATTTGCAATCTATCCATTGCCTCTAGGCATACTGTTTAGGATTGTTAAAAACCAAACCAACAAAGAAACCTGGGAAGGTAAGAGTACTTGTGAGTTGATCCGTGACTGAAGGTGAAAAACATGAAGCTGGATGGAATGTACTTAACACCATGTTATGTGGAACAGACTCACCAAAGAGGAGTGTCAGTTCTGATCTCCAGTCCTTGCCTGATTCTTGGCAAAAACTGAACGGGACACTGACAGAATATGTCCATCTCATTTTGTATGAAGTACCAGAGTATAATGAGGAGATATGTGAGGAAGCTGAGATACTCTAAAAAAAACCCCTATGTTTGGGAATGAAAATTACTGCTGTCCAGTATCTGCCTTGAACTCTGCAAGGATTGTTTTGGGTTTTTTTTGTTGTTGTTGTTTTTGTTCTTTTTGTTTGTTTTTAAATATACAGTAGGTGACATGATGTCTCTAACTTGGGTTGTAGCTTTTGAACTCCATCTGGTCACTGTGTCTTTTCTCACACTATAGTCAGAAGAGGGCTGCAGCTTGTCCAGGTACACCTGGGCTAGGCAAACTAGTAAAGAAATACAGATTTTGCAATATATAAAGCATCTTCAGCTTTTTATCTGTTTCCACATGAAAGTTGCTGCAGCTGAAGCATTGCTGTTGCTTGTTGGTGTGATTTCCTGCCAAAATTCAGAGGTCCATTGACTCACCAAGAAAAGTTTAAGCTAGTCCTATCCTTTTTCTTGAGCCAGCAGTAGAGTTGCACAGATGCCTGCTGAGTTGAATTGTTTGCTGATTCAGAGTTTGGATTGAGGGCAGGGAGGGTGGCTTGCCACTTCTCATAGCAGCATTGTATTAAAGCGTCAGAACAACAGTGCCCTTAGCTGATTTCAAGTTGATTCAGACAAGCCTGTGCAGGGTGTAGTTACAACTTTGCTGTTTTTGTGTGCAAACCCAAAATGTTAAGGGTGCTGTGGCAAGAAAAGAATTCACACTCAAGTAATATTAATGATGCTGGATTCTGGTCTGTGCTGCTTCTACAGTCGAGATGAAAAGAAGCAATGCATTTCTCTGCTGCTATAGCAACTGAGATTTAAATGTGTCTTCTCCTGAATGCAATCTGAAGCATCACATATCATGTGCCTAGGACTGATGTATGGGAGACAAAGGGCGCCACGGATGACTTTGAGGAATGTACTGTGTCAGTTTAAGAAGTTACTACATGCACTTGTATCTCTGCTCTTCTGTAGGAATTTCTGGTGTCCACATTGGAGCTGGCAAAGGGAAAATATAACAACACCAAAACTACCTCAAATCATAATCTGGAATATCAGTTTAGATTTATAATGGCTCTGTCTCATGTTTTCAGGGACATTTGGCTCCTGATGCCCAACGGAGTCTGTCCTGTCCCCATACAAAATGGTTGTGAAGGACAGCTGGACAGGACTCTGAGTTGGTTCTGAACTGTCACACTTTATACTGAATATTTCCAAATTCTGGCAGCTGAGGTGTGGATTCCCATCCTCTGTGGCTGCCCCTACCAGGTGCAGCCATTGTACAGGGAAGTCTGGTACAATGGGATATGCTTCCAGTAGCTGGCCCAGCTATGCCAGCCTAAGAAAGGAAGCTGGAGATGTGCTCTGTCAGACTGCTTGGCAATGTGCCTGTGGTGCAGGCACACATTCCTGTGTGCCAGTGCGGCTTTGGGAAGGGAACCTTTCTGCAGAAGTATAGAATAAATAGGATTTACAAGAGCCATATAATTTAACTGTGACAGCAAGAGCCAGATAGTGTTTGTTTGTGGCATGTCGGGATGTCTCAGGAGGCCACAGATACCAGGGGTATGGAGCAGGCTGTTGTCTCCAGTCACCAGTGATGAACTACTTATAATTCACTAACACAGTGCTGAGGAAGAGAAAACTACATGTCTACCAAGGGTAAGAAGTATTAAGGTACAGTCTGGTATCCTACAACCTTAATTCTGTCAAACTCCTTCAATTTGGAGTTGCTGTTTTCCTTTGAGGCCTTGGGTGAGGCCTTACCTTCTGGCCAATCCACTCAGCTGTCCTGAGTAGCATGGCTAGACCATTAGAGTCACACCAGAGCAGCACGGCTTGGTGCTATCTGGCAAAACACATGTGCAAAACTGGGATATGTGTTTGAGACACATACTAGCCATTACAGAAAAATCTTTGGTTTGCATGCATTGTAATGAAAGAGCTTCTGTGGTCCAGACTAAGCAAAACAGTGACACTGTTTTTGTAGCTGTTTTAATGGTCTGGTTCTTTTGTTTAGTACTTAATTTTCCATTAAAACCTGACTCAATGGATTTCATTATTTAAAAAAAAAAAAAAAGAGCAATCAAAGTTTTATCCCTAGAAAGCCTCTTTGAACTTAAGGTTTGAGAAAGGTCTTAGGTGATATTCTCAGCTCTATGGTATATTATCTGCCAGTGGAAATAAAGGCCCAAGAGCAAGTTTTGCTGTAGAAAGAAAAAATTCAATCATTCATTTGCTTTAGAAGTAACTAAAAAAGACTAGGCTATTTTTCTGAAGGGAGATCATTTTGACAGAAAATAACTTTTCCCTACATGCATAAATATTTATGGTTTCTAGCACAAAACATTAACAATGGGAGGAAAAAAGATACTATCTCAGTTTGTTTTTCCCCCCACAATAAATAAGAGAAAAAGTAAGTTTTGAGTAATTCAAGTAATTCTATTGAAACTACTACAATGTTAACTTCATACCTGTTAAGTATCGTATGTATCCTTACATATCATGTAGGAGTAAGAACTGTAAACTCATTCTGCCTTGTTGGAAATACTTATGATCAAGGATTGATGAACAGCCTTGCAAGTGTCAGTTCATGATGGATAGCCAGGTTTGAGAGTTCTTACAGCTATGTTTGGCACTGTTTTAAGTCTTAATTTATTTCCATTAAACTTTCTTATGCTAGGGTTGGATGATGATGACTGTGTCTTTTGGCTGGGAATAAACGAGTAGGAGTTTAAGGGGTCTCCATTCACCTCACCCCTCTGATTATCCAAAACAAAAATGCATTTCTGCCTTATCTTGACTTGAAATTCAGGAAACAAATGGCTTAGTTGTTTTAGTCAATGACTGTGAAAACCATATAAAACTCATATACACTTTTTAGGAATAAAGAAATATTAGGCAGGAGGCTCCTTTCTTCTGTATGTGTGTCTGATGACCATTTGCTGGATTTGTCTGGCCCTCTTGTAAGGAAAGCAATCTCCTATGGAATGTGGGTCTTAGCTCCTCTGATTGTTGGCATGCAAGTTCCTCACCTTAAAGTTCCCTAAGTAAAGGATAGAATCATTGAAAGATTGGGGGTTGTAAGGGACCTTAAAGATCATGTAGTTCACCCTCCTGCTATGGGCTGGGCACCTTCCACTAGAGCAGATTCCAGAACCCCACCCAACCTCACAACTGTAAGTTGATTTTCTCTTTTTTAGAGAAACTTGTATCTGTCAAAAAGATATAAACACAGCCTTGGTTTACCTACTGGGCCAGGTGCTTTGGGAGTTTATGTAGAGGAGTTTTAGGCCCTTGTGTATCTGGGGTGGGAGCCTGGTACTTGGTGGCACAGCCCATGGTGGTTCTGTACTTGGTGAGGTCTTGCAGAGGCTGGATTGGGTTATGGTCTGATTTCAGGGTCAGGTTTTTTTTCACCAAAATTCTTTATGTAACTTTCCAATAACTCAAAAAAAACTTTTAGAAATATTTCTTTAGATTAATGCAACACCTGTGTATTTAGCCTAATTTAAACAAATATAAATTTATTATGCTGTAAGTAATTCTTACATTTTTCAGTTCAAAATCCAGGCTGGTGTTTTTTAAACCTTTATTATTTTTCTGTTAATATGTTTTACCTGACTCTCTTAAATGAGCAAAATTCCAGTTTTCCTAGTTCTCTTGATTAATGCAAGTAGAATTGTAAACTTTCCAAATTTCTTCTAGAAATGCTATGCTTTTGAAGACAGACTAATTTTAAAGACTCTTCAATATAAGGTGGAGATTTTTAAAAATAATATTCAAGTTATTAAGCTACGTTTATTTTTCTGCCTCAAGTAGTTCCATACAGCTATTCCCTAAGTGCCAGAGACTACCGCTAGCTGGAGGGAGACAGATACAGTTCAAAATCCCTTCATGAATTATTTTGTCACATCAGTGACAAGAATGACCTGATAAGTAGTGGCGGTTTGTTTGTCAGATGAATTCCAGCATGAGGCCTTGTGGATAAACACAGTGAACACTTACAGACTGAATAGCTGACCATGAAGATCCTCTAATGCAGACCCCCAAACTTCAAGTGTCTGTGCTCTGAGGTACATCCCTTTAATTAATGAACCCAGGCTGACCTTTTTCCAGGCTTCTCACCTGGCATCTGTCAGAGATTTTGTCATCAAGTCATCCCCTCCCCACACTGTTAAGATACTGAAGAAAAAAATGAGTAACCATTAATGGCAGGAGAATTTTAAGCCCCGTCTTTAAAATTTGCATTAATCGAGCCAATTTTCTTCCACATTGCATTGAGGGAGAGCCAAGGACTGTGTTGTAAGAAAGTACTTCACTGAATTATTATAAAGTGCTTAAAGACAGATCTCTTCTAATACGATCATAAAATCATAGAATGGCCTGGGTTGGAAGGGAGCTTAAAGGTCATTCTGTCCCAACCCTCCCCATCCATGAACAGGGAGACCAGCTTGCTCAGAGTCCCATCCAAACTGGTCTTGAACACTTCCATGGATAGGGCAGCCAAAACTTCTTGGCAGTAAAGAATTAGTATTTTTCTACTTTCAGGATCAATGGTAGCTCTGTTTTGTTGGAACAGTTTGGGATTATTGTAAAGCAACTGGGAGCAAACCAGTGGTGTAATATCCTGGGACTACAATGAAGATTACAGCATTGTCCCCCTCCTCCCTGCCTCTCAGATCAGAATCCATGTGGGAAAGAAAACCTATCTGGCATTTCATTGCATGGAAGCTTGGTGGGAAGCACTGTCATACCAGTAAGATTACTTGAGAAAAAACAAGAAAGGCCAATTACTCCTGAAATATTTTACTCATGTTGTACAGCTGTAAAAATGATGACTCAGAAATTTGGACATTTTGATTTTGTATTGAAAAAATAGATCCTCCAAGGCAGTTAAATTTTCCAAAATCACCTGAAAGTTATGAAATACTTTTGTGAGCAATTGGAAGTGGATCAATGAACATTGCCTGGTGTATATCATGGCCTCATGGGTGGTTTTGCCAGAGGGCTGAGGTGGGAAATGGTGTAGTACATGGTGGGAGGGGAGCAGAGGGGTGGCTCCGTGCTTCAGCTGGGTCATGGATATCATTACTAATTTTGCCCTAGTATTGTATGCAAAACTGCTGTAGGCTAGCAGCATTTGAGTCCCAGCTGAAGCAAATCATATGGCAAGGCTGAAAAAGGCAGTGCAATGGAGACTTTAGGTTGTTGAGTGTTTGACCCATTGATCCCTCTCCTCTCATTTGACACCTCTGGGCTATTTGTTTCCTATAGAAATGGCATGTGCTAGGCTTATATGGATGGCTGATACCTCTGTTCAAGGCAATTTAACGCTTCATAGTGTCACCAGATTAACAATTTGCCGAACTTATGGAAAATACAGTGGTTATTCTTGAAAATCATGTTAAACATTAACCAAGAAGAGGAACTCAGTATGCACGATAGGAGGAAATATCCCCTTTACATCCAGTGCTGAATAAATAATGCCTGATTCTTAATGCTACATTGATGTTAAGGAGTTTTTCCTACCAATTTTTGTAACAATAGGACAAATTTAAGAAGAAAAAAATGTTATCTGCTATTGTATCTTCTACTCTTCCATGGTGCACTATATCTGGTCCTTAGTTTTGAGCCCTCTGGACAATTTCAGCATTTACAATGTTTATTTTAAAAGGCTTTTCAGGTGCAACAGAATGATTTTGAGTAAATGTGACTCTCAGAGTGAAGGGAGTCTAGTTCTACTCTGTCTGAAAACAGGCAAAACAATGATTCTTTGACAGATATTTCTCTTGGCTATGGAAGTGGGGATGGAAAAAATACTTGGCTAGTCTAGGTAGTGCCTGCATTATGGATGTAGGTATATACATGGATCTTGCATGTACTTGTGTATCAAAGTGGCACTAGAAACACTGAAGCAGAACTAATTTTAACTGAAAGAGGTAACCTTATTTCCAGTGTAATTTCTACTCTAGCAGATTGCCCTTCTTCCTGTCATGAAAACAGGACACCGTACAAAATTGTTCTGTTGGATGAGAATGGGTGTCTCTAAATATTTTAGAAGCTTATTTCCTGGAAGTGTCTTTTCTATTATTCTGTTTAATATTTGCTAGAGTGACTACATTGCAGGTAGTCACTCTAGCAAATATTAAACAGAATAGTCTTTTTGCATGAACAAAAAGACTACACTCCTTTCTGATATAATGGGTAAGATGGTGTTGGCATTAAGCAAGTTCATTTACAGTTGCTAAAAGTTGTCCTTATTTCTTCCCCTTTTTTCCTACCTGTCTCCTGCACCCAGCCTCAAGGATCTGTCTTCTTCATTGTCCTTGGTCTGTGATTCACCAGAATGGCTGGTGTTTAAATTTACTAACCCAACAAAAAGCTATTAAAAAACTATGCATATTTGGATTTGCTTTTTTTATGATTTTTTTTTTTTTACCAGACTAATGAGTTGAAGCAGTTTGTTGTAAGGATAGGTGTATTTATGTCAGTGCAGGGAACACAAAGCTGGAAGTGAATGGAAGGAGATATGGAAGGAGGACACCCACCTTTCTGCAGTTTTGAGATGTTAGACTTGTTCAGTCCAGTATTGTGTAATAGCTGTATGATTCCCTAGGACAAAAATAACTGACTAATGCTTAGTTTCATCTTGAGACAGAAAAAATGAAAGGATTATAGAAGGATCACCTATTATCTCTTGTTTCATGGGTTTAGTTTCATTTCGGTCAATATTTCAGCCTGTCTTATAAATAGCATCTGGTAGTTACTGCAGAAAGCATTAGCAAATATATTCCATGTAAATTGAGTTTGTTCTATGAGTAATCATAGTGATCATATTAGTTTTCAGTAAAATTTGTTATTTAATAAAGCTCTGTCAATAAAACTTGTTGTGAAAATTCTGGTCAGTACAACCTCAGCATGTAAATATTTGCACAAACCTTTACGTGTACAAGTGCTTGGACTAAAATTGTTCAAGTCCCATTCCTGAAAGCAGTCCTATTGGGAAATAGAAAAAACTCCTTCTCTTTTGTGGTCATTTAATAGTTAACATAAAAAATAATATTAGTGTTGAATATTCAGTGGACAATCTGCTAGCTGAAACATGTTTGTCATTATTAAAAGACTGGCTAAAGGAAAAAGATAGAAACAGCAGAAGGGTTGTAAATAAGTCTGAGCTCCACAAAGATTTCTGGCTTGGATAAGCCAGTGCTGCTTCAAGTGTTTGAAGGGAGTTAAACCAGTTTATATCAATTGGATATCTTCTATTTCCACTGGGGACTTGTATTTGTTCAGCTGTAGTTCTAATAATTGTACAACTCATTAACATTTTCCAAAATTATGTATTCAAGTGGTATTTGGCCAGTTTTGTAAATAGCAAATTAATGTGAGCAATTAGAAGTGTGTTCATAGAATTCATATAATGTGGAGAAAAAGAAAGTAATTTTCACAAGTTTGGATTTAAGCCTTGTTTAGCAATTTTAGGTAGCCTGCTTTTTGCCTAACTGCACAGACTATCTTGGCTTTCAAGTTATGGTTGTTTGAACACAGTCTTCAGGGTTTCACAGTCAATTGGCACAATCTTTTTCACCCCTCAGTCTGAAAAGGCCTATTTGAGATTGCTCACAGCCATTTTGCTGTCCCCAGGTCCCACTGCAAAAGTAAAAGCAGGGTAAAGCTTTGGCTAGATAAGGGTTATGAAAGAATTTAGATTGACATGGAGCTTTGTTAGCTGACGTGTTTCAGGCAAGGTGCTATTAACTTGTGGAGGGTGGGGAGGGAGTTCTCTTCATCAGAGTAGTTTCACCTGAAGCCTACAGAGAAGTAATAAATACTAGTTAGTCCTATCTTAATCTCTATCAGTTTCTGTCTTTCCATCAGCTGCTTTGTAACACAATGTGATTATTTCAGTAGGGGTGTCTGAGGGCTGGTCTCTGATGGGTGTTCCCCTATTGAAGTGGAAGACATCACTCCTTCCCCCAGGTGGGTTTAGTGGGGGCAAAGGAAAGTGTGTGTGTGGCTCCTGCAGTGCCGCTGGTCACTGCCTGGCTGCTGGTCGTGCACTGCCAGCAAAGGCAGCCTTGCATCGACAGGACAAGCAGTGAGCAGGGATCCAAGCATGTGCCCTGTTTTGCCTGCTTTCCTCAGCAAAAAGATACACTCTGGAGAATGCTGAAGTCTGCTCTCCATCATGTTCCTCTTCCTTTGTAATTATCATTTCAGATTACAATTATCAATTAAAGGCCTAACAGAATAGGCTTCAAGAAGCATTTAATAACTCAGAGGATCCCAAATTCAACACAAAATAAAAATCATACAACTTGAGTTACAGTCTCATCAAGTATTGATAAATTGGACAGCCCTTAGGCAAACACCTGCTATGTTTCCTTCTTGTTCTTGCAAGCTCTGTGGTGGAGAGGATGTAAGATACAGTTCATGTGTGATTAAACTTTTTACTCATGTTTATGGTTTTTAGCATGTTTATGGCGTATGTTATTTGACTGTTAACATTTTTTTTCCAGTTAATCATCTGCCTTCTGTAGAGTTCAATAAGGTTTCAAATATTGGATTTAATAAAATTTTGAATTATTTTTATTGTCTCAATGTATTAATCTTTTTGGCAATTGAGAAGGTCCGTCCTTAGCTCACCTATGTTTGCCACAAGAAGATTTTGTGAGTGTATTACACTTCTTTTTAACAACATTTTTATCTAAAATGCAAACACCTGCTCTTTTAGCCATTGAGCAAAATATAAAAGGTTGTGACCTGAGATTTGAGGGAAGAAAGTTCTGGGTAAGACCTGAAGTAAATATAATGCTGTTGATGGGGTTACTTAAAGGGACTTGGCCCTTTGAGGCAGTTAAAATGAGCAGTGCTGAGACAGGAAGGCATCTTAATTTGGTGCATCCTCATGCTCCGATTCCTCCAGCTCCTCATTAGCGCAGCACAGCTTAATTTGCTATCCTGATGGTTTCTCATACCATGCTGGTGTGCTCACTGTGCGTGTACCTCTGGCTATCAGTACTCCAGTGCTACTGGAGGCAAGCTAATCTCTCCCTACCAATAATAACTCTGCTTATAAGATTGCCTTCTAGTTGAAATAGTAGCCCTTGGGGTTCTGCTGGAGAAATTGTACAATGTATTTCATTGCATTCTCTTAATCAGCATGGCTTAAAAAGGAGTAAAAAAAAAAAAAAGCCCAAACTGTTCAGTAATAAAAATGAGTGATGCAGAGCTGTGAGGCTGGGACTGATAAGGGTATGATTGGTGTGTTTGCTCTGCAATTTCTCTGGTATAAACAGCTTTGAGTTGGAATGACAGAGTTCAGGGGCTTTATGTAAACCCAGATCTTTTGGAGGTTAAAGAAATGCATTAAACCCTCTGGTAAGATAGTTGTGTGCATTAAGATAGGCACATTTAGGAAAACCCAGCCAACCTTGCCCTCCTCCCCATTGGAGCATATCTATAGATAAGAACCTTACTCTTCTCAAACATTAATAAGAATCTTACTCCTTTCAAAAATGAGGTTTAATATCTACCCTGAGGGATGGGTAATATTTTAAATTGTCTGTTTTTCAGAAACCAAATCATGCTGTATACTTGCTGCTTTCTGTGCTTGTTTTCTTAGAGCACTTGGGGAAGTAGAAAAGCTTATTGGAAATATTTACCGGAGATTCAGTATAATTTTTTAAAAATTATCCAAGAAATGAATCTGTTTATAATGAGGCTGGGCATAGCAGAAAGCATATTTAAACTTTGCACTCAGATGATGGATTTTCCAGAAACATTAACTTTCTAAAATTCTTTTTTCTCATTATGTTGTCCTGCTACTTTCCTTTAATCTTGTCTAATCTCTGATGAGTAGCTACTGCTTGTGGATGTAAACAGAGAAAAGAACTAGCTGTTGTTTTCTTATGTGTTTTTTAGTGAAATTAGTGACATCTGTGGAACATAAATTAATTTCTATTCACAGTGAGAATTCTTTACTACTCCGTTTTGGCATAATTATCTAAATGTGTGTAAGATGTTGTCTAATGAAACACTACTATGTTTAGACTGGTTGCTTCAGGAATAAGTGTAGTTCTTCCCTTTCCTTTCTTCTTCTCTCTACTTCCATTTTGAGTGCTAGAGGAAGAATTGATAAAGATCAGGAACTAAAAGACCTGCAAGTTAAAGCTGGTTTTGATGAGTTTAGGCCTGGGTTACCTTAACCCTTGGTGCTGCTGGTCATGGAGGTGTTGGGATGAGTCTGGCTCCTTCTGCACTGTGGAGCGTGATTCAGACCAGAGCAGTGTTCAGTTCAGCAAGCAGGGAGCTTGTGCAGTCTGCTCAGTGACCATGGGAGACCAAACTAAACATGCCAGCCAAGGTGTCCTTTCTTAGAGGGGTTAATTCATCTCCATTTAACAGTTTCATGAGATAAAAACCAATGTCTTGGCAGTGACTGTTTTTGTGTTTTTCTGTGACATTTTTTCTGCAGCTGGATTCAGGTTGCAGGAGTCCTGCTAGTGCACAAAGTTGGGTGTTGTAGACTTTTATTGATATTAGGAGTGATAGAAGATATCTGTGGGCACTTGGTAAGATAAACTCTCCACTCTATTAGTGGTCATCTTGGAGATGGCAATATATTTTCATTCAATGATGTTGGCTTAGTCCTAAGTTATATAAAATTTAAGTGGTTATTGTGTTTTATTATTTATATTCCTCCTTCTGACTTCTTTTTGTGGACTTAAATTTAAGCACACTGCACATGTAGGACTTAAAAGATGCTCACATTATTTCAGTATACATGCTAATTTCAAGTTGATTCATACTTTTAAAATTTTCCTAAATATCCCTTTAGCTATGACAGTCAAAATGAAAAAGATGTTATATTTGATCAAATTCTGCCTTTCACAGAGGAGCTGAAAAATTTGTCTATTTTTATTGCTCCCAAACATGAAAAAATTAGGCATGTTAGTGTTTTGCTTGAGTTCCTTTGTACAGGCTTTTGTTTTGGCTTATTTTGTAAGGCAGAAATTTTTGCTAGACATTTGTTCTTCAGCATGTAGTGTAAGATTTTCTCTTTAGTCATTATTAGCACCTTTTTACACTCTGTCTATATTAACTGTACAAGCAGATGGACAATTTTGTCTGTTTTAATTGTATTTAATTTAGCCGAAGTTTGGTTGCTGGCCAAGTACTCATCACCTGTGGATCAGACTTGGCAGCCCTTTTGTCTCTTGGCCAGATATTTTGTTCACAGGATTATTTCCTTTTGAAAGGCCACACCAAAGTAAAGCTGAAAAGCAAATAAAACATACTACTGGATTTCAAATAACAAGAACTGCTGAACATGTAATTTCTCTTGTTTTGGTCCTTTCAGGATCATTATTCAGTGCTTTTATTGGCATAGTTGCCAAAGAATAGGACATAAACAATTAACTGGAAATTATCTTTTTTTCTTTCCCATTCCCTGCATGCAGGAAGTTTAACACAGTACATCCCGTTCTTTTAGGATGGACCTCTGCTTATTTTTAATTTCTTAAACAATTTCTGAAATACCTAAGTAATTGCTTAAATAATAATGATTAATATGTCACAGACTAGTAAGACTTGTACGAGGCAAAAAAATTGGCTTGTACTATTGACTGTAAAGCACCCTGGCCTGGATCCAACTCCACTGTTCCTTACAGCAGTCTAGTTTTGATGGAGTGACGTCTCTCTACCTCTTGTTTGCAGTCACTGGAGCTGAGTGAGAGGTCTCATATTTTCCAGCACAATTGTCCTGGAGGGTTCTCTTTCTCTCCCTGTTCACTGCAGGGCAGTTGCCAGTGTGTCTGGAAGAAAGGATTAAGAAATAGGGAGAGCTTAATGGGGCATTCACTCATCTAAATCACAGCTACACTGACTGATGTGACCACTCTGTGTCATCAGAAGATCACTTGATGCATCACTTGACTCTCAAAGGTCCTGTCACATTTGTCTTATATCAATCAGCCTGGGTGATATAGTGTAATTGATTGAAACAAAGAAGAGGGCCTGGGCTTAATAAGAAAATTAGCTACTGGTATCGTGGCATAAACATGATATCTGCATGATACACAGCAATACAGGAACAAAGGGTTTATTCCAAGAAGCCTTGATTACGCAAAGAAAATTACTCTTTTGGGTGTCTATAATTAATTTTATTGTCTGAAACAGGTCTTACGAAAGAACAGGTTAAATGAATAAAGGATACTCTATTTTTTCTTTAATAAATATAGCTTATAGCCTATAATACTAAAAGTGTAAAAAGTCCCTCTGAATGTGACTCATGTCTAGTATGGAGGTGGTATTAAGCCCATAAAAGGATTTTTGCCTATTTGTCTTGGGAAATCCTTTGTCTATTTAAGCTGTAGCTCTGGAAAGGAAGTTGTCTCATGTAGCTGTTCTAGCTAACATTTCTCTCACATGGAACTCAACAAAGCTTCTGTCTTAGAACTTTTATACTGGTCAGTGTGCTTCGCTTCTGTAGCAGATTTTTCTGAAAGGATGTTCCACTCCTTTTTCAAGAAGACCTGGAAAATCATTATTCACATAATTTTACTAATTTAATTCCTTCTACCTGTCACTTTTACTTTGTCCCAGTAATGACACTGCTCTCTTATTACAATCTTGTGCACTGGTGTCACAAGACACTTCCCTGAAGTCTCCTTTTCCCTGGCCTGACAGACCTCCAGCACAGGGATGTCCTGCCCATCCTTGCTTTGTCTGGTTTTGACAGAAGGTTAATAAAGCTTTTTAAACATCTCTAAAACAGGCTACCTATCCCACAGTATTCCTGAAATCATAGCAAGGGTGGCTAGAAGAACTGGCTTGAAGGTTTTTCCTTAATGAGGGATTATTGCCAACACTTGTTCTGATTTTGGAAACTGCCAAGTATGGAGTCCTTCTGAGTACCCTGGGTAACCTGTCCCAGCGCTGCATGGCCCTCCTAGATTTTTTCATTGTATCTTTTTTGGTGGTGAGTTTTGTGTGTGTGCCTGTCTCAATGCTCAGCTTGTGCCTCTGGTCCATGTTTAGCTTGCTTACTGCTGCTCACAAGAGTTTGGCTGTGTTGTTATCTGTAACTGCCCTTCAACCCATAGTAGAAGCTCCATCTGGAGTCATTAAGACCACCTGAAGCACGCAAAGGTGCAGCCAACCTTCTTTATTTGATGTGTCTATTTTGGCTGAGGTCTGGTCATGCCTCTACTTCAAGGTGTGTCTTTTTGTGACACAAATAACACTTTACAAATTTTCATTTTACATAGCTTGCTTGCAGGCCAGTAATGACCTCAGACAATTCAAAACTTGTCTTTTCTGTAGAAAATAAAGATTTCTGGAGATGGGAACATTAGGACATTTAATGACAAAACTGCTGACTATGATGATTTCTTCAGGTGAAAGAACTTGAGGCAGATAAAACTAATCTATCAAAATGATTGTTGTGGATGTGTTCTCTTGCCCAAAGAAAAGAAGCCTTGAAAAGGCAAGATTAGCTACCACTCAGAGCAACCATAGCCAGGCTGCAGGTTTCTGGTATTAGCTGCATTCACACTGAAATTCTTGGAGTTGTGCAACAAAATCACTGGCAAAGTAGTTCTGTGGTCTCAAGATTTATAAACCCTTCCTTTCACTGACTTGTGCATTTTCTCTTACTGACAAAGGGCTGCTTTTTGACAGATTGTACTGTGCTCTCTTCCCCCAGTGGGGTCAATGAGTTAGATCATCTGGGAAAGGGGCAAGGTACTTTTGCTGCTGGCTCAAGCCCCTGCTGTTACAAAAGCATCAATACATGACTGTCATAAAAGTCCATTGTAACTGTAAAAGCTTCTCTGATTAGTCAGTTTCTTCTCCATTTATCCTGGAAGATGGAATTAAGCACAATGGAAAAGAAAGCCTGAAATGGGTCAGTTATTTACAGTGCATTCAGCCTTCTTTTGTGTCTGAAAAGATTTTTATTTCATTTTTGCGCAATTAAAATAAGAGGCAGAGGAAGCTGCCAGGGGAAAAAGATCAAAAATTTTAGTAACTGCTTTTAGTGACAGAAAAATAGTATTGAAGCAAGGCTACTAGATATTTAAGTCTTGCTGAGAAAACCACAATTTTAAAAACAGATTTCTAAGCTGTTTAATAGTCTACTCTTTCCTCAGATTCCTGCTTTCACACTTCCTTATTGACATAAGGATATGGCCAGGGTCAGTAGCAATTTGGGAAAGAAAGCAGAACAAATTTCCTGATTGCCATGTGATAGTACATCTGCCATTTCAATTTAAGCCAGCATCTGAAGCTACTCCATTTGTAGGCGTTTGGCCAGATTCAGATCTAACTGGCATTGGGTTTAGCCTTGTAAAACTTCTCTGTAAATCAGGTTAACTCCGGTGTAGTCAGCTGTGTAAGAGAAACAATAAAGCCTACTCTTACCTTTTGTATGATGTTTGCAGACTCTCAGCAGCTTATCTTAGTCTTGTAGTTAATATTTGTTACATTCAATCTATGCGAACTCTTTCTCTCTGGTGTCCTGGCTTACTCAAAGGAGTAGATGACAGGATGCTGTCACTTGTGATCTGTATCTTGAGGCAACCACTGTAATCAGCATTTTGAAGGTGGTCTTTATGGGGTTCAAGCAAAATTCCCATGTACAAGGAGGCCATAGTACAAGTAATTACAAGCTGTAGGTGGAGAGTTTATATTCAGTGAAAGAAGTGCTCTAATATAATGCTCTAATAAATGAGTACCATTTAGACAAGTAGTTGGGGTCTGTAATCCCTGCAAATCTGCTATTTGCCTGTGATCCAGGAAGTCTGTTCTATGACTGGATGTGTTTGGGAAGGGTGGGGGTAGCAGTGCTGTCTGCTCATAGGCAGCTATGTGCTGTAACCTTTTTCACCACAACAGGAGTATAACCACAACAGGAAATTGAGGCCAAGAACCTGGCTTTCTAACCTTTCTTTATTGCAACTTTGGTATATCCACTTGAAGAGATATAATCTGGACATGGTGGAAGTAAGCTATGTTCTGTCTGAATAACCATTGTGGAATAATGTACTTAATCCCAAATAATTTGGTTCAATAGGTTGATTAATATAATAAATAAGAAAGTGCAAGTACTCTGAAAATGGAATGCTTGAGAGCAAACAGAGTTATAATGCCACAAAATATCCCAAAGGGATTAACATTGCCATTTATTACATTTCTCTGGGACAATTTGGTCCAATAGCTCTTTAAGAGCTCTTAGCCAGGTCAGTGACATTGCTTGTGCCAATCAGTACAGCATGACCATTACTACAGGCAATTCTCTTTTGGCACAACTGTCTGGATCCTAAATATCAAATTATGAAATTTGGAAAAGCTGATAATGAAAATGTTTGCTGAAGGTACACAACAGAACATGAAAGAAACTATCATGTCAGAAAATGGTAAATTACAGGGTGGTTCTCTGCTGTCTTTCACTCTGAGATCATTTCAGTTTAATCTTGATTTAGGCAGGGTTTTTTTTCCCCTCAGTGTATATTTATACTTCTGCAGCTAGGATAGACCCATGTAACTATCTGAGAGTTTTGCTAGGGCTCTGTGCAGATGCAGCTCATTGTCATGTGTTGCATGAGTGAGAGAGACTGCAGAAACTGTTATCACTGATCTCCACGTTATCTCCTCACTGTGTATTTTGTACCCAACTATTTTATCATTCCTAGAAAGTAATTTTGTAGGCTTTTAGGTTAAGCAACAATAGCCAGTGAGACTTTCTATTAATTCAGAAATTTCTCTTTCAGGTTATTCTATGAGCTATTGGTACTATTACACTTTCTGTATTTTATGTAGTCTTCTATACAGACATAACTGTAACCTTACTTGTTTTTTTTTTTAGGGGATAGGAAAGTCATATGGCTAGCCTCATAAGTGATATTACTTATACTGATATAAGTATATCACTAATTATAGTGGTAATACTACATATTAAAAAATCTTGAGGTAGTTGTCAAGGGTGAAGCTGTCTTGTTTCTGTATTTATTGTTGCTATTTTTAGTTTTAGATTTCTTACACACTTCCTAGTGTCTGATCCTTTATTAGCTGAAATTCTACACCTTTGCAGTCAAGTAACCAAGTGTGTATCTCTTAGAAACAAAAACTTAAGTTTTTATATAGTCTCATATGGGGAACTGGCACCCAGATGAAAAAGTGCAGCTGAAAGTTTCAATATGTGATGTTCCCATTTTTCTGTATTTCAGTTTTTGTTCTTGAGGTTTGTTCATTTAAATGAATTCAAACTGTTCACAGAAAGTTCTTTTTAATATTGAATGTAATTTAAAATTTATTTTTGACAATTAAATAATGTTTGGAGTGTTGTACTCAAAAATTCATTTGAAGGTTTTTCCTTGCCTTTCATTTTTCAAGCTTCCCATCTAGATTACACTAAAAGTTAGCCCCAAACAGTATACCAAATGATTATAACAGATAAAATCAAAAAGGAGGTCCTAAGGATATAATGATCTTTGAAATATATATGTCTTGGAGATGTTTATCTTGCTCAAGGCATGAGCTGAGTGTCTACAGAAAATATCTTAATGACATGGAAAACTTCCTCCTGTAGGAGGGGAAGAACAGCTCTGTCTATGCTCATAAAGGGAGTAATTTGGGTAATTTCCTGAAACAGAGATCAGCAATTAGCATCAATAGCTATGGGCCTTTTCACTAAATGCTCCAAAGCTAATCCCATAAGGAATCAGAGACTGTATCAGTGGCAAATATTCGACTTAATGTTCTTGCCTCAAACACAGGGTCCTGGGCCTGTTTGTTTCAAGGATTTACTTCTGCATTTGGACCTAAATTATACAGTGGTATTTTAACTGTCTCTTCTTCCCATTTAATGATTTTTGGATTAAATTAATCTGAAAGTGTTTTGAATACTTCAGTAAACTTGGATTTCTGGCCAATATATTAGAAATCATCATGTTTTATATGGATGCCTTTTACAAATTACAAATAAGCAAGTCTCATGTGAAATTCTGTCCAGACACAGGTAATGGTTATTTCAGCAAGATAGCTGAGCTATAAGGGAGGAGTGAACCTCCAAGAAATTATTATACTGATTCCAGTCATTATGAACACTTAGCTCCTGATTATGCATCATTTGAAGTAATACCATAAAACTAATGTACCTTCACTTCTTCCATGAAAAATGTAATGGAGGACTATGATACTATGATTACTTTTTTCAAAGCTATTTCCCATTACATGGTGTTCTTTTTGTTCCTATCCCTGATTCTCAGCTCTGTTGCTCTCACTAGTTTGCTTCCCTGAAAATTTTCCTTTTTTGATTTGCCTTACCTCAGTTGAAGAGTAGCAAAATGTTGCTTGCCATTTGTGTATTTATTTGTTGGTTTATTTTATTTTTTGTTTTGTTTTGTTTGCTTGTTCTGATTTTTTCTGATGGAGTTCGACTTGGTTCTCAAAGATTGTCTGGTGAGCTGATAGAAATTTAGTGGAGAAGATGAGAAAGGTGTGAAGAGGATAGAGGAATCATACCTTTCAGTATGATTCTGAGCTGTTACTGCACAGTGTGACCTCATACTTCTGTCTTTCATCTTCCCTTATGGGGGGACATATTTAAAGCAGCAAAAGCATCAATAAATGGCATCATTTGATGTTAATTGGCATGTTTTACTTCCTTTCTTTTTTTTAAACATCCATCCTTTTAATATTTGATGGATAAAGGGACTATTTTATTTTTCTGTGAATTTTTCTGTACGTCACAATGTCTTTCATGAAAATCAGCCATAGCTGTAATAGATTTATCCTCATTAATGTCTCCAAAAACATGTCTGCAGAGAAAAAACTATGGATCTTTCTCAGCTTCTGCTCCAAAAAAAGTGTTATTTATAATGTTCACTTTCAGACCGGGCTGAATTTTTTTCCCCTTGAATTCATTTCACCATTAATATGGTATCCATGCACATTGGTTAAACCTTGACTTCATAATTTGAATGAAAACAATGTGGAAACAAAACAAATATATCATTATTAATTGTTGTTTGGGAAGTTCTTTGGGATGCTATATTTGGAAGAAAGCCATAAAACAAAGCCAATAAACAAACTTGTCTATTGACAGGAGGAGATTAACTATCTTTATAATTTTCTGCTTTCTGCTAGTGAAATAATTTGAAGGGAATCTCAAAATATATGATCCATTGTTGTTCAGCTAAGCAACCTAAAGTTTGGCTTGCTAATCTTCATCTTAGGTGAACTAACCAAAGTTTTGCTTTAAAAATTGAACACAGATTTCACAGGAGCTGATGTCCTGTTGAGGTTTCTGGTATTCTATTTTGGCAGGAGCATAAGGAGAGGCCTATCTAAAAACATCTGTCTTCCAGAAAATTTCTGTTCAGTTCTGCAAAATGTGCTTGGTTTGATCCTACAAAATTTTGCCCATCATCATTCTGCCCAACAAGACAATTCTGGCTTATAAATTGTCATTCTTATTCTAATGGGTAGAATTTCTCCCCAGCAAAAGTCCCCATTTCAAGGGGGACGATAAAATAATGTTTATTTCCTAAAGGTAACGTGCCAACTATTTCTGACCGTAGCATATCCTGAAATACTGGTGACTTACTGAAACTCAAATGTTGAGTGAAGAAGGATAAATGTGCCTGTTGTGGAATATGCAGTTTACACCATATTGGTTTTTGCCAGCAAAAGTGAGGTTCAGTAGAGCCATTTATAAGTTAAATAAAAGTTATTTTGTAACCTTAATTGCTCATTTTCTTGCTCAGAAATAGCACAAGCATTTATTTTTAGGAGTTATAGGCTTTCAAGGCCTGCTTTTAAAAAATCCTTTTGTAAGCAAGAAGCCCTTAAAAACTATTTAAAAAAATGTGACACTAGTAAGGTTTATTTTCTTGTGAAGATGTACCCAAAAGTTTATTTGAATAATTTCAGAAATAAAAAACAAATGTAGTAGATGGCAGCTTATTTTTATTTATTTACTTTTCAAAATAAATTTAAAAGTGATGAAACACTAATTTAAGAAATCACGTTAGATGGAGACTTTCTTTTCTAAGGCCACAGCTAATGTCTGGGAGATAGAAATCTAGAGCACCGGATGTTCTCCAGAAGAGCCAACCTTCCTTGGCTTCAAATTCATTCAAGATCTTCAGGAACTTTAGAGGGTTTCCAAAATGCTGCTTTGTTTACTCTCGTTACAAGATGCCAGGCACTGGTGAATCAGGTCTCTCTTCTGCTTACACCTTAGTGCTCATGAAAGTGTGTGTATTTAACAGCGTTTTCATTACCTGCACCTATGTATTATGCTGAGATGTCATTCAGCAGGCAATAATCTAGGGAACCATTGTGCAACTGACCTAATTTATAAAGGTCAAGACCTGGTGCTATTTGTCCACAGAACAAATGTTTGCCAAGCAAATTGGTACGGATTGAGTGAGCTGAACTTTAGTTGGCACCATTAATTTTGGTACGCATTACTCATCAAATTAATAGAGTAAAATTGTTTTCCCCTTGGAGCATGGAATACCATGGCCATTATTCCTATGCTGAACTTTAAAGATTCATTATTCTTCATAGAAATATGAAAGTTATTATTTTTTAAAAATAACTTTTTATCATACAGCTGATGAAGGATAGGTCCAAATAAATTTGGATGCCTTTCTCAGTTGGAAATGAAGAAGGTTCCCAGTGTAGGGAAGAAACACTAACAGCTCATTTGGTACATCATGAAAGACGCTTCTTAACTTGATGATTACTAAGTTAAACTACTTGACCTTATAAAAGTAATCAGGTATTAAATGTATCATCACTACCTCAATTTCAGGATGTAAAGCCATTATTATTAATACTTCTTCAAGCAGCACAGCTTCACTTGGAGTACAATGTCTGGGCCAAAATACCTCCATTTACACAGACCATTAGTATGCATACTCTTAAAAGAACCTTTGAAATGCTTTAGCAGCTGATATAATTCTATGTGTTATAGATACTCCAACTGCTTCTAATCAGTACCAGAGACTCCAGGCCAGAAATTGCATTTCTTTAGGGCTATTAAGAGTTTTATCTAGGCAATTAGAAGAAACTTCTGAATAAAATCCCTAGTCCTGAGGTCTTTATCCCATAGTTCTTTTTTACACTTGATACCAAGAGGCAAGACATGCTTAGTTTATGCGTGGCCCAGGTGTGTGTTGTCTGCAGAGACATCACACTGACAGCAAATTGTTAGATACAGTGTGCACTATTTCTTTAAGGACCATTAAGAAAAGAATTCTTAAGAACAATGTTCCAGCTAAAATGTAGAAAAAGTGTAAGAACACGATGAATTTTCTACAAGGGTATTACTTCATTCACAAATGGCTTTTCCCCCCTTATTTCCAAGTTTCAAACACGTTGAATGAAGCAAAAGGAAGCATAGATGCTGAGTTTGAGTTAATTTTCCTCAAGAAGGTGTCTTGAATTCACAAGTGCTTCCTTGCATCCCACATATTCAGACATCATTACAGCAACATAACATGGTGTCAGCTGCCTTGGACTGCAGATGAAAATACTGCTTAAAATTTATTTGAGTTCAGGTTTGTTTGAATTTGACTCTGGGATTCAGTAAATGCCTGGGCAGCTTGGCCTTGGTGCATAATGTAACTGAGAGGGCAAAATGAGAAAAACTGTGTGATGGTTTATTATTATTTATGTGCTTTGATCTTGTGAAATATCAAGTTAACAGCCTGGAGGTTACAGGATCTATTAGTTTCTGAGAGAGGTTTCACCATCCCAGAAGAAAATATGTTGGCAAAGTAATGATGGAAATGTACATTATTAATTTTCTGTGCTCTGTGGGTAAGAAGGAGATTCAATTTACCCACTCTTCACTCTAAGAGGGTATGATTTATTTAAAATTCAGATCTGGTTTTTAAAACAAAACCAAAAAAAGCCTTTTCTTTTTTTTTACTCAGAATGTGGCTATGAATCTCAAAACATACTTTATTCATTAAGGTCTACTTAGTATAGTTTTTGTTATATATAATTCTGTAACAGAAACAGGTTACTCAGAGAAGTGGTAGATGCCCCGTCTCTGGAAACATTCAATGTCAAGCTGGATGGGACTCTAAGGCATCTGCTTTAACTGAAGATGTCTTTGCCCAAAGTGGAGGGTTAGTACTGATTGAGCTTTACAGGTCCCTTCCACCCCAAACTGTTCTATTATTCTAATTATAAAAAGATATGTCTTTAGTGATTGCACAAAGTCTGTAGAGTTTTCTGTGTCATCTTGCATTTCAACTGCTCAGTACACTGAGATAGTGCTGAGTGTGTGTGCTTACAGCCTGCAGGAACCACAGCAACATTTTGCTGAAACTTGGTAGTTGCAATGCCTTTGTAAGTTGCTGCTTTAGGATGTATGAATGGACAGGAACACCGTCCAAAGGCTGGAAGTCCTCTGCCTATGTTAGTGCACAAATTTTACACACTGAAGTGATAAGCTTGGACAAGCTTTGTCCCAGGGCTTGCTGGTTTGATTACGAAGTTGTGCTCTTCTGAAAAATACACTGACTACTAGTTCCAATATATGAGATTATCTCAAATGAGCATATATGTAAATACATATATTTGTAAAACTATACAAATATGTCCATGTCTCAGAAATAGGATGTGAAAAATTGTAAGAGTACAATAAATTGTAATGCTATTTGTTGAATCACAAATATGATATATGAAAACCTTACTATTTTAAAGAGGAGAAACTGCAGTGTTTTTCCCTTAAGAGATGCACCCTGTAGCAGTAGTTTTTCCGTCAGGAAAGAGTAGTGAAGAAATGTATTATCTGTACTAGCAGTTTTTTCTTAATTTTGCTTGCTATGATTTAACTGAATAAGAGCAAAAAAGCCGCATAAAGCACTGCATACGTGTGGGTCGTTTGTTCCCCGAAAGACATTTTAGGCATACTTATACACAAAAACTTCGGTTTTGTGTATTCTATCTTTGAATTCAAATTTAACAGAGGATAAACTGGCTTTGATCAGGAGGATTTGATCAACACATTAGTGCTGCTATACAAGCATATAGCGATTTTTAACCTTGGATACCACTTAGTGCTGCTCTTTAGATGAAGTCTTCCAAAGTTGATTCCCTATTAAAAATGCTTCTAAAGGTATTTAGGTTGCAGTTTTTGGGAGAGAAGTTAGGTTATGTATAGCCTATGTCCATATTAGCAGTTCACTTGGTGCAACATGTGTACTCCTGCACAACAAAGCAGTTGGTTGTGAGGAACTGATTGTGCAGTGCTCATTTTTTATGGTTTCATTTGGGTATCTGTAGCCTGGTCCCTTAGGCTGAATGTCTAGTAGAGAGGATGGAGCATACTGGATGCCCTCCTGGAAAGCATCTTTCAGCTTATTTTCTCAGAAAGAAATCCAGTTAGTGAATTTTGCAACACAAAAGAGAATTCAGGGAATGGACATTACTAGGAGATCTACTTCTTAGTGCCATCCTGATTTAAGTAAAAATTGTGGATATATCTGTACTCCTGTTTAGCTCTGTCTTCATGTTGCAAATGGATGTATGTGATAATGGTTGTTTTCATATTTTGTTTGTTTTTTTTTTTTAATTTTATTTTTCCTATTAAAAATGTATCAATGGAGCTGGTCAGGAAGTGGTTTCTAATTCTATAAAGTGCTTTGTGATTACACTTCTCCTGTTTCACCACCCAGGATGAAATTGGCAGCTTTTAAGTATCTTCATGAGAAACTAGGTTAAGGGAGAGAGATTCTCTGAAAACTGTTAACAGCATATTTTCTTCTGAGGAAGGTTGGTCTCTTGAGAAAACCTTTAGTTCCAGTGAGTGAGTTTGGCAATTTCAACAAAAAATGCTATATCAGCTTAACTTTTATTGCAGCCTAATGATGTTGAGAAATGAACTTTGTGAACTAAACCATTTTTTGCTGCAATTCTGAGTTTTACTTTACAATTAAGGACCAAAACAGCACAAAGCAGCTGGCTTTAGGAGAATATTATCTCAGTAAATACAGATGTAAAGATGCAAGCTACTTGCTTCCAGTACTCTGCCTAGCATCATCTAGTGCTATAGAAAGACTTGCAGAGCTAAAAATGGAAAGGGGAGTCACATGAAATACTACTGTAATTTCAGCTTGCTTGCAATAAAACTTGTTACTGAAATCTAGTATCTGTTGAAATTGTGTTAGTACTGACCTGTCAGCCATATATTAAATATTTAATATATAATAATGATTAAGTATTCAACAGTCCATATTAATATATAACAGTATAGTATTGCTATCACTGATGAGCAAGAAGATTTTAATTAAGAAATAGATGTACTCTAGCCCATATTAAATTTAGATGTAAGTTTTCTCCTAAATAATATATCATGAAACAGAACCAGAAGAGAACATCTTTTCTGTCCGAATGATCTTTCAGAGAGAGTTCTGCCATTTGTGCCTGTCTTTGTATTGGTCTTTCTTAGTACACACAAACTGCTTTATGTTTTGCATGTGGAAAGACTGGTGATTCTTTAGCTTATTATGTATGAGAATCAAAAAATACAGAGCTGAACATTCAACAAGGAAGTTAGTTAAATACTGTTAGATGTTGTTGGTTATTTGTTTTTTGCTGTTTTGTTGGTTCATTTATCCTCACTAAATTAATGGAGTTAATGATACCCAGCATTGAAGACAATTTGTTTAGTAGTTTGGTTCCTAAGACCTTCTCTAAAAAATAGCAGTGTTAATTCACAGGACTAACTGCTCCCTTAGAGAGGAAAAGTGTCGAAGATTTTATTCTTGGACGTTCTTGATTTTGCTTTTGTCTGTGCTTACCATAAAGTTTACCAGAGAGCCCCTACTGTTAAGGATACCTCAAATGAGATGGGAATGCATATGCACATATAATGCACAGAGAAACTGTGGATACCCTGTTCCTGAAAATGTTAAAGGCCAGGTTGGATGAGGCTCTGAGCAATGGGAAGGGTTTCCCCTCATTGCAGGGGGCTTGGGTCTAAGTGACCCTTAAGGTCCCTTCCAGTCCAAATCCTTCTGTGATTCTATGATGCATTTGAATTCTCAGTTAAAATTAGGAGTTTGTGGTTTTTTGATTGATTCTGCTTAAGGTGTTTCCCTAATAATAAGCAAAACAATTATCTTCTCTGTTTCTCTGACATGTTAATTAGTACTTCATTTCAGCAAGGCACTCGCACTCTACAAGCAGTGAAGAGATGACACTCATAATGTTTTCTGTTACAACACCAAACATATGTTTTTAAATATATGCAATATTTAAATAGCCTAGAACCATAATCAAAAAGCAGTTATGCCTTGGCTTTCAAGAGCTTTGCCATGCTGTATTTGAGTATAAGAGCTTCTGTATCTGTGCTCTCTCCTGAGGTCTCCAGTAGGACACAGTGGGTCGATGGTCCCTACTTTTCCTAATGTGCAGGTGCTGATGAAAATTGCTACATGTCTAGATTAAAAGGTGTGTATGCACATGCTATCAAATAGGATTAATAGGAGTTGACACCTTTTGATTCAAGAGTTGCTGTCTGCTTTTCAGAGTAGATGTCCAGGTGGTGAGCTGAAAAAATATTCTAAAGCATAGCACCATTGAGTTAGAAAATGGCAGCTTCTCCTTTTTCAAGAAATATAGCAATGATTGTAGATTTATGGAGGAGGAATTTCAATCCAAAAGTCCCAAAACAGCCAAAGGCTGCCAAGATGTTAAGTGCATGTGAATGTTTGTGTGTTTCTCACAAGTTTCTTCTCTGTGTTACAATGCAGAAAATGTGTTGGTATGCAGTGGGACAGAAAGCATCTGATTGTTTTATTTTAAGACAGTGTTCTTGCATGGTCTTGGACAGAACTGATAAGACAAATATTAGAAGTTGCAATATTTTAGATTATTTTGAACAAGAATCCAGGTAAACTAAAGAGAAAATATATTGTTCTGTGAGAGTATCCCATGATTTCTTTTGCTAATGAAACTTCTGCACTCAGACAAATCCATTGATATGTTTGGAGCCTCCAGGTTTTTATTTGGCAAAGCTCACATTTCAGGTAGCAGCACAACCTGAAATCTATCTCAGCACAGGAAGGAAAGTTTACAACATTGTTATTAAATATTGACTCTGAACATCTTTGAGACATATCAAAATAACCAGATTAACCTTTGGTTGCTTGCTTGTTGCTGTTGGTGGGCAAGCCCTGTTTAAGAGAAAATATTTTGTATTTTTGTTTGGTTTCAACTGGTTCATCAGTGTATCTCCCATCCTTCCTGCCTCCATTAGCAGCAGTGCTGTGAAGTGATTACTGTAGGTGAGGAGATTAATATCTTGCTTGTTAGGTTTCAAGTGCACCCTCACACTTCTGAAATATTTTTAATTAAAGCCTCTGCAAACTGTATTTACTCTTTAAATTTAACACTTAGCAGCTGTAGTGAGAAGCAGGCCTCTTCACAAGAGAGCAGCTGAACTACCTGAGAGAAGACAGAACTTTGAAGAGATTACATATGACCTGAGAGGTCAACAGCTAATTTGCTTCTGATAGAGCTTTTCTAAAGCAGTACAAGCCACTTAGAATTCATTTTAACAGCTCTAATGTGACTAAATCTCCTGTACAGCCGTGGGGATAATCACACAATGATTGCATCGTCCCATGTCCTTGTTATGGCATGTTCAGTGGTGAAGATATTCACTTCAGACATAAAACATGGATCAGTTCTTGTATCAAGATGATTAGCTCCCAAAAGCTGTAGTAGAATGACTCAAACATGTACTGGCAGATCATCTTAGATTCTGCTTGAAGTTTCTGTATTTGAGCTACCAGCACATGAATGATACTACCTACACCCTCTACATGAATAGGCAAAATTCCTGTTTTTTGCAGTGGACCCAGGGAAACTGTCTTTTCTAAGCTGAGAGAAATTGTATACATGCAGAATAGTTTGTAGGCATCCGGTGTGCTGGTATCAAGGCTGTAAACTAGCTGTTAATTTGCACTATATTGACATCCTTGCTACAGAGAAATCCTGGAGCTCATCTAAAAGAGACAGTCACCTCCACACTCCAGTGTTATTACCTTGTCTGGAGAGCAGTGCTCACATTCTGGAGATGGTGCACTGACAGTGAGGAGAGGCAGCTAAAGGGGGCAGTGGGAACAGTGCCAGACATCAGCACCCTTTAACCCCTTCCACAGCTTTATGTGTAGGGCAAAGGGTTTTAGAGGCATGGCAATGGGATTTCTGGTGCTTCAGAAAGTGCTGCCCTTGTGGAGTGTTTTTCACCTATTGTGGAGATATTCGTCTGTCACCTCTGTGTGCAAATGGCAAGAGCCACATGACCTGATAGGTAAATCAGTTCCAGCATGGCATGTGTTGGACTGTTGCCTGGTACTTCTATGATAGCATGGAAACTACGTGTAAAATTGGAATAAAGAGACAGCTGGTGCAGTTTTTCATGTCTGGGGGAAATCTTTATTGTTGACCAGCATGTATTGCATCTGTCATTTTATTTTTTGACTCTAAAGGATAAAAGAGTACTGCAGCGTGTCTGTAGCTACTTGTGTTTTATTTATAACAAACCAAAGAGCTTTGTGGCATTTCAGTGTATTAAATACACAAAATAATCTCTCTACAAAAATTCATTTCCACTTTTTCCTTGCAATAGTGGTCCATGTTTTACTGTCTTCAGAATACATATCAAATTATAAATCTGGACTTTAAAAAAATTGCTGTAGTTTTTGGGGAAGAGAAAATGTTTCTGCTAGCTTTCTTTAAATATTTTACTCACAAATTGAAAAAAAAAATTAAACAGTCCTCTGAACAGTCATCTGATCTCATTCATGTAAGGAAAGGAAGAATTTCCTAATGTGAAATATACACCATCAGAATTGCTGTCAGTGACAGAAGTGAACCATAATATATACTTGCTATTTGCAGCATTCAGAGCGGCTTCTTTTGGCAGTTGCCATCTCATAACCATTCAGTTTCATACACTTTCTGGCATATCATTAAAAATCTATCATTGTTAGTAATCTGTCATCAAGGAAACAATGGATAAACGCTGCTGATCCTGCACTTCTGCAGAGCAAGATCGTGTAACAAAACAAAAACCCAAAGAGAAACGCGTATTGAGCAGCATAATTATTAATTCCAAACAGGCTATTTGAGTAAAATTGCCAGTTAGAAATGAAGCTGGTAGCTTGTGCAGTGCGAATTCTGAATTGTTCTTGTTTTGAAGTGTCAGGACTGTATCATATAAGAAATTCTTTTTGGTTCTCTCATTTAAACCAAAGGTGTTCTAAATACTAGCTCTGGTCTGCAATTTGTTGGGATGAAGGTTCTTTGGAACACACTGTTAAAAATCTATGGTTTGGGATGCTGTTCTGCAGATTTTTTTCTGTGGGAGAATAAATTACTGATTTGCAATAATTTATTGCATTTTCTAACATATAGCCCCTGAAAACATTTTCTGCCCTAAATCTATCCAGTATGAAGGCAAAAGAAAAGCTCAATATGAAAATTCATGTGTGTAAGCTGTTAAAGATACAAAAGGAGTAAATGGGTTAATACACTGTAAATTAGCAGGAGGTATGCATCTGTCAAAATTTTTTAGAAAGCACCTGCTTTATACAGCAGGCAATGCTGAGAATACAAATCACCACCTTGAAAAAAGGTCTCAGAGCTTTCCCAGAGAAAAGATGATGACTAGTGACTGTGTTTTGCTTAGTGTATTCAATCTGTTATAGTTGATTAATAGTAAATACTTATGTTAGAAATCAGAAACTTGTTCATATCTGTTTTAACTGCATTTATTTTGGGCTTTTCACTTGCTCTGTTATAAGAAATAGTGTCTCCTAAATACAAAAATGAAAACCAAGAGGCAAGGATAGAGCAACAAATTATAGGTGCTATAATAAAGACCATTATTTCTATGAAGGAATGAAGGGCATCTCCTATGAAACTCTGATGCTGCAGAGCTTCCAGGAATTAAAATAGGGAATCTGCTGGACTTAGTTTCATTTATAGCAGAGCAGTGGGATATAAAGTATTTAGAAACCTCATGCATCTTGTACTGGACTTTAGACACTTATTATATGATGTTAAGTAATAACTCAGCTGATCTTATCCCTCAGAGATCCTAGGATAAGAAATGTCTGATTTTGCTTTCTAAAGTGACCCTTATGGAAGGCCAAATATTAGTCAGATTCAGCATAAATCTCCCTCATAGTTCCTTACTGTGAGAACCACCTAGAAACCCATTAAAAGAGGGTTGACTATTCCTCTTTGGTCAGGCACCAAACTGAAAAAATTAGACAATTCATGCCTGAGCTGCTGGGAACAGGCAAGCTGAGATTTTTGAATACCAGAATAATGTGAAGAAGAACTACAGAAAAGTGGTGTGGGAATCCTAAATCTATGGGGAAATGAAAATAACTGATGGGATCACTGAGAGTGATTCTTCTCTGTCTGTGTACTGGTGTTCTCAATGTGTTCCTGTCGAGGGTCAGCACAGCCAGCTCACACTTCCTCAGCAGGGCGGCACATATGACCTGTATTGGCTGAACCCAACTCTGAGACATGTTGTACTTCTTGGTTCTCATGGGACTTCTATTTCAGCTGTATGTGTGAGACCTAAACCTACCTATGGACAAGGTGCCAAGGGTCTCAATGTGGATTTGGCTGCCCAAATTCAGGAATTATGGTTATCCAGAATTTCATCCGTGTAATAATCTGGTTTGATTGTCACTTTTAATATTTAAAAATCTATGAAAGCTGCCACAAAAGGGAAGTGAAATATCTTTAATGGGTTTTAGTTTATGGATTCATCTTAAAAATGTAATAATCCAAATTGGCATTTTTTAATCTGAAAATATATGGCTGTCACTTAAAAAGAGACATGAAGCAAGAAAGAGCACAGATATTTGGCTTTGTAATAAAAAACATGGTTTAACTGTGCATATTTGCTAGATTTACACCATCTATATTTCCTTTTACTCCTACATCTGTTTTTTTTTCTTGAAAAATATAAGAAATAGAAAGCTGCTTAATCCTAAATAACACTTCTCTGTCTCTTTAAGAGGTAATTTAGGACTGATGATCTGCTCCAATGCTCCAAATTGAAATTAGTGAAGGAAATAAATAGGAGAGAAAGGTAGAGCTGGGAGATAGAAGAAAATACTGTAAACAGCTTAAGAGCATGCAATCTGCAAATAAAATTTGGCAAGGATGGTAAGAAGAGGAAAGGAGAAATGAGAATATTAATAAAAGTTGAAAAGAAAAATTTAGAACAATTTGAGACATACAAACAAGACAAGCAAGAAAAATAGTAAGGAAACAAGAGAAACATAAAAGCAGTATGCCTCAAAGGTGAGATTTTGAAAGGAAAGATGCGCAATTAACGAGAGTAATAGACATTGGACTGTTAGCAGTTTGCTCCATTTCTTGACATCTCTCTCATCTTTGTCATGGTTGTTTTTTCATCAGAGGAGAAAGAATTTGTCAGAAAGTCTTGGGATAAAAACTGTACTGGTTTTGAAACATGTTAAGTAGTCAAAACAATTTTTTTTTTTTATTTGGAAAGGGATAAAATCTGACAAAACATTGTTTGGAATTGGGATAGGAAAGAGGGAAAGAAGGTGTACTGCCCATAGCCAAATTGTGAGAGCATGCCCTGCTAGCATGTCAAGGCCTGACCTGCAGACTTAGAATTTAAAATTGTCCGCCACAAACTGAGTGTGTTTCTTAACTGCTGAGCTGTTTGTTGGTTTTTCTTTTCTTTTTTTTTTCCCCTGGGAATGGCCTTTCTGCTTGGTTTTATTTTGTGCCATTTTGCCTTTTGCACAGAACATTTGAAAAGTTTGGATTCCACACTGAATTCCCAGATCTTTGTTAACTCTTTTCTTTTTTGTATAGATGTATTTGGGATTTCTTGTGTAAGAAAGAATGAGTACTCCCATTATTTCATCAGTTGTACATGGATCGTTATCGTTTTATGTTTATAAGTGTATATTCTTCACCACAATTTAACCCTAGATGTGTTTTGTTTATGTGGTCTGTTTGAAAGCCATGAGGTACTTCACAAACTAGGCTGATGTGAAGGACCTTTGGCATTGGTAACTGTGTCTGGAAAACTGTTTTTCTTTCCCCTTTAAAGATAGCCTCCTGTTTTCAAGTACACTGTATTTAAGTGTAATTTGTTATGTTAGGCCTGTTTTAGTTTTTGCCTCCTCTTAGGTACTGAACTCCGTTTCTCAGTATCACTCTCTTTTTCCAGTTCAAAGTGTATCTTTCAATTGTTTGGGTTTTTTTTCTACAGCTCTTTTTTTTTTTTCTGAAGCCAACACCCTTTCTGTAGGCCTTCATTTTGAATTTAGCAAACACTCTAGATTAATTCACTGCATTCCACAGGTGCCTGCAGGACAGGAGACTGTGGAAATGAATGCTCCTCATTATTCCTTTTGTGTGTTTGCCAGCCACTGTCTTTGGTCAAAAACTTTTTGTCTCAGCCTTCTTTATGTTTGAAAGGACAAGTCTTGTGTGTTTGTGTGTATGTCTATATAGGTGGATACACACACGTAAACACACAAGTATGCATACACATATATTTGTGAATTTAAATCTCTTCCGCAGTAATTCTCAGTTAATTGTCTGCTCAGTTAGTAGTTTGTAGTATTTACTTTTCTGGAGAGTAAATTGAATGCTTTGAACTTGTTTTGCTCTCACTGGAGTTACTAGAAGGGACACATACAAATTTGGCTAGCCATCAAAACATTACCAAAACCCTTCTAATTACTGTCATCATGTCACCACCTGTGGGGCAGTACCTTGAAGCAGTGTGGGTGTGCTTTGTTTTAGCTCAGATCCAATTCATAGGGAAAACACAGAAAGAAGTGAGCATGTAAGAACAACTGATATGGTACAGATACCTGGGAGTGCATGAAGCTTCCCCGTGTCAGACCCATTGTTCCCCAAACAGAGCCATTTGTTTATAATTGGAATAATAAGTATTTTTTGGCAGTCTTCCATCTGAGAAGATGTGTAAGAAACAAGTGTCAAGCCAAATGCAAGTGTTACTTGAAGCCTCAAATTAGACTTGAATATGCAGTTACAGAAGGTTGTTTTGAAACATCCTTTGTTCCAATAAAGTCTTTCAGTCTCAATAGCTAAAGAGGTGATGGTCAGGGTTTTGTAGACTCTGACAGTGTTTTTCTGTACATTCAAAAGTATTTTGCATTCAACAGCTGGAATGATGAGGCGCTATGTTGATATTGTATTAATGAAAATTAGATTTTTTTGGGGTGAAACTCACAACTGTGTTGTCTTGAATAATAAATAAAAAGTTGCATATTTTACTGTGTTTTTTCTAGCTCAGCACAGAGCTTTTGTTGGCTGTGTGTGGGAAGCTGTCAGGTGGAGAAACCCTACCAACCTTTGTCCTTTTGAACTAGGTTGCAGAAGCCTTGCATCAAATCCTAGTGCTCTTGAGTTGCGTGGTTGAGTAACTGAGTGACATTGTTACATGGTGATGTAGAGCTACATGAGCAGAGTAATATCCAGCTTCAGTGAAATGGTCAGGAATTGGTTGTACAGTTTTAAGGAAGTGGATTGTTTTTATCATGCAGAAGGAGTCCAGGCTTGCCCTGCTCTCATCACTTGTATAGTTCTAATTTCTTTTATTGCTTACCTTCTTGGATTCTCCGACTTATGTTTTTCCTGGTTTTGGTACTGCACAGAAGGAAATGGTTTTTAAGAATTGATCCTATTGAAATTGAGGTAGGGGCAGGAAGAGACAGTTGAGAAAGATAAAAAGCTGATATACACAAAAGAAAAAGGGAAGTATATGAGAGGTCCTGAACCATTTCAAGTCTTACCATGCTTAAATAAGGCCAGTTGCAATGTAGTTTATAAAGGCTCTCACTGAAACTTATAATTAGAGGTTACACAAGGGCAGGTAACATTTCAGAAACAGGTAAGACATTTGACCCAACATGCCTGCTTACTGAAATGGAACAGCCTTAGGCTCTCCTGAGATCATTGCTGGGCAACTCCCCAGATTTCGATTAAAGGCCTACCCTTCACCTCTCTGCAGAGCTCTCTTTTAAGAAAAGGAATATTTTCTCACTCTTCAAACTTCTGATTTTCTAAAGGTTCCCAAGCTTCTCACATTATTTAAAATGTTTTAAAAACTGGCAAAAAATCACTTCTCTGACTTGGGGAAAGAAATCTATTCTGCATTTGACCTCTACTTGTTGTTGTGCTTATTAGTATTCTAGTTCTCACACTATGTTCTCTCAGTGACAGCACTTACCCCCATCTCAGCTGATCAAATTTAGCTGCATATTTTTCCTTTACTCTTTTTGACAGCTGCTGTAGAGGCTTTACAATTGGGGGCATTGAACTCACCTGCCACCATGTTGCTTTGCTTTATTATTTTAAATTTGTTTTAAATCAAATGCTGGAGCACTTGATAGGTCTGAGATCTGAGAGTGCTGTGTACAAATTTGAATTTGGCATCATAATCCCATGTTGTTAGGGGATAAACTAAATGGCCCATCTGTCCAAGATGATATGGCACAACACCTGCAGAAAAAAATCCTGATTTAACTTAAACTGAAACAGATAAAAATGTCCTTTTCACTCTTTTGATTTTTTTTCTTTCAATCTCTTTTTGGGTAACTGGTGACCCATTGGATCAGCTGCTTTGCCTGCTCTCACCACCTTTTCTTTTCCACATGAGTGAAACTGAATTTCTTCAACATGGGGAGGAGAGGGTTCCTTTTCTCAGAAATCTCTTATTTCCCTATCATCTGATGAGTCTCAATGTGTATCACCCAATGTTGTGTGGGTGATAGGCCCAGAATTATGCATCTGAATAATCTAGCTGCTTTTTAATATGAATAGTAATTTTATAGGAAAAATGTATGGGTAACAATAAGGACTGGGAATGTGGAAGTGCTTAAATGAAAATTGATGCAGAATGTCTGTGTTTGCACAGGACATAATTTGCTTCTTAATGTATTTTCTGGATTTATTCTGGTTTGAATTGAGACTTTGTATTTTTTTTAACCACTCTTTGATGGGTTTATTTAAAAATACGGCTGTGGATTTTAGAGAAATGTTACCTATTGTGTCAATACATATTGATGTTTGACACATTGCTATGACCTGATACTAAAATTTTCTTTGATTTCTGTTTCATGATTTTCAAATTATATTTCACATTGACACAGATTCTGCAGTCTGTGGAAGATATTTTCCTAATAGTTATGTTCACAGAAGTGGCCATCTCTAGATGAGCTTCTTACTTCTTCCTCCCAGAGTAAATTGATTCCTGTTCTTCTTTTTTGCTTGTTATAATATTCTAGAACATTAACTCATCATCTTAAATCTATATTAACTCAAAAAATAATTGGGAAAAAAATGGGAAAATTTTGCCACAGGCTTGCTAAATATTGTGATTTAACTCTCAGGCTAAAATTGCTTTTAGGTGTCAAGGCTGATCTAAATGGCATACTGTTATCATTTGGAACACCCTGCCATAAGTAATAATAGAGCTAAATATGTTTAAACATCATAACCAAATAATTATGGACTCTTTATAAGAAACAAAACCTTGGATCCTCATTATAAAAATATGTGCACATACTCTGGTCAATAACCATATGCCATAGTTATCTTTGCACTCTGTTCATTCTCTGCTAGAATTTTTTTCTCTAGTAGAGTTAGGAATTTTGTAATTTGGCTGGAATTTCTAGCTACATGTCGAGACAACAGCTATGCAGTAATCCCAATACGCCAATTAGATGTACACGGGGAGGTTTCACGATGTTCTTCTAATGAACTTGTAGTTCTGCTTTGTATAATGCATTTGTACTTTTGGTTTGTGTCAGATCTGCTCTGTGTGCAAAAGTTCCTGTGTGTCTCAGGGACCTCAGACTTGCAGTACTACACAGAGTATGTATCCATGTTTAATTCTGTAACATACAGGAGAAAAACCATGGTAACTCTATATTCACCTGACCTGCTTAACTTTGAGGGAAATGGAAATTCAGATTATAAGATAAAGATATACTGAACACTGAATCCAGTCTTCCAGTGGTTGAAGTGTTACCTGAAATGCTGAGGTCTTTTGGCTATTTTGCCATTGCTCTTCTTTGAAGAAGAGTTCTTGTTCCAGAATGCTGTATATTGCAGTGACTGATTGAACTAAGTTACTGTGAAATGAGTATATAATTATTCACACCCCTACTAAGAGTCTAAGAGTGGGATGAGTCTTTGACAGCCTGGTTTTGTTTTTTTTTTAAAATCATGTAACAATACCTAATTATTTCTCAAGCAATCTACTTGTAGTCTAAATTTAGGAATGGTTTCTCAAGCCAGCTGTTCTCAGTAAAATTGAGAACTAGGGCTGATTTAGTGGCTTGGTGAACAAGAGTAAAGATTTCCCAAATG
The DNA here is from genome assembly GCF_001522545.3 of Parus major. Taxonomy (NCBI): domain Eukaryota; kingdom Metazoa; phylum Chordata; class Aves; order Passeriformes; family Paridae; genus Parus; species Parus major. The sequence continues at coordinate 27,343,453 of NC_031769.1, forward strand.
CTAAATTTTGTAGTGTTTGAAAATCAAATTTAATTCCCAAGGAGTTCAGCTTCGCTCAGAAATAATCCTAGTAAAACATCTCTAGAGCAGAATGGCAAAACTCAAAATCTAAGTTAAAATAATCTATCAAGGAAGGACAATCAGAGTTAATTTTTGGAAATTTGTCTCTAGAGTGCTTAGATTGCAAAGAAACAGTATTTTTACTTGTTATTATGGAAACAATAATCAGTCACTGAAGATGATAATGTAATCCTTGCCATTTATCTGATTCAGGGCACTGATGAAATTGGTTTTTATGCCTGCAGAGCTTTCTGTTGTTTACTTTTCCTGGCAACAATAGAATATGAACATATGTGGTGTGTAGTACATACAAAACTTAGTTTATTTGTAAAAGACAGTCTCTATACAACATTTAATATGTTAAATGGATATGTAAGCAATGATGGCTTTATTCTCCAGAGACCCTCTAGCATGTACAGCTATAATAGAAAATCCTAACAAGAATTTTTCACTTGGTTTGCTATTATCAGTTAACTATCAAGTCAGATTTGTGCAAGGGAGTAGCCCCAGCTGCTCAGGAAGTATTGTACACCAGTTCCAACTCCTTGTGACAGTTTTATGACTAATAGGGCAGGAGACCACGCTCAGGTTCTCAAACCACAGGTGTGCTGCTTGTAGCAGAAACTGGAACGGTGAGACCCCTGCAGAGATAGTCTTGTGTAATGAGCTTGCAAATGGCCACGCTTCAGCTAAGAGGGTTGTTTTGTTTTTTAAAAAACCCTCCGAACTCTCTGAATAAGGGACATAGGATTAGTGGAACAGACTTCACACCTTTATTCTGAAGAAAGGGAAAATTTGTGGGAGCCTAGGAAGAGTCTTACCCCTCCACAGATGTATGTAACAGAGGGAGAGCAGCAGAGTACCAAAACATCTTTCCTACAAATATGGACTGCTGTGAAGTGCATTTATTTTACTTATGTATTTATTTTTGATTAGACCAGTTCTGCACCTACACACCTACATAGTCTAAACACCTACATAGGCTGTCCTGATGCCTGGTATTTTCAGGCTTGAATTTGTTTAATAACCAGAGAAATTGAAAGGAAAACAAAAGTATCTGTAGGCCTATTTTCAAAGGACTTGTACTTGAGAATAAGGAATCTGTCCTTAATGCCTTAGCAAAGGTAAAGAACGTAAAGAATACATTATTGAGCTTTTCTTCTCTTCTAAATCTGTTTCCTAGTCCTATTTCCCTTTCAACCACAAAGCTCATACAAAATAAACTGTATTGCATTATTACATAGTTTTAACCAACTGTTCAGCATCTAGTACCTTACAGTCTTTTTCTTTAGACTACTGACAATAACACTGCAACAAGGAAAAGCTCTGTCCCTCTAAGTCATTTTTAATCCTGCTGTTTTAATAAAGAGATGTTGAGATAATTGTAATCTGTACAGCTTAAGTACTGGATATATTGAGTTCACCACTCTTGTCAATGCTACTTACCACTACAATTGATATTAGAGATGTGGACTGTACAGACAAGGGCATAAAGGATACAGATATATACTGGAAAGAATTTGGGATGGTAAGTGGAGATAATCTTCAGGAAAACAAAGAATCATCAGGAGTGGGCGTGCATGCGGTTATGATCCAATTCTTATATACTCATGATATATCCTATAATAATAGCATACAATGCTGTAAGACACTCTAATCCCTTTTTAGGCCATATGGAGTCATGCTGCTTTTTGTTGAGAGCGTGGATCTAGCATTAAACATGGTTAGCCTGCTCTGCCACATTCCTCCAAAGCAGTAGTTAACTGATGGGTCTTCTCCTAGGTTTGTTTGTGGCTTGTGTTTTTCTATTTTGTTGGTTTGCTTCTACCAGTATGCAGCCAGTCTGGAGTTACTGATTGCAATTTTGAAATATATTAAAGAATAGGAGAATTGACTTTAATTTTCTTTTAAAGTCAGACCACCAAATAAAAGCTGTCTGCTAGGTAAATACTGCATTTCAAAGGCAAGTTTAAAATTGTCCTGCATGGGTTTTATCTTTGAGTTTTAGATGACTACACAGGAGGTGTCTGTAGTGGAACTGACCATCTGATTTCCCTTAGCATCCACATGATATGTCAATAGGCCCATGCTCAGATAGAGGCTCAGGGCAAGCACTGGTGCACAGCAGAGCACAGCTGTGAAATCCATCTTAGCAGCAGCCTGAGCACCTTCCTGTATCCTGCACATCCTTCTAAGGAGGAGAGGCAGCAATGTCCTTGTCTGGCAGCACTGCCAGATGCCTCTAGAAGGCAGAGAGGATTACCTGGTGTTGCCTTTGCATTGCAAGGACATTGTGCACTGTGCTGCAGGCAGCCTGTATCTTAACTATGTGTCCAGGCAGAGTCATTGGAGACAAAATGCTGGCCATTAAATATACAGTATAAATACTAACTTTGAGTCTATCTCTTCCTGTGTCTTGTCTGCCTAAATGTGAAATCTGTCAGTGAAGTCCAGGAGATCATAAATTATACTCCCTGATTGCAGCACTGAAAGGCCACTGACTTCATCACCCTTCCAGCATCAACTTTTATTCTGGCAGTTTTGAAGGATCTATTGTTCGTTATTATATCTTTACTCTGCTGAACAAAATCCTTCTGTTGTACACCAAATAGTCTGCAAGCTGTCTATCAACAAGTAGCCATGACATAATGAAGATCTGTTTTATTTTCTTTCCTACTTTGTAGAATAAGTAAATTTCTGTCTGTGAAGCATAAAATACTGCAACAGCAACCTTCCTTTACTGATGTTGGAATACTATGAGATGTACTTCCATAATTCACCTACTTAATTTTGGCTGGAAAAAATGAGGATTTTTTTATTTTTTTATTGAATATTCATTCTTTCTATGATATGCTTCTAGAACTTTATAATGATGTCTTGGCAAAACAGAATAAATACAATTATAGGTTTGGGGTTTTTTTAATTATTAGTTTTTTGTTTTGTTAGGCTTTTTTTTTTATTTGTTTGTGGTTTCTGTTTTTGTTGTGTTTTTCTCTCTTTTATTGCTACCTGAAGTTTATAAGTTTGTGAAGTGGGATTTTCTCTGCCCCCCACCCCAACTTCCTTAGTCTCTGCAGTGCAAGAATTCAAGCTCCTTCCTCTTCTCTCTTCCTTTAAAAGATTTTGTTACTATGGTGAGGACACCATGTAACATTTAGAGCTTCAGACTAAATATAGCTATTTTCATAATTCATATTAAGTATTGCACAAGTAATTTGCTAGAGTAATTCATATTACAGGACTTGCAATCTATTTGCCCCAAATATATGCACATATACATGTGTACCAAACATCCCAGGAGCTCAGGAAGGAAAACAAATGCTGGCTTTAAACCAGGATCCACTTGTCCTGAAACCAGAACTAGTCAGGTCTAAAATAGCATATTTTCACATTCCAGAAATGATGCGGTAAATGTAAGGGAGAGGAGAGATGTTTCTAAGCTTTCACAATTTATTCATTTTAGTTACTTTTTTATCTTTCTTTTCATAACAGATAGATATGCATAACCAGCATGACTTACTGAATCAGGATTATATTTAAAACAAAAGCTCGAAGTGGAAAATAGTGATATTAAATAATGAAAACCCCCAATAAATTTTAAAGCAAAATTGGTACTCTATCATAAGACAGTGCTGAATTGTAAATCATCACAATCTGAGAAAAATCTTTTGTTGAAGGTGTCAGTCATGCAGCTCCAAATAAAACTGGGAATAGACTTAATTTTTCTGGATTGTTGACTTAAAGTTCAGTTATATTACTCCTGATTAATTGTGCTGGGATTGTTTTCTAGTATGTATTTAGAAACATTTCTAATAATATACATAGCATATTTGGATGGCTAATCCCTCAAGGTCAAACTATATTCATAAATATACTAGCAAATAAACTTGTCAGTTAATGGCCATTAAAGATCTTAATGTAGTATCTGAACCTTTCTCTTAGTATGGATAATCAGTGTACTGTGAGCTCAGAAATGTTCTTTCTAGCAGAATGGTCAAGAGTAGACTCAGGAGGGCTCAGCTGATCTATGTGCACTCTTTGTCAAGTACATTGAGAGTATCTGAAGGATCTGTGTCTTGGATGGTATATATTATCACTTAGGAAAGGCTGAAGGAATAATTCATTATTAAGTTACTGCTTTTGGTGCAAAGCCTTTGTGCAAAGGCTTTTGGAGAAATCATCCTGTCAGAAGTGTGCAGTTGCCTGGCAGTGAATCAAACCTTTGGTTTCTGGACAACTCTGGTACAAAAGACCCAGCAGGGCATAGTTTTGTGTCACTGCTGGGTGAGATGGGAGCATTCCCACCTCAGAGAGATGCTGAGGGCACGAGAGTTACCTGTGAGACGGTTGTGAGGGAGAGATGTCCAAGCTGGGAGCCCTGGCTGATGGAATGAGGGATAGGCAGGGGGACTGATAGAAGGCTGTACACCTGGACAAACTGGCAGGGAAAATCCAGTTCTCTTTTACTGGATTAGGATTTTTAGGAGGATATTCTACTGAATAACTGGGCAGCTCCATTTACCAGCCAAAAACTGGGGTGCACACAATTTGTAACCATATTTGAGAAGCTACCTTCATTATCTCTTTCTCATCACACATGAGCAAGATGAATAGGACAGAACCTGAGTTTAGGGAGGGTCATTTAGCCACCCCAGCCATCAGATTATCCCTTGTCTGCTTTCCTTCCTCAGGCACACCTGCCTTCAGTGTCAAATGAGTTAAAAGTCCTCTACACATCTCAGCTTCCTCAGATCTCTGGTCTTGGTTCATACCTTGGCAAAAAGGACTTGAATGAAACAGCACCATTTGTGCTGTGTGACCTTGAATGGATCTAATGGAAAGGTGACACTGGAAAGGACCAGCGTGCTCATCCTCCCCTATGACTGATGACCTGCTATGTATTGACCCAGAGATCTTGCTGATTGTTTTTTGCAGGCTGAATGCATAATTATTTGAACAGGCTCAATGCATAATCAAAGAGAAGACAACCCCCTTTTTTTTTTTTCCCCCTACCTCCAGCAAATTTAATTGCATAAATAATTTACTTTGAATTTTCAGGGTTCCTTAATTTAATGGAAGTGGCAGGAGGGCATATCGCATCAGAGCAGGAAAAAGAGTTCTGTCAGAACTTGCGCCTTAGCTGTGACCAGGGTGCTCCACAGCCTTCCCATATGTACTTTGTTGTTGGGTGCATTTGGCAAATGCTGAGAAAATAAATAGGTATGATAAACATGAATTTCAGGAATTTTCTCATTAATCAGGAAAACTCATCACAAAGCTATGATGAACAATTATGGTGCTAAAAGACAAGAATTGCTTCCATTCAGCATGCTCCAATACTCCCCTTTGTGAGTAATATTGTTTGCAGAATTCTAATTTAGATGAAGTTTAGGTGGGCTGTTAGTAGTTGTTCATTTGATTTCATGTATTTTTTGTGAGATATCTGAATTATGAAACAGTATTTTCTACTTTAGCTTGCTCATGGGGACTTCTGAAGCATAACTTTTCTAGTTTGCCTGTATTTAAACCTGGGATACATCAATGATAGGTGGGCTCATGAAAACCACTCAGAATAACAAAGCCCAGAAACAAGCACAGATTGTATTTTTGGATGGTAGGCACAGTAGTACTTTTCACTGAGATAACCCAAGCAAAAAAGAAACAAGAATGACCTGCTTTTTAAAGTACAGAATTTTTCTCTTCTTTTTGTCAATATGACTTGATCTACACCTGTGATTCTTGGTGAAAAAAGACAAAGTATTTCAAGTTTGCCGGAACCTCCCTAATTTTCATGAAGCTTTAACCAAAAACACCTCATTAATTTCTTGGCCTTAGAGAGCACATAAAATCTCTAATTCTGCTAACATTTTTATAACAGTCTTGTGAACAGGAGTCTCAGTGAGCTAAGAAAAAAATTGTAGCTGTTTTGCAAGTTATGAACTCTTCTCTTTACTCAATATTGTAAATGTAATGTAAATTATCTGTAAATGTTGTACTGCGGTATTCCCATTTCATTCTTGTCCTAGCTCGTTGCTTTTTTTTCATGACTGTATTGTACTTACTGAGAGTACAAATACACTTAAAATTAAAGTCTAAATTAATTTTTCCCTTTTCTATAACATTTGAACCTGGCATCAATCCCAGGATGTTCTAATTCATTAATCTGTGGTGTGGAAAAATGACTTGATAAGTGTCCTAGTGCAAGTGGTCTTATACTTTCAGTTGGTCAAACCCACCAGGGATAATGACTGAATCAAGAATAACAACAGAAATCGGAATATGCTAGCAGAGCATATCAAAACAGCACTTTGTGTGAATGTTTCTCTGTATCACATGCTGACAGTATTTTTATGTTTGTAGACATACATCTAAGAGTATGTAATTATAGTAGAATGGTAAAAGTTCCAGACTTTGATCCTAATTTAACTGAAGCAAATGCAAATCTTACAAAGGGCTGCAACCCTTTAAGCCCATCAGTTTTGGGTAATTAGAAACTGCTAAATTTGATCTCTCATGAAAAACCATCTTTATTTCCCAAGCTTATTGATCTTGCAGTATATAAGAAAAGTTTGCCTTAACCCATTTAATGTGAATTATGACCATTACCCTGTTTTTTTTTTCAGAGTTAGGTTGGGTATACATCGGTTGGGAGCAAACTGAGCTGAGTCAGTGTTGCATTTCCATTGTGAAAGGGATGTGTTACTTCACCTTTTCTCCAGGCTGACCCCTATGCCCAACTCCCTGGTGACTCTAGACCTTATTTTGTGAAGCGGTTTTACTCAGCATCTCCATAGGAAACCACCCAGTTGTTTTTGCTGGGTTACTCTTTTGCCAGGCTAGCAAGTTGGTTTAATTCACAAAAGGGACTCATGAAACATCAGAGCAGATGTGAAGAAAGAAGAGGAAGTGTGCAGGCGCGAGTGGTGAAAGCTTTGGAGGTGGGAAGATTTCCTCTTAAGGTTGCAAACTGAAATTGCCCGAGCTGGCAAGTGAAATCTCACTCCTTGGCTGGCACTTGCCAACTAACGCTTTGCCCAGCCACTGTTCCCTGATCAGGGCAAATCCTTTAAAGCTGCAAATTTTGGAGTGGTTTTTACTGAAATGTATCTTGGGTGGCAGGAGGTGATGACTGAAGGGTAGCTCAGGGTTGTACCACACAGATCTTGGTGCAATCCTCACAGGGCTCCTTTCTGGAGCTGCTTTCTGGGCAGTTTGGCTGGCTAGTGACTGAAAAAGCTGCTGCCTGAAGTCCTGAGACATGAAACTTCACAGCTGTGTTTGCTGTTGGGCAGCAGTTCCTGCCTAAAGAGTTTGCAGTTCTTGATGTCAGCTTTCGTGACCACGGAATTTTTAGAGAATTTTTTGTTCTCTTTTTAATATTAGCTAAAGGGAAGTTGTGCTCTTTTGAAGCTTTTTGTGTAGGGAGAACAAAAAAATGAGGCAGATTCTCTCCAGTGCTGTCAGAAATTGAATCATCCTGTAGTTAAAGAACGCCTGTAGTGTGCTTGGATCCAGAACCCAATGACTTTTACTTTTTATAATTTTTGTTTAAACAAAAATTGCCTGCATTAGGCAGAAAAATTTAATCTTATTTCCTTGTCTTTTGTGTAGGAGCCGTAAGTGAGCAGAATATTGTTTAATTCAGTGTTATAAGATGTATGATGATGTTCTTTTTGGCAGAGATCTCCAGTGGGACTATAAATATACCTAGGGCCTAGAGATCTAATATAAAGAGATATGAACTTCCACCAAAAAATATATTTAAGATGTTATTTTTATTCTCGTTTTCATCATTTTAGTTTAGATAATTCCCAACCACGTGTAGCACTAACTTCCTTATTTTCACATGATCACGAAATATAGATCTAAAGAGGGAACACTCTGAAGCCTTTTCTTTGTAAAGGAGACAAGGTATCTCTGGAAAATGGGTACTATTTTCACATACATCTGAGTAAACATATTCTTAATATAACATTGAGTAAAGAAAATCCCCATACCTTTACTGTTTTGGGTGAAATCCCTTTCTGTTTTCAGGGTAACAAATGGTGCTTCATTTTTTGCCAAATAGTTTGCATATTTGTTTGTTGGGATATCCAAATTGTTACAATGGGATGACCATATGAATAAGGTAAAGTCTGAAAGTGACTTTTCTCCTGCTCTACCCTATTTTCCTTCCTAATTAGTTTGTCTGTCTGTGAGTAGCCTTTTATTATTATTATTATTATTGTTGTTGTGTGGAAATTTTCTACCGGAAACCTTACTCACCATCTGGTTTTCATGACATTATAGTGCAAACCTTGAGATTCATTAAAAACTTCTAAACTTAGAGTATTTCACTCAAAATATCACAAATGTCAGACTTTTTATTTTTTTCTTTTAAAATAAACATTTTCTACACTGAAAAGCAGTTGAGATATCTTTAGTTGACCCCATTCTTTGTGAATTTCTAACATATAAGTCAGAGTAATACTGACAAAAAGGGTCTTAATGGTGTGATCATCTGTGTGAGATGTGGCTGCTGGAGTTGAGTGACCTGAGGCCACAGACAGGAGATAGAGGTCTTCACTAGATGGGAGAAAATTAAATATTTAAGTAAATTTAAGAAATCTAAGCTGTCTAGAATTTCTTGTGTGGAACAAGTGGCACTAGAGTCTGCAAATGGTCACATGGAAGTCCGTAAGATGTATGAGAAAGACCAAAAGATGCCATGACCACGTATATGGCCTTTAAGATGCAAAATTATGGCAGCTTGAGGAGATGTTGTTTGGCAGTGCAGAACCTCTTGTCTGCACCCTCAAATTAAAATGTAGATTGGGTTCCTCCCAACCCAGATGAGTGATCAGGGAGAAACTAAAATATTAGAATGAGGTGTTCACCCCAAGAATGTGAAATGCAGCCTAGACTTTGGTGAAGAGATGGAGCCCATCTTAGTTAGGCATCAAGACATGAAGTTCAGAAAAAAAGTTTAGTCTTGAGGTATTTCTTTGCTATTGGGGTATTTTGGGTGGTTGGGTGTTTTGTGGGTTGACGTTTTTTCTGTGGTCTCTTTCCTTTTTCCTTTTCATTTTTTAGTCCTGAAATTGTTTTACCTGGAAAAATGACTGGTGTAGGAGGAAGCTAAGGAATTTCAAATATCCAGGTACCCATGAATCATCCCAGTAAGTTGCTTGGAAATTGTCTTCACAGAGCATGTTGTGAGGTGTAACAGACTGTATCAGGTTTTGAAGTGTTTCAAGATCTTGAGGCAGATAAAGAGCAAGAACACTTAGGTGTTGTCATTCCTTCATCTCACTGTTTATTTTTACAATCACAATCAGTCTTGTTAAAAAGCCTTTTTTTAATTTCAGAGCACAGGTATGTCTCCTCCTGACTGTAAACATCTTGGCTGTGGGAATGAACAGACAATAAGAACTCTTCTGCCAGAAGCAAGAAAAATTGCCTCAACAAGACTCAATTCATAATTATGATTTCCCCCATTTGTGCCATTTAAATGCAACTATCTAAAAGACAAAATGTTTTACAGTTGAACCAAAATTGAAGATGTCTTAATAATCACTTACAAGAAGTTGAAAAAGTTTGGAGAAGAGCTGAGATTTTCCCTGTTCCTCTTCCCAGGAATTCCTGGTTGTCTCTGTTAACAGGAGGAGAAAGGTGACTGTGCAAAAGTGGCTTGGAGAGATTAGATTATATTAGATATATATAAAAAGATATATATTATATGTATATATATTATATACATATATATATATTTTCTGGCCTGTGAGGTCTCCTTAATTTATTTAGAGTTCTTAATAAATGCTCTTTGTGTGCTGACTTTTGTGTCCTTTTCATATCCATTTAAATATTAATGACCTCTCCTGGAGAGGGAAGTGAATATGCAAGGACAGATATTCTCATTAATGATCTGCATTTCTGTTTCTCACTCAATAGCCCTACAGAAAAGCTTTGCATTTAATGTTTAATTTATATTGCTTCATATTTCCTTTGAAAATGACAGCATATAAGATAATTTTTTAATAGAACAGGTAATTTTACAGGAATTGGAAAAATGCACACACAGAGTTGAAACATTCAGTTTATGTTTTGACAACACTGTTACTTGCGCTGTTCAAGATGTTGTGTATATGCCCAACCTGTGCAACATTGCAACAATAAATCTTCCCTGTAGCCGATAACCTCATTCACCAACATTTGTAGGGGCATAAGGAAATCACATGAGTAATATGTAGGAAATGCAGATATGAAATTCAAATCTCAAACCATTATTTGAATTTGAGGCACAAATGGACAGTGCTGGTAAGGCAGCCTGGGCAAGCAAGGGTGAGAGAAATTTGGGGGTAAATAGTGTCTCGTCAGTGGTTCTGTCCTGAAAATAGTGAACTCCCTAAACTCAGTCTCATGGAATATATTATCTATGAGACACCATTATTGACCTGAGTATCAGCCAAGGAAGTGAAAGGTCAAAGCATGATCAGATACTAAATAAAAAGTCTTAAAAGCGTATTGACAAGAAGAAAAAACAACACAACCAAGCCAAATAAGTTTTTTTCCCTTCCTCCTTTTCCAGCACTTTCACTCAGTGGCTAAGGTGCATCCTGTAATGGCTATTGGAGGACTGGGAGTGTGGCAGAACAATGAGTATAAAAATGCAACTGTGAAAGAGAATGAAGTGGGAAAACACTAATAAACTTCTTCACCTCTGACTCATTAAGTAGCTGAAGGGCATAGCACCATTCTTATGAAATGAATTCACTGTCCTCTTATCAATATTCCACCACTGCTATTTTGTACATATTGTATTTTTTAGGCGTCTGCTCATACAATATGGAGCTTTGTCCCCAAATCAGGAAAACAAAGAGGAGTCAAACACCAGTGATTATTATTTGTACTCATTTCATTTCTGAACAGAGATCTACATCTGTCAGCTCCTACATTCAGATGTTTCTGTATTTAGCTCATTGTGGACAGCAGAAGTGATGTAGTTAAGGGGAAGTAATGACTTTTCTTGCACATAAAACTTCAGGTGGAAAAAACATTTAATCAAATACTGCTTTCACATGAGCCTGGCATATTTAGGTGGCAGAGCACATTTAGGTCTGGCAGGTAACCAGGGATGGCACAGGGATGGCAGAGTTGCCTGGCAAACAAAGGCATTATTCACATTGCCCATCACTATTTTAACAGTGCTATCACAGCTCTAAGGTCATGACCGGAATTGCTGTACCTCTGCTTCCTTACTTACTTTTGAGTGAGCATTGTGCCTTCCAGGACAAATGTTACGAGATAGTCTCTCCACTGCAATCAGAAAGAAGACCTTTGCAGGCCCTTTGCCTCTGGGCCTCTCTTGACCACAGACCTGTTGGAGCAGGAGGCCTGTGCATTGACTGGTCAGGAGAGCATCCCACTTCCTGAGAACCAAAGAGTATCTTTGCAGCAGCTCTGAAGATGAAGCATGGGTGTGAGTTTGAGAGTCCAAATTACCTTTTGGATAGTGGCCCCTGGCTCTGGCTTGTATCAGCAAGTATGTGTGTGCACCAGGGGGAGAAAGAACAAAAAGAGCAGTATAAAACACAAAGAGCAAAGGAGGACTGATGGTGCAATGTGGTGTGGGATGTTCCAGCTGTGCAGGCAGATGTGTTTCCAGGGGCATAATTCTGTACTGTGTGTGAATCCGCTGAGGAGTTCAGTAGGTCTGTGCTTGCCTGTGAGTCTCTGACATTCCTTCCACCTTGAATAAAACAATGAGGGGAAGGTTTTAGACCAAAAACAGCCTAAAAGCAAATTTTGGACATCGCTGTTCGTAAGTCCCACTTGCCTGATTCTTCCATTTGCTTGTGGAAACAGGATTTTATACAATGACTTTTGAACAGATCTGTTTATTTGCAAAGACATTTTTCCGCCAGGTTGCTCTGCAGGCAGGACCACACTGGAAAGATTAGTTGGTTGGGTCAAAAGGGAAAGTTATACTTCTTGATGAAGTTTATCTTGGAGTCTTTACTGACAGAAAAGCATATACAATGGATTGGCTGTACCAGCTGCAGATAGGCACTTTTCTTTTTTTCTTCAAGTGGTCTCTTAGAAAATAGCAGCACATGTTTTCAAAATGCTGCATCTCTGGGGGTAATAGATCTTTTATGAGAAGGGCTCTCAGAGTGAATGTCAGTATTACAGGAAAACATTTCAACACTCTTTTTACATGAAAAGTGATGAGATGTTCTTTATTCCTTCAAGTGCCTGTGTTTGCCTGCTGTGTTTTACTTCTACCCTATATACATGGCTCTTCTCTGGATGGTGGTACAGGCTTGTAAAATAGATCTTTCAAGTGCTCTGAAAGGCTATTCAGAAAAATGTTGTAGCATATGCTGTCTTGCTAGTGGTGGAGTCTGAATTGGGTCTATAAATAACTAAATGCTGTGATGTTTCAGTAATGACTATTTTGTTCACATGGCATCTGGATTTTGGATATTATTCAACCCTTTTCACTCTTGTGATGTAGAATTTCATTTTCACATGGGTAAAGATGTGGCAATAAAAAGGCAACATTTTGGTTTCTACTCTGAAAGAGAAATACTGCATGCAGGACTAAACTGTAAAACTTTGTTGTGGGTTTTGTGCATTAACTACAGTTTAGTGATTTGGAACAATCTGGGTCTAGCTAAAAAAAATTCCTTTGAAGCAACTGGCAGCAGTTGTTTAGTCCTCTTGAACTTGTATTTTGGGGAATGGGGGCTATTTACTGAAAAACACAACCAGGTGGATGAGCAATAATGTATTTTCAATGAGGTAACCTTTTGTTTTTGCTTTGTATACACTTCTCAAACTTCTTGAGTTGACTGACTGCTTTGTTATTCTTTGTACTAGAGTAAACTTGTTCAGGCTTGCTGGCATGGCTGTATGCTATTGTTGGTGCACATGTGCTTGTGTTAAAGCACTGAATCCCAGAAAAAAGCTATTTTAACTTTGCATAATAGTGACCAAAGTTTGTCGTAGAGAGCTTTTTAAGCTGCAGATGAATTGAGAGCTAATATTGGCAGACCTTTAGAAAGTATAGCATTAATTTTTACCCATAAAATTCAGAACAGGAATGTGTGCAATGCATTAGAATATTTATTGTAAGATATTTAGTGCAGATATAAATGTTTAATACCAAGAGTACACTTTTTGGTGTTTTCCATGTTTCTGTTAAATTCTACATACGAGTTATTAGATGGTGGCAAATGAAAAGGAAGCAAAACATCACATTCTTTGAAGCTGTGATCCAAAGTTTGAATTATTCCGTAGTGTGCAGAAGCTTTTGGTCTATAAAACTGAAGGTTGCCCAAATTAATTATTTCACATGAGAAATGCCCACATTGAAAAGACATTTTTTTCAGATGGAGGAAGTGTGATACACACACATGAGAATCACTTTGAAAAGTAGAAAGCTGGATTTTCTGCTCATTTTTTGATTTCTCAGAAACGAGTGACAAAGATGTATTCAGCTGTAGTAAGTATTCAGGGAAAACTAAAAAAAATTAACCCCGTTTAGTAAGCATCTAATTTCCAAATTGTCCCTGCAGATTTAATCTGGTACCGCGAATTTATAATTAATAGTTTCTATAAAATAATTATCTTTATTTTGCTGTATCAGAGCCCTTACAGTATGCTGCAGAGTGTGTGCTGATAAGCAGGTGTTTTTTAAAGATTGTGGAAGTATAAACAAAATCTATAATTTCAGATTGTGAAAATCTGTGTGCTCCATGACGGAGTCTGCACTACTAATTTGTTGTGCTATTAAACTTTGTCCATCAAACATAAGCACATTATCTTTCTCCAAAAATGTGCATTTTAATATGAAGTAGATGAAGAAATTCATTCTGAGGAAAGTGCCATTGCATGCATATTATCTGCACTATGAACTCTGTGAAATGAAGGGGTCACCAACCACAGGCTCTTCATGATCACTCTGAGCGCAGCCTCTGGGTGAACGGTGTCACCAGCGCTTCCAAATATCAACAGGTTTTGGGCATTCATCAGAAAAAGGTGAATGTCCTTTGGTGAAGCCCAGTGATGTGCTGTGCTTTACTGAGTGCAATGGACCCAGTATGGACATGCATCATCAACATTCATAACCATGAACCAAAAGGTCCAGTTGAGAAGAGCTACATTTGCCTTTATAAAGTAAAAAGCATTTAGTAGATATTTCATTGATCTGAAGGACAATGAAACACTTCAGTAAAGGCAATGGCAGTATCTGCACTGCTTTGGAGAGGTTCACACCTGCATGTGTAGTTTTCTGTTTTTATATGGATTATTTTTAAAAAAATAAATCTCTTACAATGGCTATTCGAGTTTGAAAATCAATGCTGGGCTGAAGCTATAGTCTGGACCATGAGAAGCTCCCAAATCACCCTAGTAATGATCAGTACCTCTTTACCAGGCTGTGTTTATATAATGATCAGCTGTTTTTTAATCTAGAACTTGGTGTTGTATTGGTTTTCAACTTGCACTGTTGAACTATATTTTGAAAGAATAATGTTTTGATATATCAAGCTTCAAAACTAATTTAATCCTCTTAGCTCAAAAACAGTTTTCTATTATGTGGTGGTACAGTATGTAGCAAATTTATTGCCAGAGGTGGTTTGAGACTATCCAAACTCTGTCATTGGGAAAGAGACAGCTGGGTTTTCCCTGTGTATTAGCAGGGCTGTGCAAGTTCTGACAGCATTGAGTCTCTCTTACTCACTTTTGCTTGTACCTTCAGGCAAGTAAATTCTCCTCATGGATTAGAATGTTTTAATATGAAATCAAAGTAATTATGAAATGTATTTCTTGTAGAAAGTAGTGGATAGGACAAACACCTGTGCACAGCACCTGTAAAGCTCATGATGGGATACATGCTTGTAATACCTGTGGTTTATGTGAATCTATAGCCACCATCCTATCTCCACTCCACCTCCACTTACTTTTGAAGCCTTGTTCTAGGGCTTAACCAAATTTTTTCTTAAAAGCACAGTCAGATTAAACGGATTACATTTTTTTATAATCTCACCTAATTAAGCAGGAGGATAGTTGAGGAAAAAAACCCAAAACACGGTTCTTCATTGTTTATTTTAAAACTCAATTGAACTTTACAAAAGAGAATATTGCAGAATTAGGTCACATTCCTACAGCAAAACCAACATTTTGACATAGTCTGATACTTGCCTTGGGAACAGATGATTAGTAGTGCTCTGGAGACTGATACATTCTAATTTTCTGATTGATTGGCTCAGCTGCATAGAATGAGCTATTGTGACAGATGGGTAGTGGTGGAAAGCCAAGATTTTTGCCATGTGCTTACATAGGGCAGGAAGGTTTGGGTAATGATCTTCTGAAATGATTCTTTTATGTTTCTGAGTGCCTGCTTTGGAACTGTTCTTTAAAACTCAAGTGGGTCTCTCTGTGATGCTTAGGAAGAACTTCTCAAGAAACCTCCCATTCCTGCCTCTTTCAAACTGGTTGAATAGCAACAATGAGCAGGACTGGGTCAGGCATTAGGTCCTGAAGCTGCTTGAGTCTATGGGAGTGGGAGCAGACTGAATAAATGTTCAAATGTTGAGATGCCTTACTTGACCAAATACACAGAGAACAGCTGAAATACTAGGAGAGCATGTCCATCCCCTCAGTATTCCCATATTAAACGTGTAACAGAGGTATTCTCTGGGAGGGTGGAAGTAGATGCACATGTGAATGATTACCTGGAGTATTGGATGAATCTTCTGGTTCATTGTCAGCTTGCACATGGCAGCACAGAGGCTTCCCGAAGTGGAATAGACATTGCGCGCACAATGCTTTAAACCTGAAAGAGGGACAGAGCTCTGAAAGTAGCTCAGCTCATGCTGTGTCTTTTGCATGTAGAAGAGCCTTTTGCTAATTCTGGCATCTAATTTAGAAAACATTGCCCTACTTCTCTGTAACCTGGAGCTCAGAGTTTATTCAAACTGTCAGGCTTTCTGCATGGAATGGGAGGGCAAGCAGTGATAGTAGTCAGAGATCCTCTGTTTTGGAAACAAACTGGAGGCCTTCAGTAGTATTCAGGGAAGTTTGCATGCCCACAGACAAGCTTGAGAAATGGAAGTGCTGCCACTGATTCTGTAGATTTAAAAAAAAAAGAGAAAGGGATACATTATGTATGATTCCAGAGGGGGTCCTTTGAAAGCATGTGATTCCAAGTCTTCTTCTGTGGACAGACTATTTTTGGATTTCACTTTTTTTGCATCTATCTCTTTTTCTCATTTTTCTTTCCAGACTCATACAGTTCAGCTTCCAAAGATTAATATCCAAGATGACCAATGTACATTGCCATATGCTACTGTTTGTTTTAAACTTTGAAGAAAATTGCATTGTTGTCTTTAAAATGTTTTATCTAGACAGGCCAGTATTCCCATTTCCAGTTATTTGTGTTCTCCATATGTAGAAGATGGAAGGATATATTGGAAATGCTTTAACAGATTCATCACTACATAGTGTTGACTTGCTCGGTCAACAAGATCAGTTAGCAGTGTCCATAAAAAGAAAGAAGCAGCTTTCAGCTTGTCAAGTGGGAGACAAAGAAAGAAATTCACTGTTTTAGACAGAAAGCTGAACACAAGTAAGTGGATATAATGGAAGATCTTGGAGGATCTGTAGGGGATTCTGACATGGCCCCTGAGAGCTCTCAAGAATGAGGAGGCCAGGAAAAAAGAATGTTGGCATTTTTCTCTTGGGCGCTGATATTAACAATATTAATTAAAAGATGGGTAAATTGCAAGCACTTTTATAAAACATGAACATTTTTGCTACCACTGTTACATCTCTATGGGAATAAGTGAACTGAGAGTGCAGCAGGAATTTGGTCCTTAAGAACAATGAGGAAAAGCTGTTTGAAGGATTGAGAAGTGATATTGGGGAACTGCATTTCTCCTCAAATTGCCTGCAGCAACTGCAAGGTACTTCCTTAAAAAAATAAGGAAGTATGACAGTGATACTAAAATGAATACTGAACTGTGCTCAGCTGAAAGATGTATTTTGAGCCCAGATCTCTATTAGGAAACCCCAATGCATCAGCTTGCTGAACAACCTGCTGGCCAAGCTATACCTGGGTGCTTTGCCTAGAGGTTTTGATGCAAGGTGAATGTTTTGGCAATCAAGTGAGTAGAGCAAATGAAAAAAAGGGCTGGCAGATTATATTATCCAGGTCCTAGTCCTGAAGTTTTGGGGTCATGTTTCTGGTTTTAGGCATCCAGATGTTTTATCTTCTCAGTGGACAGTAACAGCCTTCTCTAGCATTGAAAAGAAAGTGGTGGACTTAATTCTACAGTAGTCTTAAATAGGGATATATTCAGAGATATATTGGCTTCCACTAACAATAGAGGGAGATAATGTGAGTAGCACAGACAAGATAACAATTTTTTACACCATTAACACTAGGCAAGGAACACAGTCCTTTGATTCATCAGTTCTCTTTTTCCATTTCTCTAATGTGGATGCTGACACTGTAGACCAGAAGTAACTTCTGCTCTTAAAAGACTTTACTCAAATGTCTCCAGGAAATGTACCATCCTGATCTTTCATAAACTTCATTTTCTCCACGAGATAGCAGTGGTGCTACTTCTTTGAAAGTATTTTGTGTTTGGGGTATTTCTTTTAATAGACTTTGTTAGAACTGTCTCTGTTTTTCTGTGTATATCAGTCATGGGAAAGGCTAAAATGAAAGCAGATCTGAGTAGAGTAAAATCAGAAAGCTTTTGTAGTTTTCTGAGAGAAATGCATTTTGGCACAGGAAAATGGGAAAACCAAGAAGCTTGGATTCACTTCACTCATCAGTCAAGCTTCAAAGACTTACAAGGAAGAGAAAAATCTGCATGACTGGCTGAGAGAGAAGTAAGATATTAGAGGCTGATATAATAAAAGTGCTTTGTAAAGCACCTTAGGATGACTGCATGGCAGAAAGTCTACAAAGGGTTGAGATGTTTTTCTAGACTTTGTATTCATCTTCATATATTGTGCAATATTTATTCTATCAGGCACTATGTGTTAATATTTCTCCATTGAAATTCAGTGTACGCATCTGGAAACACTTCAGAGTACCTCAAATTATAGTAATTCTTCAAGACAACAAGGCTAGTTTGCTTAAAAGTTTGTGGTTTTTCTTCTGGAGAAGAAAGCTAAAATGCAACCCTCTTGACTTCACAATATCCTATAGGGTTTTATCAGCAAAGTTAGGGAAGTTTAGACTCACTTTGATATCCGTCCTTATCATTCTTAAATTGTCCAAAAGAAGTTTATTATAAAATCAGCTTCTCTAATAGCTCTCAAGTCAGGGGGACTGTATTTTACATCATGTATCCCCAAACTTGAAAATCTATAAAGGGAAATAAACATACAGTTTTTATTCAGTAAAAAATCTTGATTTGCTTGGTTTAACTGGTTTGTAAAGAGTAGCTGAACATTAAACATTGATTAAACCTGCTGGTTCATAAATAAATTTTATACAGACTTGTTATTTCTTAGGAATCATAAAAGGGACTGGCAGTACCTGAAGTGACTTTTTAAAAGGTGGCAAATAAAAAGTACATAAGCACCTTGCAAGAGGCTGTAGGTGCTCCATTTCTTGTTTATTTTTTTGTTTTTGACAGGAGCTGCTAAAACAAATCACCAATGTCCAAGTGTTAATTATGGTTAGGCTTCTTTGTTCTCAGTTAAAAGTGATTTGTCATTAAGCAGAATCAAAGGCTTCCATTTACTTCAAGTATGGACAAAATATGCTTGTATAATAAGCTGTACTCCCTCATATTTTAGGTTGTCTTTAATCATGTTGTGAAATCTAGATTTATAAAGGCACACACATAAGAGAGAATTGGAGTATTAGCATCCTTTGTTCTTAGATTTCAATTATATACTATTGTTTCCTTTCAATTTACTAGAAGTAATTAAGTCTACCATGCTGGTGGTCAATCCCCAGACACAGCTAGCGCTGCTACTCACTTCAGAAATACATTTTACAACAGACTTTGGAGTAGCTATAAAGAAACAAAAATTGTCAGTCAATCATTACAGCAGAAAAAACTTGGTATAGGAGCAGGCAGAGCTGAATTATGTTTACACAGGTGCACACCTTGATAATGCTGTTTGCTTTGGCTGAATCAGCCTAGGGTTTCATTGGTGGAAAAAAAAGAAAAGGTTAACTCAATGGGGCAAATTCACAATGATTGAATTTGTTCTAGATGTATTCCAAGGAAACTGATGAATACTGTTGAGAAGTACAATTTGCCAGCTTGAAGTCAATACCCATTTCATATTACTTTAGAAACTTAATAATCCATAATTTATTTGCATAAATATATGTACACCCAACTAAAATAAGTTGAGTCCCATGGCCATTGTACTACGTTCTTTGAATTCAAAACTTTGACACTCTGTCTCACTGCTATTTGAAATTTGAATATTTGCTATTTAATATTTGAAACTTATGTTTTAGATTCTTGTATTTCAGAAACTGTTGTGTTTTTTTTGGCTTCAGAGGAACCAAGAATTTACACGGGCACTTATTTGGCTTTTGTACATATTCATGCAACAGTTTAATAGGATCATTGCTTTCTGTAGCTTTGGACCATAAGAAAACTGTCTGCAGAATATATTTTTTTTCCCCAGATATCTCATAAAAGTTGAATCTACTGTGAATTCTCCCAAGAATCAGTATTTGGGAAAAACAAAAAATGTAAATTTTTAAGAGTCATCAAATGAGTAGTAGTACTGAGATGTACAAAATGTACAGCTCATGGTTGGGAAGGTGTTATTTCTAGGAAATTTATCCAAAGAAGGAACATGTCATGTTGTTTGAAATGTAAAGTTTGTAAGGAAATAGCCTCAGTACTGGCAGAAACCCCACCCTGACTATGCTGCCTTCCCCCTCACCATCCCATGCATGTGACTACCTCAGGAGCATGTTTTGAAAAAATGCCTGACCATTCCTTAACTGCACAAAACTTCCAAAGGGATGGTTAGGCAGCAAATAAGTATAAAGCAAACAAACAAATATTTCTCAAAAGTGTCACAGCCAGTAAATGTTCCCAAGGCAACCAAGTCAGTGTGCTCCTGCTTACTGGTAACGTGGTAGGTGTTTGCAAAATGTATGAACTTCTCTGTTTTCTCCATCTGATCAGAAACAGTATTAAAATATCTCAAACCAAATCTAATTTGAACTCTTGTGAAAGTGCTATTATAGTGATGTGAAAATTGAGGAAAAAACCCTCTGGTTATGAAGTATATTCTTTGTTATTTTGACTTATTTTTGGAACTGAGCTGCAGTAAAATACTCTTTTGCTTGAGCTTTAAAGTGACAGTGTTTTAATGTGATTTCATTGTGTATGGGATCACAGATGAGTCATTCAGTTTTTCCTCGTATTTAAAATTGAACTTCACAGTGTTTTGTAATATGCCCTTCATTAATCTCTTGGGGTGAACCTGATTTAAATATGGCATTTAATGCCACAGTATTATATTATGCCATTATTTTTCAACTAAAATTCTGAGGAAATAAACAAATGGCTAACAAAATTCAAACAATAGTTTGTCTGCTGAAAGAGATTGTTCTACCCTTCCCTCCTTCTGGTTGCTTGTTTTGTGCTTCCTCGTGCCCCTACAGCAGTCTCCAGTGAATGTGGGGTGGCTCTGCAGGGAACCACACCGGGGAGCTGTACCTGAAATGGTTACTGCTCTGACATGTTTTCCTAGAAGTGATGCTTCATGTCCCTGGTGCAGCTCAGTGCGTGTTGGGGTGGTGACAGCCTGTGTCTGGGCATAGATGGTAGGGCAGAACTCACCCCAGACTGAGCTGCTCCCTGCACTGGGGTGCCAGAAAATCCATTGGGATTTATTTCAGTCTGTTCTAAAGAAATCTGGAGTGAGGTATTAAAGAGTGCTTGAAAAGCTGTAGTGTGCTGTGAACCCTGCTATACTGGAATGTCTTAGCAAGGCTTGGCTTGCTCTCTTGTTTTAGTCATAAACAGCTCTAGTAAATGAGAACTGTGTTATGTGCTTGCAGGATTTTACTCCATGTGAGAGAAAAATCTCTCTATATATTTAGTTTTTCTTCTACTGCCCCCTTAAGACCTTTCTTCCTGGGACATGAAGCCTTGTGTTTCTGTATGGACTTCCCTTTCCTGCTGCTGGATTCATCTTTTCTCCCTTCTATCTTTGAAAAATATTAATCTTAGATTGACCATCTGGCTGAAGTATAGCAGTGATCACTAGGCAGTGGCCATCATCTGCCCTGACAGCCATGTTTCCCACCTAAATAATGGTTGCCCAGCTCCCATCTCCATGGGCTTGGGAGCTGCACCAGTATGTACAAGGTGAAATGAAGTCTGTCTCAATTTGTGCAAAGGTATTTGAGTATTGAAAAAAAAATATTCCTTTCACAATAATTTCACATTTGGGATTTTTTAAAGAAATAAGTAACTTTTTATTAGTTTTTCTTTGGAAAGAAAGTTTTCTGTAGAGAATTTAATCTTATACTGTCATGAATTTTGTTGATGTCATTAACAGTTACATTTTAGATCCAAATAAATTAATTATGTAAAGATCAAAATGATCAAAGCATCCAATCCAAACCCCATCCATAATTTAAATATTCTCTGGAGTTGTGGAATCACTTTAACTAGTCTAGGTTCTTTTCTTTGGACATTTCAAGCAGAATTTTTTGGGAAGCTTGGCATACTCTTCTAGAGATGTAAACATTCACTACTTCTATCAATATATCATTATTTACATTGCTTGCATATTTATGAGTCTGCTTTTTGATGACTACAGGGTAATGACTGTATTTGCAAATCAAAGCCATGTGTAAATTTTTAACATCCACACCTATGCATGGGGATCTGAAAATACCATTCAAGAAAAGAAGTAATAAAATATTCTTAAGAACTTTCGGCATCATTAGATACTTCACCAGGATTTTTTTAGCCAGTAGTTTTTAAAATATAGTACATATCCAACACTGATCCCAATTCAACTTTTGTTTTTCTTGTTAATGAATAGTAATTAGCTCAGGACTTTCAGCAGTTTCTGAGAAGCCAGACAATAATTTTCCCCTCTCAGAGTTGTGAGAATGTTTTTTTTTTACTGCTAGGGGGATTTTCTTCCTGGAGTATATGATGGTGGTAGTGTTTCTCCAGGGGTTGACCAGGATGTTGTTGTACTGTGCAAAGGCTTGTGTTTCCTTAGGTAGTGAATTATAATGTTATTTTAATTGAAGTCAAATATTTGTAACCATGGATAGAAACAACATCAAAGTTACTCTCTATCAATTATTTTATATATT
This sequence comes from Parus major, assembly GCF_001522545.3. Lineage (NCBI taxonomy): Eukaryota > Metazoa > Chordata > Aves > Passeriformes > Paridae > Parus > Parus major. The sequence continues at coordinate 27,365,837 of NC_031769.1, forward strand.
TTGTGGAATAGAATGATTTAAATTCACTGTGTCTTTAATGAAAGAATTTTATTACGGATAACAGTTTGTTCAACTTGCAATGCAATTCAGTTCTTTGGGATAGGGAAAATGGCAAGCTCATCAGTTTCTTTAAATATCTCTGCAGTTTCCAATATGTCACAGTGTGTATAGGATTCTGTGCATGTATTGAGCTTAGACTTTCAGGAATTTAAATAGTAAATGGGATGTTAGCACTACTGTTTCTCATTAATTCTATGTATTTTATAAAAACATGAATATATGTCTTTAATCTGGTAATGAATCCATACTCTAAGGAAATTGTGGTGTTAAATGTACAAAATTCATGCTTCTGCTGAAATGACACCATTTCCTAATGACCTAAATGAAATAAAGTCTCTACAGTTCTGATTTTTCTGTTCCTTAGTCTTTCACACACTCTTAGAGCTACAAGGTAGGAAAGTGGTCCAAAGGGAAAAGCTGTGCCCCAGCAGTGAGAGCTGTCCATTGGAAGGGCTGTCATTTGCAGCAGTGTAAGGAAATCTGTGGGAGTAACACAGGGTTTGGAAGCACAGCTGTGAAATAAGTATGACTGGAATTCAGCAAACTTCTTCCTAAAGGCTACTACAGCTGCTTCTTGGTTCCCAAAGCTAAAACACAAAAAGAAGCACATGCCTAGGATCTAAATATATGAATAGCATAACTTGTTCTGTTATCTGCCTTATGGAAAAAGCAAAGAGCCTATAAACATCTTAGGCCATTTGTGCAGGGTGGAATAGTAACAACTGTACAGCAGCACTTTTAGTCATTCCACAGATTTAATGTGTTCTGAGCATGGAGTACTTGTCTGATTTCTCATGTAAATTGCTGCCTCATCTTGCCTGCTGCTGCAGGCACAGGAGAGCAATGTGAGTAATGAACTGTTTGTGTAGGACAGGTCCTGCATCGAGCTCTGATCAGTGCCGTTCTGTGTGGCCTCAGCAAAAGCACTTGGGAACTTGCTGTGCTTGTACAGAGCTGAGTGCTCTTTGCATGGTGAGTGCTGTGCTGTGCTGTGAGGACCTGTGTGTTTAAAAGTACTTTGGCTGTATTTATCTGTATTGGGCAGAGACTGCAGTTAAAAAATAACAGTCCAAAAGAGGCCAAGCTCTCAACAGACTGTAGATGCAAGGAAAAATCGCATATATGGTTATACAGCCACAATTTTTCAAGATTACAGCACATACCAAACCTTGGCCTTAACACCATGTTTGATGTTCTTGCTTATACATTAACAGTCCTAGGAACATTTTTTTTTTGTTTTTTTCTTTTTAAAGGCAATCATATTTCCTTTCAAACTGAGGAGCAGATAACTTTCCAAGTTGCATCAGCACTGCTAGTGCAATTTGCTTACTAAATTTATTAACTGGATGGTGTAAGAGAATCATGCTGTTGTTACTGCAGAAAATTCAGAAGTAACCCCTACAAAAATGTTCCCATGAAGGATCATCTGGAGGTTAGATTTTAATCTGCATTAAAACTAGGGCTGTAGTTGCTTTATGCTGTCACAAAGTGTGCAAATGTTCGAAGAGGCTTGTAGAACCGTCTGGATGCAATCTTGTGCCATGGGCTCTAGCAGGGAGGTTGGTGACCCACTGTGGTTCCCTCCAACCTGACCCATTCTGTGATTCCTTGTGCTGATCAGAAGTACCTGCTGGTTCGGGTACTTTGGTCCCAGGGGACGTAATGCAGTGCTGTTCTTACTATCTCTAAATGAGAGACCAGAAAACAGTCTTTTTGCATCTATATGTATTCATTTGTAAGTGCCCAGCTCTAGGAATGCTTGAAGAGGGGAGAGAACAAATCATTATGTTTATGGCACAGCCATCTTTGAATCTATCATTCAATAAGGTCATCATAGAATTGTCTAGGCTTTTTAAGGCATTAACTTGTCATCTCTCCGTACTAAAACCTTCTATCTAGCTTCAAAATAAACTTGCTCTTGATTAAGACTACCCTTGTATAACGTGCTCTCTGGCATGGGGGTTCTGCCTTCATCCCAACAGAAGTCAGTAGCTGACTTTTGCAGGATAGAGCTAGAAACCTACTTGTTAGGGCATTGCAGCAAATACTGGTGTGTTACTATCCAAGAGTTCATAATAGATAAAGAAAGACCACTCTCTACACCTGATTCAAGTAACTGGTTATAGGGATTAGTGGTGCAGAATGGCAGGGAACAGAATCCTGATATCCTATTTCCAGGCTGCCCTTGGGGAAGGTGGCATCTGTCCTCAGATACCTCTCCACTGATGATAGGTGACTTGTTTTTTAAGTCACAGGATCACTTACACATCTCCAAAATGTGGCTTCTGCATACTGAAAATCATACATTTAGAAATAATCTCATTATGAATTACAGACTGCTTTGGGAAATCCATTTTATATTAACGTTATGGATGACCACTGTTAACTACAAATACAAAAGAATGAAGGCTTCCCTCTATCAGTTGTAACAGCTATTAGTTATTGCAGAAATTCTGTCATCTGTGCTCTTAACTTGTTTTTATGCCAGAGACCTTCCTTTTAGATATCTGGATTAATACTTGAATGGCTGCCAACTAGAACTTGCTTGACTTTACCGTTACTAATTTTTTCCTTCTTAGGAGTAGAGAAGAAGAATGATTTAAAAAAGTCAATGTCTTTGTCCAGGACACAGCAGGAACAAACAAAATCATGAAGTAGGTGAAATGCCAAGAGTAGAAATGTTCTCTCCTAATGGCTAGAGTAGGGGAAGAGTTTTAGGTTTGTCTCACACACATTGCTGCTGTCAGAGAGACCAGTAATTATTGTACTTTTGTTTTGAGCAATTCCTGTGGGTGTTTTTTCCATATAAGGGCTGCAGTTTTTCTCAGCAGTCACAAGCAGAATAAAGAGACAAAAGGCATGCAAACATTATTGTTAAATACCCTGTTCATTGGTTTTTTGCCCAGAAATCATGCATCAATGACAATAGTGCCTTCTTACTGCTATGCCTTTAGTGTTTTGTATTTAAGGCCTCTAATCAACACATTTTCCATGACTTGAAATCACCTGAGAGCAGTATTATGCCAGACTCTGCACCAACCATAGATATAATGGCAAACAAAAACTATGCCCAATAAGGCTGTTTTGTGTCTCTAGAGCTGAAGTAGCTGCTACTTCATGATCGAATGGAATTTATACACTAAATCATTATATATATGAGTTAAAGTATGTTAGAGAAAAGGACATTTCAAAACAGTGAATGCTGCTTAAAAAATCCCCAGAAAATGAATTATCTTCCTGTTAAACCAGACTCTGGCTTCCTGTGGGTTCTGTGAAAAAACTTCTTCTGGTTCAGCCTATATCTCTTTTAGACTGGGTAATGGGTTACTGTTCTATAAAGGATCTCAAATTTTCTACTTCATCTTTATGCCAACTTTTTAGGTCTGACAATCAATTTAGGTCATCCATTATAGTGTTCTTGTGCGTTCATTTGTTGGGCTTTGTGGGTGTGTGTGTGTGGAGAGGCAACAGACTTGACAGCTGAAATTATTTCCTCCCCCCCTACCCCCCAACACTTTTTAATTCAGAAAACATGGAATTTATACATTCAAAAGCTTCAGGGAAAGTATACTCAATATATTTCTTTGCAGAAAGCGGGTAATTTTTCCAGCTTGTCTTTCATTTCCTTATGAAGTTGACAAAGTTCTGTTTTCCTCTCATAGTACTCCTTACATTTAACAGTCCTTTTCTGTCTCAAAATTCAGATTCTGTCTTGGCTTAAGTGTAAAGAATTTCTTATCTGATAGTAGATCCTAGACCCTTGAGAATAATTTATTTGGTTGTTTTTTAAGATTTGGAGATTTTTTAAGGAAAAAAAAAAGGAAGCAGAAATTTACCAGTAACTCATTCTAAAAAGTTTCTGGTTCAAAAATAAATTTTTTTCTTTTAATTCTTCAGTCACTGAAGAAATATGTATTAGAAAATAAATCAGGCTTGGGGATTTTTGACCCAGGCTAATCAAGATCGTGGTACTGATCTTCTTGGCACATCCAGAAACATGGTGGGAGGAGATTTGGGGATTTTTCCCTGTGAGAGCCTTTCAGCAGCAGCAGCAGCTGCTGTGGGACCACTTGCTCTGGTTTGGAGTCTGCTGGTCCGAGGAGCATTCTTTCCAGAGCAAAAGGAAGATGTTACTCGACTCCCTGAAGTTTGAAAAAGACAGGGTATTTCCTAAATTAGCTAGCCATTGCCTATGTGTTTGTTTAAATTTTGGGTTGCTTGTATAGCTGTAGAATAGCTTGGATAGCAAAGATGACAAGTCTTGCATATTTGGCATATTACTTTATAGTTAATAACTATACCAAAGCTGTCTGCTGCCGCAGCGAGCTACTAAGTCAGAAACAAATGAAGTGAAAGGTTGGATACCACATGTATTTTGCAACCAAATGGCTGTGTACAGTTCAATAAGGGAACTACTCCTGGTCAATTTATCTGTGTTAAATGCTACTTGTCTGTGTTCAGAGCGGACAAAATCAGAAAGCGTAAAGAACCATTATAATAATTTTATATTGTGGTAACACTGGAAAACTCATTCACATACTCCTAGTGAGCTAAATGCTGTACAGGCAAAGAGAGGAAAAGAAAGTACCTGCCTGAAATAGATATGCTACAGAGGGTGGAAATTTAAAGATGATAGGACAGAAGGAAGAGAGTGATATGATTGCAACACTGTTCATAGCCAGTGTGAGAAAAATTGGTCTCCAGAAAGTGTGAGAAATCATAAAAGGAAAGGTTCTTTTTTTAATCCTCTTGCAAAATTTCACCTTATCCTACACATTTTTGAGTATTTTTCTAAAGCCAGAAAAACTCCAGCCTTACTAGGTTCATAAGGTCAAAGAAAGACATGTTAAAAATTCACGCTGTGTGTGGGTGATCTCAAGTCAGTTTTGAGTGTTGTTGATTTAATCTGGTTTGAAAATGAGGTTGTTGAGTTCTCAGATATAATTTAGGTCCTTCAAAGTTTTGGAAAAGCATGTTTCTAGGAAAATAGACTAATTCTATAACTCAGCCACAAAAGATGGTTAATTTAAGTTTTGTGCACATGCTTTTAGTGCCTGCTCAGTCTGCCTGTGCTTTGAGCTATGCTTGCTTATTTTTTTTTCTTTCCTTGATTTTCAGCAATATTCTTTAATAAAAGGAGTTGAAAGCTTATTTATTGTTGCTTCCACAAATGTTTGCAAGGTTTAACCTAAGTAATTTTAAACTTGTAAGTTTGTCAGGGTAGTAAGTATTACTTAACTTGTTGGAAGTGCATGGAAAATTCCTATCCAGGTTGAAACTATTTCAGTAATTGTGAAAAATGGAAAAAATATTTGGTTTTGGATTGCTTATCTTAATAGTTATATTTTAGTTATTAGTGTGTAACTATTAAAATTACAGCGTGAGTTCCATTATATTTAATTAATAGCTATCTTCTCCCTTGGCAGTTCTGTATTCTGAAAAATATTCTTAGGCCTGCAAGTTCTCTACAGCTCTAGTTTTCCTGAATCAATCATAATTGATATATATATATATATCAACTGGAGTGATTATATCCTTTTTCTCAAAGTAGCCTTGTTTGTGACATCAAAATTAAAACAGAGTAAAAGAATATTTAATGTAGATTATTACCACACATTTCTACAATATGTTTCCAACCAACTCTATCTAGCTTACTATGAAAATTTTACAGTATTAAATGCAGCAACAATAATACAGTTTTAAATTAAATTTTAGTGAACAATAAATTATCTGGTGTTTATTAATTTGAAAAGTCTATCGAATCTGCTGTTGATTATGATATCCTGTAGAGCTTGTGCACCCATAAATAAAGGAAGATAAATATATTTTATATGCATACCAAGAGACTCCCAAATATATTCTCTATATATATTTTATTTCCATTATTTTAAAAAACCTAGACAATAAAGAAGAGTTTATGGGTATTCTGCAGACCCTGTAAGAAATTCATGACACAGAAGAGTGTCACTTCTTTTAAACTGGCCAAGTTTTCCATTTACAAAAAATGAAGTAGATGATGTTCTGCAGTTTTGGTGGGCAATATGGTGTCTTTGGGCCTCTAAGTATATATTTTAGGCACAGGTTCTTCTGTTCATATATAGTATAGGATATACATGACATTCTTGTCCTGATTGCAGAATGACAGAATTGTTTAGAAAAGATATTGGAAAGTAATCAGAGACCCAAGCAAAATTCTAATAAAATTTTCCACTGACATGAAAAATTTTATTTTTCATATTTTAGTGTTTTAGTAACTTTAAAGCACATACAGAAAGAGATGTGATGTGTCAATATGTTTCACATGCTCCTATTATTTCAAATGTATGTAAGCTAAGATAAACACACATTTCATGGACTGGGTGTCCATACTGGAATTCTCATCCTTATCAGCACTTGATTAAACTCTTAGTAGTGTATACTATACTTAATATATTTATATCTGACTATTAAATTCTACCTTTTAAACAGATGATTGTGTTTGAAATATATGAGTACATACACAGATGTTCTAATCAAACTGCAATTTATCCTTTTAACATTTATTTAAGTAATTAGAGTGGTTGGTGAAGAGTTAGCATCAGATTTATAAAACAGGCATTTTCAATGTCAATACTGTGAAAAAAATCTTCTGAAAAAAAACCAAACAGACAAACACCCCCCTACAAAATACCCAACAACCTAAGTCCAAACCTCTCTGGATCTGTAATTGCTACTTCATCATGGAAAGAGGAGGGCTATTTCAAAGGAACCTGCAAGTATGGAAGACCTGTGTTGTCAGGAGCTGGACAGTTTAAGGTCAGTCTTTGATATAGATGTAAATAGGTTTGGCTTTGGAAGGCAATGAGATTTGGCACCTGGCAAGTAGAACTTCTAAAATGTAGTCAAAATGCCAATCTGGAAAACAAGCCTGAGACGTTTCTGCACATGGCTTTAGATACTGTCTAGTCTTTATACTGTCTCTTCGTCTCAAAGAATACCCAGAGAGTTACAGCCATGCTGTCATCCCTTTGTTGTCCTTTTCTTCTGTGCGTTTAAGTTCAGAAATGGTGTCAAAGATTCAGTTGCCAGACTGAATTGAAGTTGCCTGCTTGTCATAACTATGTGATCGGATCTTAAATGATACCTGTGTAGACACAGATATGAAAGGCTAGAAGAGTGGATTTGAATGTCAGCAGTCAATTGTCCATGTGACCAAGAGCATTTGCAGCATATGACACCATCTGGCCGGGAGCCTAGACAGTGATACCTTCTAGGCATGGGGGAAAAGTTACTTTAGATTATCTATGCTTTGTTTTTACTCTATGAAAAAGTCCAATAGAGAAGTCAGGCATACTGTGAAATGGATTTTGCATGGCAGCACTGCAACATTTCCCAATTTGGAAATGTTACAATTATAAAAATGGCCAAGGTGTTGGAAAATGTTTATTGTTATCGTTGTCATGATAGTGTCCCTATGACTTTCTGAAGTGCTTGAAAGCAACTTTATCAAATGAACTAATCTTTCTCTTGAGCTCTGACTGCCTTCCCTGGATCACACAGCTAACTTTCTTTCTTGACATTCATGGTAGAAAACTCCTTGAATCTTTGGGGTGTTTTGTGAGTATCCACTGGCTGTGCAATTGCATTGTGAGGAATTTCTGCAAGAAATAGTATTTTTTTAGTACTGTACTGGCTAGTTTTATGAAACTAGATCAGTTGTCACAGAGTTGTGTGTTGATTTGATCTGATGTTACACAGGCTGTGGGAACAATAAAGTCCAAGTCCTACCTCTAGGCTGAGGAGGTATCCTGAAAATAGACCTCCCTGTTAGCTGTAACTAGTGAGACTTAACATCACTGCAGGGGGAGATGAAGGAGAGCAATCAAATATTTACCTAGAAGACAAGCTCCAGGGTTAATCTTTGAAACCAGGGTGCCTGGTTGGCATGTACAGGTGTAGCACTTAGTCCTGGCATGTGTCTGGAGCTGCTGAGTGTTGCTGCAATACACATAAAAGCATTTAAAACATGAGAGCAATGCAGACAGATGAGTGCACTGGGTTTAGAAATGTTAAATCACACCCACAAACTACTTTCCTTTGTGCACTGCCTGACCCTGTGGGACATTCCAAAGGAGAAGTAAATGGATATGCCTGGGCTGACCTACCTCACATACTGCCTGCAAGTTAGTTGTGCTGGGAAAAGAGCAACATGCATTGAATATCTTTATTCCAGCCTATATGACAGTGGATAAAAGAATTTTTTTTTATAGTGAAAACCAAATTATTAAATGCTTGAATGTAAAGATAATCAGAGAAATTATTTGCAGTAGAAATTATTTTCAGTCTAATTCATTTTTAGCATCAAAGCAAAAACATAGCCTATAACCCTTTCTAATAATATCTCAATGTATGTTTTTGAAATAATAGCAGTGTTTCCTACTAACTCTTGCACAATTCTGTGTTGTTGCAGTGTGTAAAATTCCCAGTGAAAAAAATAAATATACAGCTTTCTGTAGCTGGCAGACCTATAAACGTTTTTCTTTTTTTAGTTTACAAGAGGAGGAAGAGAGAGGAAACAGATTTATGGTGCTTTGGTTCAGTCTAATCATTAATTATGGTGAAAAAGAAAGATAAAAACAATCTCAAATGTATTGCCTTGAAAAGCCTTCCCTTTTTAATTGGCATTGAAACTATTTGTTCCCTGCAACTTTTCCAAAAGTAAGGATTTAATTTCATATGCAGTCACTACTTTGACATACCCCGTTCTTTCAAGTATTCACACAGTCCCATATTGAGCCAGGACACCCCGTGCTCTCTGGCATGCACACAGCAGGCAGGATCTCTCCAGCTCTGCATCTGGTAGAGCCATTTACATCTATTTACACTGCAAAAGCCATTTACAACTATTCACACTGCAAATCCTTCTGCAGGACAGACACAGCTGTGTGCCTGGTAGATGCTTGCTCAGGAAGGAATAAACTGCTTTTAGGACAAGGGCTGTGTGGCATGTCACCTTGCAGCTATAGGGGGGAGATCTGTGTTCTGAATGTGCTCCCAGGGAGTGGGCAGAGGCATTGTTTGTTTAAACTGAAAGCTAGTTAAATACAAAATGACATTATACAGGTTATTCTGCAGGTCTTCTGTAAGGAGTTTTCAGGACCCTCTCAGTCAACGACAAAATAAAAAAACATCAAATTTTTGTTATTAAATTTGGCAGAGTACATTGTGTCAGCAAGCTTCAGGGTATTATTCTGAACCAAAGCTTCATTTAAGGCCACTAAAATAAGTGTATTTCTTCAGAAATAGCTTTTCGAGAATTCCTTCAAAACTGAGATGAAATGATAGTAATTAATGAGTGAAAATTATTATAATAAATTAAAAGTAGCTGTTAAGGTCACAGTTACAGGAAATGAGACATCAGAAAACATAAGCATGAGCAGTTAAATACCAAGCTATTTTTCAAGGGCCTAGTGAACCTTACTGACATAAGGCAGAAAACATCAAAGCATCAGTGTAAGCATCAGTGCTCACACTCTGCCGTATGAGCCACCAAACCAAACTCATTCAGGGCTACCAAGCATAAAGTTTCTGGTAAAAATAATCTGCAATGTTGTCTTGGCTGTAGTAGGTGTGGTCTTTGTAAAACATCAGTTTCCAAACCATGTGCAGTGAAGAAAAGAGCTGCCAATTGAAGCTGTTACCTGCCCTGGGCAGAATGTTGCTACAGGCTTAAATCTTTCCATGGCCAGGCAATGTTTCCTTCCAGGGGTGGGATGGGTAGCAGAGGGTTGACTGAATTCCCCTTAAACCTTCCCAGGAAGGTTTGTCAGAACTTGTCTGTCCAGACAACTAAGGCTTGTGGGAGAAAGGAGTTAAATAATAATTTACTCTGTAAGCAAACTTAAATTTACCTCCACTTAGAAAAAAAAGACAAGTTTTGACATTTTAGTTTCAATCTCTGCAATACAGTTTAGGCATATCTGATTTCTCTCTAGCAGCTTTGCTTGTAAAACTGATTTATCATAACATACTTTGTATACTTTGATGCTAGGACAATCACCCCTAAAAATCTGGTATTTTTTCAAAACGGGTTGATATGGCTCTTTACCAAATTCTTGTCACTATTACATGGTCTCTGGGCTCTAATTTTCTAGAGTCCTTTAGAGCTGCCAGGCTAGGTTCCTAGTGCTGTGATCCAGCTGCTAGGTGGTTAACATAACATGATACAAGCACAGGTGTTTCCCTTTCTTTGGGAAGAATAACACTCTTAATTGCAGCTGGAGAGCCAGAAATTTTGTCTATTATCAGCAACTCTCAGAGAGGTAGAGTGATTAGAAGAGCTAGAGCTTGTTGCTAAATAATTTTGGCTGAATAATAAACAAATACATTAGAAATATTTAATCCAGCAATACAATTAATTTTACACAGATACGTTTAAATATATTTTATATTTGAATTGTTTTTTTCAAACACTGGCCTACTAAAATTAAGAGGTTTTATTTCTGAGATTGAAACATTGGTCCAAAAATAAGATCTCACAAACAGTGCCAAATTTACTTTGATGCACTGAGGCTGGAATTTTCACTGTGCACTCTTTTGTTTGTCTTCTGTCAGCCATGGAAGAATGAATTCTCAAGCTTTATTTTTCTCCTCACTGGGGCAGGTGCGACCATCTTCTGTACTACACTGAATTGTGTTATTCTCCCAAGAACCTCAGTGAATTCTTAGTGGAGCTTACAGTCAAACACAAGATTTTCATAACAGGCTTTTTTTTCTATTGACTTTTTGACCTGAGAGCATAAACTGCATATAATGAGTTTCTATTTGCATAGTGATTTCAGAGAAAACAGTGTGCAGATGCAGCCAAAGTTGAGACAGGTCTCTTCTTGCATCTCACTGTGGTATAGGACTGTATTTTTTTAATTTAAAACATTTTTCTATAACATAATTTTCTTTTTAAGACCTTTAATTAAATGCTAAAGAAGCTGTATTTTTACTTCAGTTTGCCTAATGCTGTGAGTCATCCCATGAGGAGGTGCTTTAGCTGTGCTGTGAGAGATGTTTTCTGAGGTCTGTCCCAGGCAGAGCTGCACGCTGCAGTTTAGCTCAGCATGTCTCTATAGTCACTATGTTTTAAAGCTAGGATGGATGTGTACATTGCTCTCTCAATGTAGCTCTCACAGAACTCTTCTTTTGTGATGTCAAACCCGTGGTAGGTCTGTTGAATGAAGTCTGGGCTCTTTGTTCTGCTGTAACATAGAATAAGATGCACAGTGAACACTTACTTAAAGGATGATGAAGCCACCCCTTTAAACAGCTGTTTTCAGGTTTGTTAGCCATTGACAATAACTGAGCAATCTGGTCTAATCTGCAAGTTGAGTCCAACTTTGTATTTGATTTTGTCTATGCTCTGAGTGTGGGCCTGCTGCAGAGATTCTTTCCAGATTAAACTATTCCAGAAACTTATGGACATTCAAGCTTATTCAATTTTTTGATCAAGTGTGAAAAAATATAAATATTTGAAAGCTCATTTGTTCTTTGCTGACCTGTTCTGCATTTTTATTAGTCTGTTTGTCATAGGGCTTTCCTTTCCCATAGTTCTTAGTTAATAAAATATCTGCTAGCTAACAGTGACACTGCAGATCTGTAGCGCATTCCATGTGCAGAAGTTGCTGGTAGCCACATTACTTTCATTCTACTGGAATTTGAACCAATGAGGTTTAGTGCTGTGTGAGTAGACACCCTTTTGTAGAACTGCCCTCCTTCTCAGGACTCCTGTTTTCTCTCTCTCAGATCTCTTTACAGAAGTTCTTCTACAAGCTCACCTTAAGCCACTTAACTTGTGTGTAAGCTTAAACTGTTTAAATATTAGGTAGTGGATAACCTTTGTTCTCTGAATCCAAAGCCAGTTCCTGGGCCTCACAGGGACAATTCCTGCAGCAGCTCTGCAGAGCAGTGACAGTGCACAGCCAGGGCTGGACAGCTCTTTTCCCAGTGGTGTCCCACTGTCACACTTTGCCTCGCTGCAGAGCCCTTGGCTCCAGCTGTCGCAGCTCATTTCCTTGCACGTCTGCCCTTGAGAAGCAGCAGCAGCAGGATAATGCTCAGATCTCTGCTGCTGCTGTTCACACATGAGTGCAAACTACCCACAGAGGTCAATTTGTGTGAAAACTATGAAACAGAGTGGCTGAACTGTGGGCAGATAATTTTGCCTTTGGCAGTCTCAAGAGGAAAAATGAGACAGTAGTGGGTGAAGTAATATCTTCAGCCACCACAGCTATGTGCTTCAGTCGACACGTCAGACTCTTGGGATGAAACCTGAGGGAAAGAAACCTACCTGCACTACTGTAAAATTTTAGGAATTTGATTTCTGCTCTAAATACAAAACATGAGTTTGTAGCTTCTTATCTATAAGACAACACTCCAGAAAAGAGATTGTGTTGTGTAATAACTATAGCCATTGCTTTCTGCACTATAGACTTGATTAATCCTATTTATAGTAAGAAATAACCTGTGTATTTCCATAACTAGACGTGAATCACAAGGTTTTCTGCAAATATTCATATTATGAAATGTGAATGAAACCGTATCAGCCTTAAGTTGTGTTTTCCTCAAATGATTCTTCCTTCCACAAGAATCTGGTACTGGATTCAGAAGAGATGTCATCCCTGGATTCTGCTTGATAAGGAAGGATTTTACATTCAAATATTTCAAGACTTTAGCTCTTGAGTCTGGATATGGATAAACTTCCTGCTGCAACAAGACTGTCATTGCTCTTCTTGTGCCCTGCTTTCCACAAAGACAGTTCAGACATGGGCAAAAGACAGTTTTGTCATGCCCTAAATGTTCCCTACTCTATAATATGAAATCAGGGAATAAGAGTTGCAAGACTTGTCTATGTGATAAACAAACCATTTGTAGCCATCTTCTTCCTTTCTTCACAAGATTTTGCAGCACAAAACTTGGCATTAATTTTAGATCAATTGTCCTAGTTCCAGGTAGGAACATACTAACACCTTCATGTTGTTATCTCTTGATAGTAGAAAAGTACAAGCATTCCAAGCTCTGATTTTTAGCAAATCTTGTCTTAACAAGAGAGATTTGATCCTGCAGACTGAACACAGGAATCCTACACAACATTACCTGCCAGGGGTTTACTTTAAGTTTGAAGTACTCAGCAGATGAGACAGATTAAGACTAAATATTTGCTGAAGCACAAAAGCAAAACTCACAGTCACCCATAGGCGTAAACCAAAGGAAATGGTATTTTTCCATGAACAAGGAAAATGGAAGAGCAGATCTCTCTATTGCTCCTGCAGGGACTTGAAATCCAAAAGAGCTCCAAGACATTATCTTGTACTCTTCGCAGAAAGTGTTCCACAGCAGGGCAGCAGAGAGTGAGGCTCAGGAGTCACAGAACAGGCAGCAAGATATGAGTCCTGTTTGCTGCATCACTGAACAATTGCTCCTGTTGAACTGAGAAAATAGGGCTCCTGTCTCATCTCTTCGAATGGACTTGGCCAGTTGATTTTGAAATCCTAGCTTTGGGAGGAACCCTGTAGTAGTTTGTATTTACAGTAGATGGAACAAAATCCTCTCATTGTTACACAGCATGTTTAATTGATCTAGAAGTTTATTTTAGCCCAGAACCAACTTTTCCATCTCCAATTCACCTTCAAATTGACTGCCAAATTCCTATTCAGAAAACCATAAGTCTAGCAGAATTAAGGTCAGACTTCAGCAGCTGGGAAATCATAAATCCTCTGCACACAGAGTGGCAACCTTTTTGCTGGGAACCCTGCAGCACTTACATGCACTTACACTCTCTCTAGAAGCTCATGGAGAAAGCAAGAGCTAACATGTTAGAAATTATATTTTTATCATTAATATTCAAAGTCCAACAAATGAATAATTAGAAGATAATAAATTATTTTAGAAATTTCACAAGTGGGAACTCTAGCAAGCCCTGTGTGACAGAAACATTATAAAAGAGATGTTTAACTGAACCTGTTTTTGTTTTCCACCACACAGCTCACCTTCCTCTCTGGCTTACTAACTGTGGCATCAGAAAATTCATGTTCAGAGGAGGTGGTATAAATTTGCCTCTATTATTACTGCACTGTGCATATACCAAAGAACTTTATTAAACGAAGCCAAATTTTTCTGTTAGATTGAGTCTGTTGTATTCTGCAATTTTGAACTTGTGTGTTAATGTTGTGTTAATGTTACATGGTTTTGAACGAGGTTTAAGACATTCAATGGACAATTCTTGTATGATCACATTTCCCTCTTCAAAACAGGAAACCCTGAAGCACTTTCAGTATCTCTGTAGACTGCACACAGTACATTAAAAGAAAAACAAAAGAAGAGGCATATTGTACCACCACTTTGGAACCCCCCTTCTCTCCTTTCATATACACTTCCTTTTTTGAAGTAACATTACTGAAACTATTTAATTTCAGAGGACAGATAAATCATGAAGCTGAATCAAATATAGATGATGTAAAACTTCGTCAAGGTTACAGACCAGGCTTTCACAGTGCTTCCTTTGTATTTCACTTGAATTGGTGATTGTCTTCCTGTTCCAATACCATTCTCTTTCCTTCTATTCAGGAGTTTTCTATTACCCTCCAGACTATTGTATGACTACACAAGTAACACAAAGTCCTTTTTATGGTAGAAATCAGGCACGAAATAAACACACCTTAATCCTGCACTATCAAAACCTTCTTTCTTTTTGTGCGTAAATAGAGTTAAAAAAAAAACAAGTCAGAAATCAACGAACCCAACGTTACAGTGTTAGCCAGCTGGCAAACTCTTAAAAGTCCTGGTGAAGTCCACTGCCTCTTTGATACAGCTCTGCTGCTGCAAACAATTGCCCAGTAATGAGACTGTTCCAGCTTCCTATACTGACAGTCACGGTGCTGACTTTAGCCTCTGTAGAAAAGGAAACGATACACAGACATGTGAAGTGGGGAGTCTGGGCCTCTTAATGACACCAAGCTTTGGAATTTTATTCTTTCCATATGTTTACTCAGCCCTTTCCTATTCTTGTATCCTGCGTAATAAAAATCATTTATTCAAGTGTTGTTTTATGCCTTTTGGTTCTGCACAGTTATGTGAGAGGAAAAAGGAGGAAAGAGCTTTTTCCTTTGTGCAAGCTGCAGTCCTTCCAGCTTCTCCTTCCTGGTGTCAGCAATTCACAAGGAAAGGCAGTGGTCCCAGTGGCCATCAGCAACTGTTGAGCACATGAAGGAGCTGTTAATTTTCACCATTCTGATTTGTATCACTTGGGTTAGTGAGGAACAATATGATCCTACCACAGGGAACTGCTTAGAACAATAGCCTAGCCTCAGACATAGGAAGGTATTTTGGTAATTTATCTTGTCCTTTCTCTTGGAACAGATAATTTTTCTCTCTCAGCCCATTCCCCCAAAACCTCATATCAATTTCCCACAGATTTATGAACAATTTGTCCATGTCTGACATAATTCTGCATACTAATAGTCAGCAAGGAATTAGAACTCTTTTTAGTATTTGTCTCATGTTTTGTGATCACTAAAATAATTAAGTATGCAGCATGATTGCCTTAAGGATTCCTGAGCTTGGTTTTCTCACTGCTTACGCAATTTGAGTTCAAGGATTTTTTCCACTACAGCTGCCAGAATTGTCTTGTGATCCTGAAATCATTTGGTCAATTGAGCATCGGTTAGGCAGCCTCTGCCTTGCCAAGGGTCTTCTGCTCTTTGCAGTGCAGTATTTGGAGCAAAGGAGAAAGATGGGAAGCAACCACCATATATATTTACATTAGCAGAAAATTAGCAATAAATAGGTTATTCCACCCTTGCTCTCATTCTAGTGACCAAGTGTTGGCTTTGCAAAAGTCTTTTGTCTGTCTTGGGTTTATTGGTGATGTCACTCTTGTAAACAGTATATGGTCCTCAGAAGATGCTTTGTTGGGAGCTCTAGAATGCTGATGCCCAATCAAGCAGAAACAAACAGTACTTAGTTTGCATGTGTTCTCAAAGATTTGCATATGCTTAAAAATATCAGTGTTGTTTTGTAAAAAAAAGCCTTCTTAGGGTGAAATGCCAGGAATTTTATTTAGAAGAGTTTAGCAGAGGAACTGTCATAGATTATAGTGGTGGAAAATTGTGACCTGATGACCTAGGTAGCAGGAAATTCAAGACAAAATTATTACTCTAAGAGCAACAAGTAAATACAAATACCTTATTTCAAAAAGTAACTGAAAAGACTTACCAAAACAGATTTTTAAATGGGTTTGGATGGTTATAACTTATATATATATAATCTTGAGGTATAAAGTATGTCCTGTGGAAAGAAGTTCTGATAGCTGAATGCCTGATCAGAGCCATGTTTTGCTTGTGCTTTGATCCTCAGTGCAGGAGAAAATGTGTCATATATTCCTGGTATCCGCCCAATCCAGTCTAGAACATTATAGCATTTATCTGGAATGTAAAATCACCACTTAATTAACTTTTGCACTAGCATACACATTCCTTTCACTTCTTCAAGTGTGAATTAACACAGCTCAGGCTGGGATTTTCAAAGCAGCTTTGGTGAATTAGTTATCCAAATCCCATGAAAACTAATTCTGAACAATATTTATATTTTGTGTGGTTTGAGTTCACTGGTAAGTAAAATGCAATTTTATAGTTTTATTTTAGATACAGCTCATTCTGATGGCTTAATATTATTTGGACAATGAGTTTGGGCAGCAAGAAGCTCTAATTATTTTCTATAGTAAAATGAAACCCTTTATGTGTTTTTCATTAAGATGTCTGTCAGCTCTGGTTAAGTGTATTTTCTTGCTTTATTTCTAAAATTAAAAATAGTATCTGATCCAGAACACACAAAAACCAAACTGAATCAGCAGAAGAAAAATGTACATTATAATTTTTCATTGATACAATAATCTGACTAAGAAATAAGATTAAGAATGATAAATCATTCATAGAGGAAAGGCTAGCTCTTCTGTGAATGTCTTTGAACAAGTGAACTTCCAGGAGGTCTGATTGTCACTGACACACAATGCAGAATTTAGGGTATTTCAAGGATGCATGTGTTAGATTGGAGTTCCTTTGGAATAGAATGATGAGGGAGATGATGGGGTGATTTGATGGAGACATCAGAAGGACTGCATAGTTAGGGGACAAGTTGGTGTCTGTCAAAAGGGAGCAGGAAACTTTATGAAACAAGGGTATGTCAAGCATAAAAAAGCAAGTCGTAAAAACGATTTTTCAGCGCCTAGAGGCTATGTCAAGTTAGGCCTTGTGGGGATAGAAATGCAGCAAGAGCTGATCATGAAAGCCATGATTTAAAAGTTTATGAAAAACTGGATTGAAAGTTCAGCATTATTCTTGAATTTTGCCTTCTATGGTATTTCTCCTTCCCCTCTTTTTCTAGTCATATTTGGTTTCCACAGAGCACTCTTGCCTCTGAATCAGAGAATGAGGGGAAAAAGCCCCAAAGTCCTGTTGCTGAGGTTTATTTTGGTTTGGGGTTTTCCTTGTTGTTTTTTTTACAATTTTCTTTCTTTTATGGACTTCTGCAATAGAAGCAACCAAAACCAAAATATATAGTCTCAAGATTCAATGATTTTTCTTATTAAAAATATGGTAGGAAATATTTTTGTAACACTGCCATCAGCTCCAGTATTCTCTTAGTGAGCTGAGACATGGAAAACATAGAAATTCATCACATATATCCAGGTACTAAATCTTGAAGTCTAGATTCAAAAAAAGGGAAATGGGTTTGTTTAAAAGGAAGACTTGAGAGCTTTGTTTTGACTCAACACATGTATTCAGACAAAAGTTCCAGACCTTTGAAATTTTGCCAGGCAAACTTTAAAGCCAGGAAAATGATGGTTTATTGTGTGTACAATTTATTGTTATTGTTATTTATGATTTGCTTAAATCTGATAGTGTGCTCAGTGCTGTGCAAGACATAGATATCATGCTATCTAGACTGAAGAGTTCATAATGTAAACATCTCCTGGTATTTATGTGCTTCCAATTATGGAACAAAATTAAACCAATGTTCTCCATGGCAAAAAAATTCATTTGGATTCAACATGCAAAGAGATTATGTCAACATTCTAACTCTGTTTAGTTACAAATATCAGATTGAATAAGTGAATGGATGAATAGTATTTGACTTTTTAATAAAATCTTCCATTCTGCATAACTTTATCCTCTCTTTCTTGGTTCCACATCACAGCTCTACTCTACCACTAGGAAAAAAAAAAAAATAAAAAAATAAACAGGTGAGAAAGCTTACTTCATCACATCTCTTATTAAAATAACATATCTTCCTGCTGAAGGTAAAACAATGATGCAGCAGAAACTATGAACTCTTTCTGTAATTTATTACAGAAATTTTAAACAGTGAACGATGCAAGTTGGAAATTATATTTAATTCAACGAAACCTTACGTACTCCTAAGGCTTCAGATTTCAAACAACATACATCCCTGTAATCATATCAACAACTATATTTGGATAAACTTCATGGTTTTTTCCATCTCTAGCACAGTGGAAAGGAATAGAACCAGGACTTGCAAAAACTGCATGTTCCAGTGCTTCTGTGAAGAGAGATCTTCTTTCATAATGCATTGCTGCTGGATAAAAAGGGAGTAGAATTTTTATTCAAAAGATGGAAACACCAGATCAGATAAGAATCACAAAAAAAATTCTTAATCAGATCTCAAAAGTATGAATGAAGAACAAATACCTTTACTCTTTTCTCCCTGGTCTTACTTCGTATCTTTAATGTGTTCTGCTTGAAAATCAGAATGTAAAACCTGGAAAAAAACACCATGCACAATGTAAGAAAGTGATGTAAAAGGATGCTGTGAGCCTCAATACTTATGGTTACAAATACAAAGGATTCTTCCATCATGTGACTAGCAAATAAACTCCAGGCTTTATTCCAAGCAAATACTTCTTACCACAGAAAAGACTAAAGCACATCACACCCTAATACTTGGGCAGAAAGAGAGGACTTTCCTTTGTGTTTTACCTGTTTCATAAAACACTTAAGACAGAAGTAGAATTACCTTAAAAAGAAGAAACTACCCTTGAAATTCCCCTATCCTGAAATATTTTTAGATGCAGAATTTCAAACAGATTATTTTGCCATCAACATACTGTTGATGAAATACTGTCAGAGAGATTAGGAAAACTGTTTGTTTGTTTTCACCGGACAGGATTTAACTTTCCTATCTTCCTGAATCATGGAGATCAGTCTCTTGATGTCTCTTCTTGGAAACAGAGAAGCTTTGCAGTCCATGATAAGCATTGACTAGTCTAAGCTAAAATAACTGCTGCAGTAGGTGATTTGGCCATGGTCAGTAACTGAAGATCTCTTAAATGGATGGAGGCAAGCATCATGACCAGTGCAATTTTCATTAAATTATGGGAAAAACAATGTAGGGCTAGAAATTAGGGTTCTTGGTTTGTTTCCAGACCTGAAGTGCTTTTTATGGGTAGCATTGCAGGAAGGTATTTGCAAGTACTCAATGCTTTTAATTCTGATTTGTTGGGACCAATGGGTAACCAACCTCTGCAAATGCTAGGCCTTGATGTTTGGTAACCCTCAGTTTTCTCATCTATATAATTTAGACTATAATGTCTAAATTATAGACACAGAATGATTAATTAATTAATGTTTGTAAAACATGTAGAGAGTCCCTGGTTAAAATATGCAACTTTGAATATGCAACCAAACTATTGTTCAAGTTGGTGGGCATTCTTCCTAGGGTGCAGCTTTCTAACCAAGAAATATCCAGACCTTTGAAATTTTTCCAGGTGCACTTGAGAAGAAGAGAAGAGTTATGGCACTTTTCAAAGTACACAAACTCTGAGGATAAGCATAAAAGATGATGCTGGTGCTATTAGACCCATGTGGCAGCTGACTGTAGAAAGTTTCATTAATGGAGCACTTTGAGGCTCTCATATTTTCAGCACTGTGAGCTAGTCATTGGAAGCAGCAGCCTTCCTGCACATAAATAAATCTGTATATTTCCATATCTGAAGGATGCCAGAAGCTGAAGAGCAAAACAACAACAAGACAAAGGCACAAACCATCAGAAAATGGAGAAAAAAAAAATCACCAAAGCACCCGAAGCTTCATAGCTAATGGAAAGAGTGCTTGAGATGGCAAAGTGCTTAACTGCAAGCCCAGGGGCATAGTAGCATTGCAGGATAGAGACTTTCCATGCTTGAGTTATAACATGTGGATCTGAGCTAATATATTGATAGCAAAGTGCTCAGGGCCTAATTCACTCTCAGTAGTACAATTTGAGCTGAACAGTACCCTGAGGACACAGAGGTGGAAGGGGCAATAGGCCAGCACATTTCTGAAATGTTATGAAAATAAGGGAGTGTTGCTCATGTTGGGAACTGCTGTCAAGAGGAGATTACACAAATATAAAAAAAAAAAAAAAAGAGATGCAGAGCTCTCCTGCTCTCCTAGAGCAAGTAATTAGAAGCTGCAAATCATAGATGGCTCTTTTGAGGGTCTTTGTCCTACAGATTTAAATGCTTTTCTAATGCAAATGTTAAAAGAAATTCAGAAGCCTTTTTTTGCTTTCTGCTTGTATAAGGTCTGATCTTCAGTGAATATATAGATTAGATTTAACAGGTTTTGGATTAAAATCCTAGTGCCAGGAAGAATTGCCCAGGAGAAATCTTGTAAGATAATGTATTTCAGCAGAGAAGTGGGCTGTAGAAAAATGTGTGAGCATTACATGTGAGCACTGAATTTACTTCTGGTAAATATCCAAGTGCTTCTTCTGTTGTCATTTCTCACTCTGAGTTTCTTTCTCCCTTGTACACTGTGCAGATTTGTTAGTTAGGTACTACTTGCTTTAACTCTGTTTTATTTTGTATTTTAAAACAGAAAAAACATTAATCTAGAATATTCAGTAAAATTTAGGGAAACTTTAAAATTTTAGATTTGGCAGAAAATATAAATTCATTATTTGTTTCTGCTCTCTTATCAGCTCTTGAAACTTAGAAAAATATTTTATTTTGCTATTTAATGATCTGCTAGAGTGCCTGAGAAATGATCTCCCTTTTTCTGCTTACCTCCTACTCATGATATATGAAGGAAAAAATAGTCTTCTTCATCATCTGTTGCAAACAATCACGTTCTTATCATTTACAAGAACCAGAAGAACAAGAAGAGGGAATAAAAACTCTGAAGAGAGCATATGAAAATGAGTCAAATGTGTCACATCTGTGATTACTTCACAGCACAGTGAATAATAATACACACCATTTTTTTTATTTTTTTTATTTTTTTTATTTTTTTAAGGCAGGGAAACAGTGCTGAACTAGACCTTGCACAAGATGGAGTCTGGCCTCATACACAGAATATTTCCAGTTCTGCCTTTCATTCCTGTGTGAGAGCAGCCCTTTCTCCAAACTAGGTGTTCTGAAGGAATAGTAGGGATGGTCCAGGGTCACTACCTGCTGAGCATCACCTGTCTTGAGAGGCCCATGAAAATTAATGTTATTAATTTTTTCAAACATATCTTTTAGTGATGACTTGAGGAGAGTTAGCACAGGATCAAGCTTCTGGAAATAGATAATTTTCAGCTTTTAGTCTGGCAGTATATAAATACAGCAGTACAGCAAGATCTGCTTTAGAACTAGTCAGTCAAATACAGGAAAGGGTTCATATTTTTAAAAGTGTTAGTAAGGAATCCTTATATAATTGAGAACAATTTTTCACTATTTCACACAACATCAAGGCTGGTTGTTTTTCTAAATTAACTAAATTAGCAATTAACTTCAAGCTCAACTTGTTGCTGCAATAAGTCTCTGTGAGCTTGTCTTAGAGAAGAGTTCAGACATGAGAGTTTCTGGCCCTAAAATATTTGAAACTGTAATAAAGCAGAACCTCACCACACTGTGTTTTTAAGTTATACTGAAGCAACTATTGTTACACTAAAAGATATTGTGTCCATCATTGGTTCAATCCTATTTACAAAATGGTCTTTTGTGGTTACATGAGTTTAAAAAGCATTTATGTCTGATTTGCTCTAACTCTAAGAACTTTTTCAACTGCTTTTAGGGAAATGGAGTTAAAATCAGAAACAGAATGTTCCAGAAATGGAATTTACCCTTTCACTTGCAGTGTTCCTCTGGGGTTTTTATATATAGTTTTATTTGTTCTAAATAAAAAAGCAGACTCAGTGGCAAAATTTTATTACAAAATTCCATGAAATTAATGTCTTAAAATTTGATAGAAAAGAAAACTTGTTATATATACTTCTGTATAAAAGGTATTATTTCCCATTTGCCTGTTAAACTGGAACAGAACAAAAGGAGGTTATAATACATAGTAATGTGGAGAGAACATTTGTACAGATTTCTGGGCAATGATAAGAGCAAATTCTCAGAGGAGATCCCATTAGAACCATCATGGGAAAGAAAAAGTCTTGCAACCATTTACTTTTTATTTATATATTAATTTAAAGTTTTGATTCTAAAAAGCTCATTCAATGTTTGTTTCCTAGGAAACCTATCTATTGAGATGTTTTATCACTGCTTGTTATTTTGTCATCATTCATGACAGTGCAAAGTGGATTAAAATGCTATTAGCTTTGTGGTTGGTGGCATGAACAAAATCAAAATGTGTTTTACACAAGGGCATAGCAATGAAAAAAACACACTGCAGGGGAAAAGTTTTATTTTGATGCTTATGCAGACTTACTGGAGACACAATTCAAAGAAAATTAGCAACAGAGGTTTTTTAAGTGGAAAACTCAAAGTAGCTCAGGGAAAGCAATAATAGGAATAATATAAGCATTTTTTTTACCCATCTTTGTGAAGGTCCTCATTTCCAGGCAGCTCTGTAGCTTTCTGAGTGGCAGCAAACTACACATTGTAGCCTTTGGTTTCTGTGTCTTCTCTGAGGCTGTGTGCACTTAGCTACACACAGTCCTTGCTATGATTCTCCTATCTGGCCCTCCTGGTAGCCCTGAGCAGATAAGAATTGAAGTGCCTGACCCTTGGTCCATAAATTCATTTCACTCTGACACTCCTTTAGGGAAGAGAGACATAATGAATGGACAAAACAAAAACCTTAAAGTAAGCAAATCCTATTACAGTCATCACTAAAGTTCACAGTCCTGGCTAATTGCATCTTTCATGCAAAAGAAATTGAAAGAGAGAATTCAGTTGTAATGTCTTTCTCTCCAAAAGCATAACAATTATGGTTGAGTTAGTTCCCTCAAATTTGGAAGCCCTGTATTGTTACCGCTGAAGATCAATAGATCACGCGAACACAGGTTGAGGTGTGGTGCAAGAAAAAGAGCAGAGTTTATTTTTCCTCCCAGGATTTATAGGCTTCTTACCATGGCCAGGGATTGGATGGTCAGGATAACACTTTCTCACTGCACTGGCCATGAGAGATGCCCATCAGAAGACGTGTAACAGAAGGAATGTACACATATCTATGTTTACAGTTACTGTCCTGGGAAAGTCCTTAGAAAACTATGTTAGCAAGCTCAGAAGCTGAGTTTTCAGGGCGACACTGTATGCTTCATCTTCTACCAAATTAGAAAAAGTTCTATTCAACATGGTTACTCATCATTCAGGAAACTCTTTTATCCTTTCATTGCAAGGTGCTGGGCTATCCCATACAGACTATAGCAGTCTTTTCTTTTTTACTGTCCTTGTTCTAAGGTGGAAACAGAGAAGTTTACTGCAATGGCCTTTTTGTGGCAGTTGGTAAGAAATTCTGGGAATCAGACTCTGAAGGTGGGGAAATTAGTTCTAGATGCAGGAAAGCAGCAGTTGAAAAGCTGATGCCAGCTTCTAGCTTCTACGCTATAGAACTTGGATGGTTTTGACTGGATCAAAAAACAGGAAAGAAATTAGGTACATCATAAAAATTAAATATCCACTCTTTGCACTCTTACAAAACTTTCTGCTTTAGATTTTGACATGTAAACATATAATGCATCTTCTTAGTAGCCAGAGCAGAGGAAATACTTAAAGTAAGGCTGAAGGAAAACTGCCAAAGTAAGGAAAAAAAAAATGCAGGTTAAGATTAGAGTCATACTTTGAGTGTAATAGAAGGCTGAACAAAAACTGGTGTAAACTAGAGTTGCCCATTTTGTTTAAACAGAGGAAAGGAAGGACATGTGTTGTACAGTGCCATGAATCCATTTTCTTTGCTTCTTACAGGACTAGGCAGCTGTTATCCCTGTTATCTGAGCAGGAGATTCTATGCAGCTACACTGGCATGGTCATAACAAGTGACAAGAGAGTGCAGAGTGTATTTGCAACACTATCGGGGCAGGATGCTTTTTGTTAGGAGATCTCTCACCTCAGATTATTATGTGCAGTGTAGAAAACCACAGAATCAACTGTTGAGGTTTTTCCCCTCTTCTGTGTTCTACTCTTATTCATTTTAAATTTGTCAAATCAAATGTTGCCTTGCTTTTAGCTTTTCATAATGCTGATTGAAAGATATTTTCAAGGACAATTACTAATACCAGCAAGTTTGGCTGAAGTCCTAATGTAATGCTTTTGCTGAAGTCAGTCAGCAGGCGATTCTCTTTAACAGATATTAAATGTCAGCCTAGGAGACGAGTAGCCCCCGCTGAAATCAATATCTGCTAGTGTAGTAGTCATTAGTGGTTATTCATTAAAACAGCAGGCTGCTTCTCCCACTGAATTAAAGAAAAAATCCTTGCACCAAGTTGATCTCTCTATACTCTCTGAATTTTTTAAATGTTAAGACAGGTTTATTAAGAATCAAGCTCTTTTGACAAGAAGTTACTTTCACAGGCTGGGTGGTTTTGAAAGCTCATAAATAGGTGTATGAATGTGTAACATGATGAAAGCATCAAAATATGACAAAAGGCTTAGCATTCCCACACATTAATAAGAAATACTTAAATTGAAAACAAGTGGGAAATGACCATAAAATTCAAGTCTGTTGACAAAAATAACAATAACTAACATCCCAATGATTTTTTAAAAAATTAAACTTTGCATTCTCAAAGTTCTGATTATATATATCAGCCACAATCAGGACATGCATGTATTATTTTAATGGAATATGTGTTATGCCAGTGTACATTCTGATTGAAAGTTTTATATGCAATAGTAAGGTATTTTCATTATTAACAATAATAAGTGTAAGGTGAAAAGGTAATGGTTCCTGTTTTCCTTAGCTTATATCACCCCAGGAAGCTGAAAGGGTGAGAGGTTAAATAGAAAGTCGCTGATATTTGTGGGTGAATTAACAGGGACACCTCCACCCCATATTTGCTTGTACTTGTCATCAACTTATTCCAGTTCTCCTAGTTCAAATGAGGAATAAGTTTATTTTAAGGATGTTGATGAATATTTGGGTGGAAGTGGCAACTCTTTCAGAGGAACATATAATTCAACCTTTATCCAAAAGGTAACCAATAACAGGCAGCAAAAACACTATTAGAAAAAGGGTTTTACAGTTACAGGTTTCTTAATTGGGACCACAAAATCGGAAGGATCTTTTAATTCATGACCTGGATTGGACAAGAAGTGTTTAAGTTTCTATTCTGGAGAGGACCTTGGTTTAAGTACTTCAAACCATGCAGGCCTCATATGAGGCCTGTAGGATATGACATCATTTTCTGTCTGATTTTTCATTTCTTTGAAAAGGGAATTAGTATGCTTCAAACACAAGAAGTGTAAGCCATGGTGATGCTGGGTAAATAGCTTGTTTTAAGCATAGAGAAAAACTCTTTTTAGAAGGAGACAAGTTGGAAAAAGTAAACAACAGCAGAGAGTAGATAGATAGATAGATACGTCCTAATTTTGGTAAAATCTGATTAACAGATGCTTAGAGACTAAAGTGTCCTCCCTTGCATCTGGCTTGTGAGTCAGGTTCTGCAAAGTCTTTCTTACAGCTTTGTTTTCCTTTGATCTCCTGTCATTGGAGTCCCTTCCTTTGTATAACAATACCTAAAAACTGTAGCATTATTTTAATGTTTCATGTTGAAGTGTAAAAAGTCCAATATTTCTATTGTGCACCAACCTTTAATAAATCCCATGACATATGGTATCTCAATAACAGTAGCAGAATCTTTCTGAAAATCTTTCTAATGTAAGTAGGACTCATGGATGTTAAACTGTATCAAAATTTAAGCCATTTTTATGTAAAAGCCTGAATATGGATTTGTAGAATAGTTTGGTTTGAAAAGGACATAAAGATTAGCTTGTTCCAAACCCACTGCCATGTACAGGAACACATTCCACTAGGCCAGGTTTCTCAAAAACCCATTCATGGCCTTGAACACTTCCAAGGATGGGACATCCACAGCTTCTCAGGACAATCTCTTCCAATATTTTACCATATCTCTATTTCTCCCTCATATCTATTCTAAATCTGTTCTCTTTCAATTTAAAGTCACTTTCCTACCAATATATGACTTTATGTTAGTCTGAAAAATTTTCCTTAATGCTCAGTTTACACCTCTTACCCTTCAGACTGAAGAAATCTTCCTCACTACTAATTAGGCATGCAAAAGGCTTATGAGAAGCACCCATGTATAGAAAGACTGAAGTTAACAGGAAAATCCTATATCAGATTGCAAATTTGAGATAAAGTCAATTAAGTCATTGTGTTCATGAGCGGAAGCACTTCTTGTAGTGAAAACTTGCATTCCTTGAGTTCAATAAAGATGAGTTGGGCTCAGGCTTCTTTGCTGGCTGAAATTAGAAACAAAACTCATAAATAAAATTATGAGAAAGTAATTTGACCTGTCTGATTCCCTCCCACATATCTTAGGTTAATTTTAAAATGAGAGTGACTGTGGTATAACTAATGAGAATTTTATGAAATTATTATGACTGAATGCTTTAAATGACAGTTAGAAAAGCAATTAGAAGTCATTGAATGAATGCATGCTATTCAACAACTGACCTGGCTATGCAATTTGTAGTCTGAGATTAGAAAAATGCACTAAAGAGTAAGACCTATTTGCCTGTCACACTGGCCTCATTAGTAGTGATCAATATCTCTTTTCCCTGGTTGTAAGTAGGAGACAGTAAAAGAACATCCACACAAAAGAGAAATGATGCATAATTGTTGGAATTACTTAAAGAAATACTTAAGATGAATTCTTCCATTACAGAGGCAATTCAGCAAAATAATTCACTAATAACTCAATGAGACTGATTCTGAATATTGAAATATATGTGAGGGTAGACTTATAACTGGTTACCAGAATTACCAAAACTCCTTACCCCACCAGAATATGAGAAATCTGGACACAGATATCAACTCCCTCTCGAATACTTAGTTTTGTTAAGAACAAAACTAAGTGTTCTGCTAACAGACAGCAAGTTTTGTGTCAAAGGCTGTTACAGAAATATTAAGACCTACCAATTGTTTTTGACCAGTGGAAGTGTTTCCAAGACTGTTACCATGATCTGAGACAATTATGTATAGGAGCTGACATTGTACAGTAAGCAAGGCAAAGAAAGAATGATACTTTTATACAGATTGATTTCTAGAGGAGATACTCTCATATTTGTTGTTCCTATATGAAGGACTCCTTGTGGTTTGGCCCTATTATTCATCATCTAACTTTCATTAGGTCTAGCTGTATTTTCAAGAGCATCATCTAATCATGGTCTATTTTCCTACAAAGTCAAAAGTAATTTAATTACAGGATATTGTATCGTGACAGAAATTTAAGAGGTTATCCAGTTTAGGGAGACTTGTGGTCACTGTTCAGAGCTTCAAACCCACCTGCTAGCCACATGAAATGGGAAAGACTCATAACAAAGCAGAAATCAAAAAGTACAAAAGGAATCTTTAGTCTATCAGCATTACCTAGACCGGTCTCTATTTTTCTTTCCAGGATAGACCCCGCTCAGGAAAAAAAGTGAAATATTTGATTCATTAGTGGGGCCAAATTTATGCTTGGAAAACCTTCATCAAACAAAGAAGTGCCGACAGCCATTAGAGTTACAATAAAGAAGAGTACAATATTCTTATTGCTTAAATATTTGATTTTTTTTTAAAGGAGGTAGAAAAGAGAACTATAAAATAAAATAATAAAAAAAATCCCCTATATTAGATATTTCCCAATATGTGATGAGAATGAAATAACAGAAGGAAGGCAAAGCACTAATGGCATAAAAGCAGAGCTACACTGGCAAGAGTCCTACCCCAGAACTGATGCTGACATGTACACCCAGAAAGCTGCTGTTGTTACAAATCTCTTGCTCTCTGCAGTATTTCTCCATGTGTCCATATAAAACTCCTTATAAAACTCTTCATCTTGTTGATTAGTGCAAATACAGGGAATGTCACATTGTTTAACTTCTAGACAATTCTATGATCAAAGCCTCGGTAGCCTAAATCAGGTTATATTACAGCAGCTGACCCCACAATGGGGAAATCATTTAAGTGCAGGCCAGACCAAGTGTGAGGAACATCTTAATTCTGCTGCTTTTCTCAGTGAAACCTGTGTGCATTGCAAAAAAACAATGCCACTGTTGCTAACTGCTCAACATCACTTCTTTCTTCCTTGACTATATGCTCATTGTATACATTAGGTATTCCTGTGATTAGGGGCAGTAAAACAATAATCTGGCTTTTGAAACAAATGCATTGTGTTGTCTGTGTGTGTGTATATATGTTGATATGAACTTATGTATATACATATATATATCTATATATGTGCACATTTAGAATTTTTAAATTCTAAATTTAGAATTTAAATTTTAGAATTTACATGTCAGAAACCCAACTATATAAAAATTAGAACAGGGAGGTGAATATTCAACTAGATAGATTCTCCTACCCCTCCCAGTTGACTCTGATTCACTGAGAGATTTAGACAAAGATTTAGCAAGAATTAATTTCAGTCCTGAATGATTCACATCACTTCTGGATTTTGTCCCAAGCATATAAAAATAGAAAATTGTAATAGGATTAGATTGCTGCACTTCCCTGTTTATTAGCCATTATTTCTCATTGTATTGTTTGCCTCATTTGTTTGTTTTGGTTTTGCTTCCTGACAAGGCTATTGAAGACTGCCTACAGAGAAACCACTTACTCAAATTGCTCCTTGTGGATGGAAGGCAGAATTTTAGAAATGAAGCTTGGAAAACTAAGCATCAGATTCTGCCTTCTTTTCTGTGTAGAGAGAAATTAATTGACTTTGTTGCCATTTCTGTCAAAAGCTGGGGATGAATTCCAGTACCCCTGTGTAAATTTGAGGTTGTGAATAAATAGAAGATGATGGCTTTATCTCAGGATTGTGTTATTATCAATGTTATTTGGGCACAAAACTGGCTTATCTTAACACTCCATACAAAATCATATGCCTTGTTCTGTTATAAATAGAAGATTTGAGTGAGCAGTGGGAAATGCAGGGAGGCAGCAGAGGAAGCAGCTGTGGTGGCTGAGAGAGGACCAACATGGGAATGTCAGTAATGGCATCCCCACCTTGCTGCTAAAGCACTTGAACAAGTAGACTCTTGCAAAATGACAGACAAGCAATCATACCTTGTTGAAAGACCATTATTTTCTCCTATTGATGCTCTGTAAAAGCCTGAAACTAGATTCCCAAGGTGTCCTCAATGTCTAAACAAGTTCAGAAAGTTTTCCTGAGCTGCTCTCCTGAGTGTGTAAATAGCATTTTAGGTTACCAAGTGCTTGGTTAAGTGCCTGTCTTTGAGCTGTGATCAAATTAGACCAAGAGGTTACAGAAAGCTTTGCTTTACAGACAGCAAGGAGGAGTTGTCAACTTAAAGGCAAAAATGTTCACCCATTATTGAAAGAGCATTTTGACAAACTGCTGTGTTTTTCTAGGGTTCAGTGTGTGGTCCATTGTTTTTTCTTGTTATGAAATTGAGTAGCAACTAGTGGAAGCATGCTTTCTTTTCCTCAGAACTATCAAATCCATCTTCAGAAACTTGACATCTCCATTGCCTTTGTTCTAGGAAGCAGCATTGGATTATCTCTGGACCCAAATTTGTGGCATAGAAATATCACAAGTGGAAAATCTACATCTGGAAAAACAGGTAGTTGGCTTCTGAAAGTTGAAGCATATTTAACCAGAGAAATGTTATGAAAAAGAAGTTCTTGTCTTCCTTTGCTAAAGGACACCTTCTGCTAGGCTAATATCCAAGATTTTACCAGAAAACACCAGAAAATACGGCTAAGGACAGACATTGTACTGTACTTTTGACCACAATTTGTATATAACACATCCGGTTTAATTATAGGATAGGGATAATTTTTTCTCACTGACAGGCTGAGCTCTGTGCATTAGCAGATTTCTATAAAAATCTTATTTCTGTCATCTGTACCTTGCTTATACACATACTGATTCTTCTAACTGATATCAGACAGGCTACTTACTTTTGTGTGTTCCTCTCCTTGTTATCAGGTGTAGTTTGAATGAACCCTAAAATAATTACAGCATCTAGGTCACCATGTAGTAATAACATGAAGGAAGCTATTTTCTTAATTAAGTAATGATAAATTCATCAAACAGTTACATAAAACTACAGAAAATATATTTATGGCTCAAGTAAAGATTGTATAAATTTCTCTCTTTTCAGCATCTTCTTTAAATACCTTTTTCTATCAATGGTTATGTGTTAAATTATTATTTTTCCTGAGGCAGTTTTTCAGCATGAAAAGGACAATGAGTTATGTGGTAACTCAAATTTGAGGAGTGATTTTTTTGTGCTGCAAGAACATATGCACTGGGTGTCACTGATCTACAGTGGTTTTAAAAATCAAAACCACAGAATTTTTTCTAGGTCTTCAGGATGGTGTTTGGATGTTTTCTCATTGCTCTATGGAATCAGACGAGTTTTCTCTGTAGTTTAGAGTGGTGTCTTGAACAGTGATGAACAGGCAAGCAAACAAGTAATAGCAGAGAATAACAGAAATGGGGATTGTCCTCACACACCACTAGAGATTGTTTCATGCCCTGCAGTATGTGAGTTGATATGCCTGTAACAGATCACCCCCTGATGGAAGTCAGTGGCTCAGTGCCATTTCAGATGAAAATCTGCTATTTGGCAGGAGGAATACAATCTCTGTTTTCAGTCCATTTTATCCTTCCTAAGATGTGCTTATTGTTTTAAACCTCCAGCACTTTCTTAGAATCTTATTAAGTGATCCTACATCTATCCTGTCAATGAATATTAGAGGTTATGTACAAAATGCAATTATTTTAGTAGCCAGACTTAAATGTAATATGCTTTGATATCACCAAATCCTTCCAAGATGTTTGTTTCTATCAAAATATAAACAGAACATTCTGACCTGCCTTCTGTCTATATCATGCTACATTTTAAGTTCTGTTGTCATAGATCATCTTAATTGTAAGTATTAACATTGTCTGGATTTTAAATTAGCTGGCTGAGGTAATCTGTGTATATTCAACTATTGATGGAAATTAGAGTATTCCTACTCCAGAAAGTTGTAGTTGAGGTTTTCTTTCATTTTTAGCAGAGAGCTTTTTTTCTGCCCATTTCTACATCACTACGCTCAAATTCTTGTTTGTAGGCACAGTAGAAACATCTCCTTCATATATAGTCAAGAATTTATTGTTATCTTGAGTGAAAATTTAACAGTCTATTGAAAGAAATTCTATGTGTAGTTCTAATAGGAAAAGAAAGTAATACTGATAACACAGGTAAACTTGTTACATGTACAATTCCTAGTTCCTAGCCCATTTCATGTGTTAGCCTCATGTCTCTACTGATGGTCTGGCTAATGAGCCTGATGGTTTCATGCTGATGCTACTGGTGGGGCCTTACAGTGAACTGTCAGCATCTTGATATTTTGCATTTAGGAACATGTTTGTGTAGATAGTTTCTTTTTGTTTTTTCTAGGTTTGACCGGGAGTGATTTTTATATGTTTTCTAACATGTTTTTAAGCCTCTCATTTGTCTTCATTGGTCTGCAGTTCTCCCTTACACTTGAATTTACAATGTATGGTGATTTTCCTTATGTTAGGCTCTGTTTTTTGTTACTCCTTAAAATGAGTGCTGTCCAGCTTCAGGTCTATATGTCTCTAACTGATTGTATGTAAGGTTTTTTATAGTCAAGGGACTTCCAGTGCCAGCCTGTGCTCTCTCCTTCAACATCCTGCACTTGTGGCCCTCTTCACTGCATCCTGTCTTCACTGCTCAAGGACTTTTGTTGTAACAGGCCTGCTTTTCTCTGCACTACTTGATCATGTTAGAGTTGTAAATATCCCATTTTCCATAGGATAACTGCATATTATTGATTTGTAAATGAAAGGATATAAAGTTACACTATACAAAGATAAACAAAAGTAAAATAAATTAGCTGTAGACTTGTGGTTAATACAAGAAATTGTTGCCATATCTAAACTAGGTAAAAAAAAAGAGAGGCAGGACAAGAAAAGTTCAGACAGAGCAAGCCTGACAAGCCTGAGTCCTGAAGCCTTGTAATTCTGCATGAAACATATGGTCTGTATCAATGGCAATACAGTATTACATGGTTACCTGATTACATAACCTTTTATTTACTTCTCTTTCTGTAGCATCTTGCCAGAGACAACAAAGCGAGAGCTGAACATTCATATTATGATATTATAAGGAATTGGGTCATTATTCTGGGCAGAGAATTCTCAGTAATTCAGTTGCTGAGTAACTGCAAAGCCCTCAGTTGAAGCTGATCAGTGGCACAGTCTGTCTCTGATTGCTCTGCATGTTAGTATTACTTCTTTCAGGTGCACTAATATGGCAGGGCAGACTTGTTTTTCTAATAACACATCATCTTCCCCCGCTCTGTGAGTCCCTAATGTCCTTACCAGAATTAGTAAGAGTGATAAAATTAAAAAATAATGACAGGAATGGGTTCACAATAATGAGAAAGACTGTGTTTTCTCAAGAATTTCTCAGTGTAGCATAGATTGACACCATATTCCTGTTTGCATTCAGACAATAAACTGAAAGGGAGCACTGTGACATCCAGATATGCTTCTTCCTCTGATGAACATGGTGTCCTTGGGGGGCAAATGGACAAATCTTTCTGTTTGCACATAGTTCAGACATCAGCTTGGTTGTAAGAGGCATTAACATAATGTGATGTCAAATGCATGAGAGTAGGTGAAGGATCAAAAACTTTGGTGGCTCTAATTGAACCATTTATGACAGAATCTAAAGGCAGTTAATTCTAACCAGAGAACATTATGAGAAATGTATTGCCCAGGCAGCTTGAATCATGTCTGAAGCAGGAACTGATTTTTGCTGTCTCTTTACCTCATTTAACAGTGAGCGTGTCTATTTCAAACTTGCTGAAAGGATTTTTTTCCAACTTACTGTAGGTAAATCCTCCTGGTTGTAATAGGTTTTGTTAAGAATATAGTGACATCTTCCCAGAGTTGTCTGCAAAGTGTATCTGAGCTCCTCTCTTGCTACAATAATGCTATTGCTGGTGTCTGAGGCAGTAAGTAAATGTTAACTTATTCTTGTTATGACTGCAGGAATTGTGCAGTACTGTAGAGGACTGTGGGAAGACATTTCAATCCCATTTGTTGCATTACAAAGATTATTGGCTTAAATCTGAACTCTGTAAGGAAGATGTGTTTCTAAATGAGTAAGGACAGGAAAAGGTAAATTTAGGACTTTTTTCTGAATGAAGAAAAAACATATTTGGATCCATAGAAACACAGAATCATTAGAAGAGACTTCTAAAGATACACAGTCCAAACCCCTGCTATGCACAGGGACATCTCTCAACCATATCAGCTTTGTTGAGCAGACTCTTCCAAGCATCCAAGAATGGATGTTTCACAAGGTGTACAGGCACCATTTTCCAGGGTTTGATCCTTCCAGTGAAAATCTTTCCTTGTGTCCCATCTGAATTTCCCGTGCTGTGGTTTGCAAGCACTGTTTCTTGTTACACTGTTTGGCACCACCAAGAACAGTTTGTTTTCAGGTTGTTGGAAATACTCATCTCCTTCCCACCTACATCGCAGTCAGATTGCCCTCCACTGCCTCTCTCCCACCTCCACAAACTCTCAGAGATGATTTCGGCAGCTTTTTGATCTCTTCAAGTGTTTCTACATCACTTCTTACTTAGAGACTCAAAACTCTAGGAAGCTCACAGCTCACAGAGCAATGGGTCATGTCAGAATAATATTAGATACATTACCATGAAATCCAAATCCATTGCTAACATGGGCTGAAATGAGATGACACTTTGGTGCCTGTGGTGCATCAAGTTTCAGCTACCTACATTTCCAGTTTCTGCAACCTAGGTAGACATTCTTCTTCTGAAATGGAGCTGATTTTTTTATTCCCCAATGTGGCTTCATCTCTGCATGAACTAAATTCTTTGAAAGGAAAAGTTCATATGCTTTTTTGTCCTAGTTGATAGGTCAGAGTGCTTCAGTCCCAGTAAATCCATCTCTTATATTTTCTTTATGCTTTGAATTGTTTTCTGTATGACATGTTTGGCTTGATATTTATGGCCTGTAGGACATCTGAAAGCAATATTTATTTCCTGTCATTCTAGAGTGGAGAAAAGATGTATTTAATGTATCCAGAACTGTTATATAGGCTTTTTAGTTGCCATACAGGATTCCAAATTACCTGTAATAACTCAGGAAGTAGGCCTGCCTCTTTTGGAGTATAGCTGGATAAAAAGTCTGGTTTAAAGAGCAGCAGTTGTACAAAATCAAAACAAGATGTTCTGGTAATAAAGTATTGGATGGGGAATAGTAAGGAATACACTACAGTGCTGCTATACCAATAAATCAACAATCTGATCTCAGCAATGAAGTTGTGATTCTTACTCAGAAAAGATATTGAAAGACTATGGAGAGGTCAGCTGAAGGTCACAAGTGGTGGTACAGGGAGAAACACTTTAACCCAAAGGCAGTTTAAAATCTGGCTATGTTTACTTAGCTGAAATAGAAGTGAACTCAATAGTTGAAGAATTTTATAATTCAGATTGTCTCTTTTATCTTTTTTTATGATGCAGAGAAAAAGTAACTGTTGTGCTGGCAATGTTGACTCCTTAAATCAATGGATTTAGCAGTTCAAGGAGGAACTGAGCAAAACTACTGGAATGTAGTTCAAAAATGTGTTACAACGAATGAAAATCTTTGTGAGGATTTGATCCTGCTCCAATAGCTGGAGACTAGAACAAGGCAAAATTATCCCTATCCTCATTCCTCAGTGTTTGAGATGATCTCAGGCCAGATCCAGGATTCCTTGATCCTCAGTTTGGAAGATGAAGAAATTCTTATAATGACAATGTGTGCACACTTGTAATGTTTCAAAAATCTTCTATTTAGTTAATACTCTCAATTATCTAGTGTAATAATCTGTCTGTTCATCCCAGCCCTGCTTTTGCATCTACTATATTTATTATGAAGAAAACACTTGAAGAAATTATGCTTGTTTTCTCAGGTTTTTGTAATACAGATTTTTAAAATTATTTCCAAATCTGGATTTTTAGACAAGAATTTTAAGCTTCATTTCTAAAACTTCAGTTGCATTATAATTTTTTGGGGTGATTTGCCTAGAATATCTTTTTTGTAAATGATTATGTTTCTAGGATCCAAAAATATGTATGAGTAATTTAAATTATTATGCCTCTCGCCTCCTTAAATCTGGTAGTTCTGCACTACAGCTTGTTACTACAGCTTGTTGCTTCTGCTACTAAGTAGACACTGCAAATCAAAGCCTAATTAAGTACTTCAGCTACAAAATCTGTGCAATACCAAAGAGTAGGAGGATTAATATGTTTAATATTTGACACAGCCTGTAGAATGAAAAATAGAACAGTGAAAGAATGTTCAAGGAGCTGTGAAAATAAGGTTCAGATGGTACAAGATGGAAGTCTTTGTTATTCTATTTAGGCAATGCTGGTCTGGTTTTATGCTAACTTCTCCACAGCCTCTTTTTTAGACATACAGAATTTCACAGTTGGCTATCTAATTTAAGTAGTGTCTTTTTTTTTTTTGCTCCAGCTACCAGTCCTGTTAGTGTGTAACACACTGAAGTTTTATAAGTGTAGTTACAGATGGTTAAAATTTGAGTTGTCCATCCATGAGGTTGCACTCAGTGCAATCTTGATGTATGTTGATATAACCTGAGATGAAAATTACCTAAAAAATGCCAGTGAAGTGTGAATTAAATTAGAAAAGGCAAAATTATCACATTTCTGGTCCTATGGAGTTGAAATCACGCCTTTAATTGAACTAGGACAGGTTTGAGTAGAGAAGAAGCCTTAACTTCAGATTTAGTGGGTACCATCATGAAATCTGTCACAATGAGCTAATGTGTTGAATGCAGTGGCTCCATGAAGGATTTGTAGAAATTTCACTTTCAGCTTATGAAAACATCAGATATAGGCATTTAGATTTTCTTTCAGGCTTAATTACTAAACTGTTTTTCAGTCAAATGTTTATACACAGATAGTTTCTCAGGTAACAGGGAATAACCAGGAAAAAATGGTTCCTGACAGTGAATCATCTTTCTGAATTTGAAGAAATTGCTGAAGTTGTTTTTATCTTTCAATTTACTAGCCTACTGTAAAGCCTGCAATTTGCAGGACTTAGAATTGCTAGCAGCAGCTGAACATTGCACAGCCTTTCCACAAATATGCAAAATGTTGAATGGTTTTACTTGCTTCATGAATTTCTGCTAGTGGATCCCATGGACTAGTAATTATAGATACTCTAAAATGTGAAAACCAAATTTAAAATTTTTATTACTTGTGCATGCCAACAATATTATTCCAAGTTTCCCAGCTTTGGCACCATTTACCATGCTGTCAGCAAATCCAGTTCAGAGTGTTTCAGTTATACATATGACATTCTCCAATTAACTATTTATGAAATGCCTTCCTATTGATAAGTAACCCTACAAAAAGCAAGAAAGATATTATTCTGCTTTGTGAATCAAAAGGAAATAAAAGCTTTTTAAAAAAAAATATCCTTTCTAGCGTATGGAAAAATTCTGACCATTCCTGCGTTGAGCTTTCTTTCTGTGCATCTAAAATAATGTTGAACTGAGCATTTGAATACTTTTCTAAATAGGACACATAGATTTAAGCTCTCCAAATCGAGCCTTCCAACACCTGATGGACAATTATGGACAAGAAAACATTAGACTCTCCTCAGAGGTCCATGACAAAAGGACAAGAAACAGAGAACTGGACGTAAAGAAAGAAAAGTCTTCTCATTGTGGATGATCAAGCAGTGTAATAGGCTGGACATCTTCAAAACTTGTCTGGGCAAAGCGCTGAGTGAATATGAAGTTAGATCAAGTATTGCAGAAATTATATTAGGTTTTTTTGAGCAGGAGGTTGCACTACCAGGGGTCTTTACAGTTTAAATGTTTGATGATTCTGGGGGTTTTCTGCATGTAGAATCCTGCATTCTTTTCTCCACAGTACCAAAGCATTCATTGATGGGGTCCAAGGCAGCTTCAAGTATTCTCCTGTGGGGCTTCGAACCTTTCCTGTGTGGGGCTTTGAAGAAGGAGGCTTTTATCTATACTCTCCCAGCTGTGTACAAAGAAAAGCATGAATCTCTCTTTAAAGGGATCTTTTGAATAGGTCCTCTTACTTCAGAAAATAATTCTAAACTGTGGATCCCAGACAGAGAAGGGTGCTCACACTCCTCCTTCACATTTCCTACGTAGCATTTTTTTGGCATCTTGAGTTCTGCTTAGACAGAAAATTTATCTGGATTTCCACAGTGAGCTAATAGCGCTCCTTGGCAGTGGATTCAGACTAAAGTTCAGACACGAGGCTCTGCATTATGGAGAAAATAATTATTAGCTCTAGATTCAAACCATTATGCTGTGTAACACTGGTAGAAAAGGGTCAAAAGTGCACAGCAGTACATTTCCCTCTAGTTTATTTTTCAGATGGTATGTGTCTTTGTTTTTAATATCTTTTTCTGCCATGGTTTAGGGCACTTTCATATTTTAGAATTTATGATCCAGAGTCCTACTCACACATAAATCTGCAAATGACTTTTGATACAATTAAATTATACTGTTTTATGGTTTTGGTTGCTTTAGATCCAAATGATGATTGATCATATTCTCCCTACATTAATGACTGGATTAGCTGTTTGATCTACTAATTAAAAGGTAGTGGTTCCTGAAAATACTTTATTAAGACTGAATTTAATAGACTATTTTTTTTACTTGAGTTTATTCTAAGCTTAGTTTGTTACTTAAGCTTTATTATTACAAGCAAAATATGTCTGTTTCCTACCTTAATCATGACTATATTATATAAGTGTGAAATGAACTTTTTCCCTTTGGTTTGCTGATGTGAGAGGGTAGGATAGGAAATTCTCACAGCTGGCAGACAAAGAATTACTGTAGTTGCAAAGTGGTTGGGAACACGAATGTTGATTATTTCAATGAAAGAATTTAATTAGGCCTCCTAAGGAACAGGATATTACTGACATCACTGATTGCCAAAATGAGCAAAGTAATACAGCATTTACCATTGCAATATCTCTCTCTTAATGATGCCATTATTAGAATTTGGCTGGCATCCTGAAATGTGTACAATAGCTTGGCAATAATATAATGATTTGGAAATCACAGATGTAAGGCAACGATGTGAAAGCCAAAGGTTTACTGAAAAGGAGTCCAGATGAAGCATTTTTAGTGCCTCTCAATGACAAGGATCTGTAATGGACTGACTCTTTCTCATTACTGCAACATATAGGATAATTAAAAAAAGAAAAAAAAAAATCACTGTGTTTTCTTAGTCTCACTTTCCCACAGGCAAGCTTTCATTCCTTTTTAGTTTTACCGCTTCCCTTATTAGAAACATTCTTCTACCCTACAGTGTACCTTTAGACAAGATTTAACAGGTTCTCTGAGAAATTTCTCTTTTAGGTGCTGTACTGATATTCCATTATGTCAAAACACCAAGGGACTTCACAGGATCCTGTTATAGGTCTCCTTGTGGATACAGTTTTCAAATGTGGTGAATTCACTGACCTAGATCAGTTTCTGTGCTGCTCTAAATTGCTGTGTGCTCATGTGATATCCCTAGAAAAGCCAGATTAGGGAAGATTCCTTTCTCACTCTAATACACACCATTCTTCTCCAACACATATGACAGTGGAAAGGCATAGGTGATATAATCATAAAATCTGGCACTGTTTGGACCTGGAAGATAATTTTCAGTTTCACCCTATAGTCCAATTGTATTCCTTCTGTAGCATTTAAAAACTGCAATAAAATCGGGCTCATATAATGTGAACTAAGTAGTGCTAACATTTGAATTCTGTATGAATTTGAATAGACAAATGTAATCCTAAGCACTTTTATTCTCATTTCACAATTTGTATAAAAATACTTGTGGGGAGGATACTGAGGATTGAATTAGAAAGCAGATATTTAAATCAGTGGCATACAATGGAAGAATGAGGAGGGGATTGCCAGTCTATATTTGGAGCTTATAAATTCTCTCCTCATACTTCTTTTCTGTCTCCTCTGCAGTAGAGATATGGTTTGGTATGCTGGTATTTGAAACAACTGCCTTTAACAGAACTGTTTATAGGGCAGATGGAATTTGGGATATTCTATTAAGAAAAAGATACTTGAAATAGAATTACATTTGATATTCACGTGCAGCTAATATTAGTTCTAGTAACTAGGAAACGAGAAATGTGAAAAACTTCTTATGGTATAACCCAATGATTCTTAAAATTTATTTTCTATCTAATAATAAATTGTGGTGAATTCTGCCCCAGCCCCTTATTGCTGAATGTACAATAATAGCAGCTAACAAAGCCCTTTTGCTTTATGTGCAGCTTTTTTCAACTCCAAATCCCTTCACATATTTTCAGATTCTGAGATTATCCAGAATGCGATTCCATTCTTTGCTCTGTTTGAGCCTGCAGCCTCTATTTTAGAAATGGAGCAGAGCTGTTCACTTAATTCATTTGCCTTATGTAGCATTTCCATTTGTGGCCAGTTAACAAGGCCTTTGCTCCCCCTCTACCCCATTCTGAATTTGAAATGAGTCACCTACCATATAATTTAGACTAATCTCTTCACAATATTATGATGTACGTATAAGAAGTTCCTTGCAAAGCAGTGAAATATTCAAAGCTTACTTTCTGACTATTTTAAAGCCTTTTGTAAACAATTATCCATCTGTTAGCACTGTACAGTCAGAGCAAAATTCATATAGTAATAAGTAGTTTCCTAAACTTTATTTAAATAAACTATTTTTGCTGTCAAAACCAGGTACAATGTTTATGCTGAGATGTATATACATATACATGACAGAACTGGGGCCATGGTCTCTTTAACCTCTGACCATGCCTGGAGTAATGACTAGAAATCTTCATGACTCTATTTCTTTTTCCATTGGAAGAAGTGGATAGGGATTGTACTTTTTCTTAGATCTGAGAGCAGCTGATATGTTATGTCCCAGGGGAAACGCAGATGTCTGTAAGGCTGTCAGTAGCCAGTTTGCTCACTGCATTGACACTGGCTGTTCTGGTGTTTGTATCCCCTCAGGTGGGGCTTATGTAGATTTCTCTTTGTCTGACACCTGATGGAGAGGTCTAATAATAGTACTGCTTTCACCTATCAAATAAATGTAATCCTGGAAAGTATTTTGATAAAGAACAGGCTCTGAAAACCTCAAAGTCTTGTTTAGCTGTCGGGTGACAGTGTTCTGCCACCAACTACTCCAGTCGTCTTTGGGGTAGGACAAACCCTGATGTTTTCACTAAGACTTAATTGAATTACTATTTGAATTATAGTAGCAACATTTGAAAATACAAAAAGGAAGTGAAAATGTGCCTTGAGCCTAAAAATGTAGATAAAGTCTCTAGTAATGCCTTGGGTCCTTTTTTTCCCCTTGGGAAAAACATATGGACTTGATTAATGATTTGCCTAGTGTTTTAATTTTGTAACCAGCAAAATACCTTGAGTGATCAGTAGTTAAATGCTTGCTTGTAACAAAACTCCTTGTCACAACAGGGTTGATTTTTCGTGACTGCAATTATTGCTGCTTATACCCTGAACTATATAGGAAAGCCATGGTAGTATCCACCACCTTCACAAGGGTGTAAAAGCTGTGTAGCTGTGCTACTTAAGAATCAGTCCTGTATCCTTTAATGATTATATCAAATAATTCTGTTGCCTCCTCAGGCCAAATTTTTCTAAATATTTCTAGCACTACAGTAGCCAACAGGCCAAAATTTTAGTTCTGCCATTATAGGTATCACTTGTTGCCATGTATAAGTCCTGATCAAGTGTTCAGGTGATTCATTTTGAACTTGTCTTGTCTGGGTTCTGAGGTCTGAATCTGCTTCTAGATGGTTCTCCACTGAAGAGTAATGTACAGTAAGTAATTCTTATGTTGTTGGTGTGAATGATTGTAAGGTAAAGTAAGGTTTTTTCCAAATGAATAAAGCTATTTATGTTCTAGTTGTAGCAAGATGTATTTTTATGGAGGATGAGTGGCTTTTATTCAGATGTGACAAATCTTAAAATAAATAAATCTATATCACACTTTTTTTTTCCTCAGAGTAATATCTCAATGACTGAATGGGGAAAAGAAAATGTGATGTGACTGTCATTTGATGTATCAAAGAGCTGCTGGTTTAAAGCAGTGTCTCTGGAGAAATATTGTTATATGGCAAGTTTATGATTAGATTTTTATTAAATGAGATTTTGAAATTGGAATGAATGAGCAGTATTACATTCACTTGAAGGAAGGTACAAGTCCATATCACTCGTGGCTCTGACTTCTGTGGAGATATAACATGATGATGTCACAAATGCCTGGCCTTGAGGCAGAAAATCCACTAGCTGACACTTGACCAGAAGTTATCAAATATAAATAACAGATTGGAATCCATATTTCTGTATGGAAGGTGATACATTTAACTTTTACTATTACAGAATAAATTATTCTAAACACTACTACTGCTTCTAATAGTGCAACCATGATGAAATAAGTACTCAGATACACAGATATTAGTTTTTTGCTAATGGTAAATTATATTCAGTAACATCAATAACTTGATTTTTTATTTTGCCTTTATTTATATAATAGGTCTATAATTATTTTTAAAGAATATTTTTAAGATTTTATATTCTCTAGTAAAAGTATCTTAGAAAGATTTCAGACATGTAGGCTGGAACATAGGTTAAAATTTGAATTTAAAAATATTTATACTTTGCTTGTCTCAATTGAATATACATTTTATAAGTTAGCTTAATAACTCTGAGGATAATCTGGATACTCCTTGCCATGAAAATTAGTTTATAGAATTAAGAGACTATTGAACATAATCTGTCAAGACCTAATAAATATATTTATTTACATCAGCACTGTGTAACTTTTCCTTCCTGAGGGCCAATTATGTTATTTCGAAAAGGTCAAGGGGCTAGAAATCAATATTCAAACTGTTTTTCCAGGCTCAATTAGATTAACTAAGTTTTTGATTAATTTTCTCCCCCGGGTTGCCTTAATGCCTGTGACTGTGACAGGCAGTGTCTTGCAGGTTCACTATCCCCAGGGGAAGTTGTTGAGGTCCTGCAGACAGAAAGCAAACTCCCAACTGTTCAAGGAATTAGTCAGTAGAACACCCTGAGAACCTGTCCTCAGGGATAGGGGAGCACACCAGAGCTTGTAGGTCTTTAAGAATGCTTTCCACAGAGTGCAAGAGCTCTCGATCCCCAGGAATCAGGAATGGAGGACAAGACTGACATGCTGGACAAACCAAAGGGCAAGGAAAAAATGCACATGCACAGGAATCAGGGACAGGCGTCCTCAAGGAACAGTATAGGGACACTGCCTGGTTATGTGGAAGGGCTCAGGAAGACCAAGGCACAGATGGAGCTGAACTTGGCAAGGAATACAAAAGATAAAAAATAAGGTTTTTTACATGTGTGTCAGCCCAGAGGACCAGCCCTATCCTCATCTGTATTGAAAGCTGCGTGGCCTGCAGGTCCATGGGACGTGACTCTTCCACTCTACTCCATTTTGATGTGACTTCACTAGGAGCAGAGTTCCAGCTCTGGGGTCTGCAGCACAGGGAAGATGTGTTGGAATGGGTCCAGTGGAGATCCACAGTAGTTATCAGAGGGCTGGAATAGATCTCCCATAATGAAAGGCTGAGAGAGTTGGAGTTGTCCAGCTTAGGGAACAGAACATTCTGGGGTTAACATATTGAAGCCTTTCAGTACTTAAACAGGTCCTATGAGAAAGTTTCGAACAAGCTTTAGCAAGGTCTGCTGCAAT
The DNA here is from genome assembly GCF_001522545.3 of Parus major. Lineage (NCBI taxonomy): Eukaryota > Metazoa > Chordata > Aves > Passeriformes > Paridae > Parus > Parus major. The sequence continues at coordinate 27,409,168 of NC_031769.1, forward strand.
AGGGAAAGGGGTAATGGTTTTAAACTAATGAGGGCAGATTTGAACTGAATATAAGGAGGATTTTTTTACGCTGAGGGTGATGAGACACTGGAACAGGTTGTCCAAAAGGGTGGTAGAGGCTCCATGCCTGGAAACATTCAAGGTCAGATTGGACAGTGCTCTGAGCAACCTGGTGAGATGACCCTTTTCGCTGCTGGGGTTAGGGCTAGGTGACCTTAACGCTTCCAGCTCCAAGTATTGTATTCCATAATTCTATGTTGAGGTTTTTTCCCAGTACCTGAATTATTAATCAGAAGATGGTGTAACTGGCAATGAATAAATTAAGCAAAAAATCCTCTAGTTTTTTTTGCCCATGACAGGTGTTCAGACTAAGTGTATATACCAGCTGTCCTATAGTCTGAAAATATACCTAAATCCGATTCAAAAATCAAATGGCATTTATGGCTTCTTGCTGATGATAATTGTGTACCAGAAGCAAAAATCAGCAGATGGAATATTGTTCAGATGCATAAATAATTTTTTCTGGGGGGGAGGGATTTCAATATGAGTAACAGTAATTCTTTGTTGATTTTATGTTTTTTGTAAAGGAAATATGAAGCAAATAAACAATATAAAGCAACTTAAAAATTAGAAACTGGCACAGCTGAAATTTGTAACCTATGCAAATTGTCTTTCTCTGAAACCGTCTAGTCAGAATTAAGCCAGATAACTGCCAAAAATGTGATAAGTCAATAGGAAGCAAAAAAGCCATGACTATGGAGAAATATAGCATGGAGTACAATCGCTCTCCATGGTGAATAAGCTTGTGTTTATTGGAAAGCATGCATTATATTTTCTTCTATGAGAAAATTTATACCAGATCAAATAAATGCTGATATGTATGTGTTTACATGCATTCTCGCCTGCCATCCTAATTTATATTTTCCAATGAACTAATTTTTGTTTCCCAAATTTTGTATCATGAAATTGGAAGATATCAAATCTTCCTGAAAAGTATTGTTTTGTACTCATGAAGAATGATCTGAGACAAAGTTCTTTGGAGATGAGAAATTGATTTAAGTCATTCTACCAAAGAGCAGTTAATGTGTTAATGTTATGATATCCATCTTGACAAACAAAATTGTAACCTTTTCTAATGAATACACTTTCTGGCTCTCTGGAAAATGATGCCATAGAGATACTACTTTTGACTTTTTCTTTTCCCTATTCCTTAGGACTATGACAGTGCTTTATGAATATAAATGACCCTGAGTTTATGCTTTACTGAGCAGAAACCAGCAATCTCTTTCTAACTATACCTCTGCTTCTACTTTTGATATGTTTTTCTGTCCGGTGGAAACTCATATAGAATTTTTATGCCAGTTCAATAGAATTTGATAACCAAGAGTAAGTTTTTTCATTTAATATCCATCATAATCCATTAAGAATCGTATAGTGAATGTTATTTGTCTTTGTATACCCATTGGACATGGAATTCAGAGTACAAAGAGTTATGTCTAAATACAAAGTACATACAAGTGATTTTTCCATGTTTCACTTCAGGAGAACCGGAGTCAAGTTCCAATTTAATCACACAGAAACTTACTTAAAGATAAATGATAACCAGTGATAGATGGGTGCAAGAGACCACTGAGGTTATAGTACTTAACACAGCCAAGATCTCTGAAAAGAATAATCCAAAATACAAATGAAACTTACTTGTGTGCAATTGTAAGTATAACTACAATTTAGAAGATGAGTAGCAACTGAGGTACACGGCTACAAATCTGGTTTTCAGGCATCTCTATTGTCAATAAGAGGAATGTTCTATCCTGAGGTCTCAGTCAATGTGTTGAATAAAAAGTAGTCTGGAAATCTTTAGTTAGCCTGCATAATGAAGCATTCTGTTTCTGTTTGTTTCCTAATAGTTTTCATGCTGGTGCTTAATTTGTGAAAATAGATGGTGGGGCTTTATTTTTTTTCCCCTGCTGTGTGAAGTTGTGACTCTTATCTTACTCACTACTTCTGAAGGATGAATTTTCTACTCCCTTGAAATCAAGTCTTGAAAGCTGTCAACAGGACAGAGAGAGCGTGTATAGTGCTGGAGTTATTTGGAGATTCAGAGACAAGGTCTCTGGGGTAATTGTGCATGACATTTCAGATCTGAGCTCTGTCTGCGTCAGTAAGATCTCAGGGCATCTGAGATCTTTCAGAATTCTTATTTCAGTTGCTCTGTTGAAATTTGATCTCTAAAATCCCACATCGATAATTAGCATTATGTGTGATTTCTGATTAAAGCTAGTAGCAATGGGGGATCAGATTGTTAAAACAATCATGAAGTATCATCATAATTCTTGATCAATCAAAATAACAGTTTAGTAATCTAAAATAATTCAGAATACTTATTAAAAGGAGGTCTACATTTGAAAAGAAATTATGATCATTTAAGGAATTATTTTACTGATTCATTCTCGAGGAATAAGTGACATAAGTGACATTTTATGTAAGATTGTATATAGTTTTGTCTGCTTGGTTTCCTTGGATGTTCACAGTCGGTTTTTGACATTTATCACTTAAAAACCTCATGGGAGCTGAAGGATATGTGAACTTAAATGTGGAATACAGGGTTACACAACTAAACCTTTTACTTGTTAGAAATGAGAGTTGAAATGCACTTTATGCAAATGATTATTCAGAAGCTACCTGTAAAACCCCTCTTTGCTAGGATATGATCCAGCATCTGCCATAAGGGATGTAGTCTGGGAAATAAACTCTGCCCTGGAAGATTGTGGGTCTAGAGGGAACTGGGCTTGCCTGCAATGAAAGTCCCTGCCCTGTCTCTTCCGTTGCAAGTGAGAGCAGTGTTTAAGTACATTCTGTCACAGGATGATTTCATCCATGTTTCAACATTGGAAAAAATATACTCATACTCTGAATCCAGAGTCCATATCACTGCTGTGCAACAGTTTATCTCTGGTTTTAGCACTAGAAATCTATATGATGTAAAATTCCTTGTTTGTGCTTTTCTCTTAGAACCAAATATGCAGGAGGGTTTTGCATGGAAGATGAGAACAATATTTGTTTCAAGGCAGCTTGCTGTCAGCTCTTTCTTTCAGCTGCTGAAAGACAGTGAAATTTAAAAGCCCAGAATTAAGTACACAGGCTGATGTTTCCCAAGCAGTGCTTGGTAGTTTCCTGAGGTTGACAGAGCATTTGTCTGCTTGGAGGTCTCCTGGATGTCACAACAAGGGCTAACTTCTCTGAGACATGTCTGTTCACCTTCGTTGTCCCTTTTGGGCTTCCTTGGCAAAGTATGAAATGAAACTGGGATAAAAGCCACAAGAACTCTTTCTTATTAATTTCATAATCTAGAAAGATGAAAGCAAAATAGTTCTTATTCAGAATGATGAACTGAACACCTTATTAATCTATGAACCCAAACTTTTTAGGGCTTTTTACCTTCTCAATTGTCATACTTCCATTTGTTCTGTTTATTTAATGCCATCTTAATTTATTTAATGCTTTACCCTTCTGATTTCAGAGACTGAGTTTGTCCACAGTTTGGAAAGCTTCCAGAAAATAATGGCTACAGGAACTATCAAGTGCTACCACAATGCAAGAAATGATTGATCTGGCTAAGATCATATTACTGGCTTCCTCCTGGTCAAGTAAGTTTTTCATGACCCTTTATATTAAGCTTCAATGATGTGTAGCATATTTTAGTGAATACATAGCATTTTGTTATTCAAGCCCAATGGAAATAAAATACAATGCTGTAAATATTGATCAAATAACACTATTCTGCTAATTCCTTTGCTTTTAGCTAGGTTAATATTTACAGATTATATTAGTATTGTGAAGAGTTTTTTAGCCCTGAAAATGAATACTGGTTTCACAAGGAATTTTCCTCCTTTGCAAGTCCTTTCACAAGTGGTTTTCCTTTTTTTTTTGTCAAACATTCCTGACATAAAGATTATGCTATGTTTGCAGTGACCATTTTTAATGTTTGATTACATTATCATGTTGTGAATGTATCTAATGATTGGAATGTAGTCATTCAGAATTAAAGAGGAAAATTCCTCAAAAATAAAATCCATTAGTGCCTTATTTCAAAGCTGCTGACTTACAGTAGAACATGAAGAGGCTAACACTATGTTCTTTTGTGAGAAGACTGATTATGAAAAGGATGTATTAATTTCAAATTTATTTACCCAGATATTAATGACATTATATGAAAAATATCTGCACACACAAAAAAAATTGAGTAATATCCTCCTTATTGCCTGTTCTATGCTTCCTTATTCTCATCAAGAATTCTCTTACAGCCTTGTAGCAGACAAAACAATGGATCCTTTAGGCCTTCTATCTCCTGTAGCTGTTCACTGACTTCATGCAAATGCAATAGTTTATTGTGGCAGCGGCCTCAGGGGAGACAAAGAGTTACATTGTCCCACCCCAAA